>NC_086447.1:292152354-292491521 GCF_028390025.1 Pseudophryne corroboree | reverse complement strand
GCAACGGCTCCCCAAGATTTCATGCACTGTGTAAAATGTAAAGGGCTATTCTCCAGGAAGCACCTGTGGCGCCATGTGAAGAGGTGCCCGCTCCGCAAAAGTGTCAGCCCCAAACCTGGAAGAACCAGGGTGCAGGGTCTCTTCACTTACGCCACACCGCTCCCGAAAGATGTTGGCACTGGCCTCTGGAAGTTGCTGAGCGAAATGAATTATGATGATGTGGTACCGGTAATCAAAGGGGACCGCTGGATTATGCAGTTCGGTCAGCACCTCTATAACCGTCTGGGGTCTGATGTCAGCAAGCATGATTACATCCGTCAGAAGCTCAGAGAGGTGGGGCGGCTTCTGCTGAAGGCGATGAAGGTCACACCGTTGCGGTGTATGGAAGATTTCATTTGCCCACAGAATTTCCTGCAAGTGGTGCATGCTGTGAGGAGCCTGGCCGGTTACGATGACCGCACCAATACATATAAAATACCCTCGTTGGCTCTGAAGGTGGGACACAGCTTGCAGAAGATTTCAGCTATGGTGGAGTGTCAGGCACTGATGGAGGGCAGTGCCCTGACAGAGGAGCGTGCCCGAAACTTTCGGAAAATTTATGAGGCGAGGTGGAGCGAGCTAATCTCCACTGCTGCCCTGAAGACACTTCGAGAGATAAAATGGAATGCACCGCTGCTTCTGCCCTTCACTGATGATGTTAAGCGCTTGAACCTGTACCTCCTTGACCGTCAGCGAGAGTACATCGATGAGTTGTCCGCCCACCCTTCCAAACAGCAGTGGTCCATGTTGGCCAAAGTTACCCTCACGCAGCTGATTCTCTTCAACCGCAGGAGAGAAGGTGAGGTTTCCAAGATGCTGCTCTCCTCCTTCGATTTACGGCACACAGCCGATTTGCAGGGTGATGTGGCCCAGGCCCTGTCAGAGCTGGAGAAGGCACTCTGTCGTCACTTCTCCCGTATTGAGATTCCTGGGAAAAGAGGCAGGAAAGTCCCTGTCCTGCTATCCCCAAGCATGCAGAAAGCGATGGAGCTCCTCATAGAGAAGCGGACAGAATGTGGTGTGACCCCACACAATATCTACATGTTTGCTAGGCCAACAGCCATGTCCCATTATAGGGGATCCGACTGCATACGTCTCTACGCCCGGGAGTGTGGGGCCAAGCACCCCGAAGCATTATCTTCCACCCGCCTACGGAAGCATGTGGCTACACTTTCCAGAGTCCTCAACCTGAGCGATACAGAGATGGATCAGCTTGCTGATTTCCTTGGACATGATATTCGGGTGCACCGGCATTATTACCGCCTCCCGGAGGGTACCCTTCAACTGGCCAAGTTGAGCAAGCTGTTTCTGGCTCTCGAGCAAGGGAGAATGGCTGAATTCCGGGGCCACAATCTGGAAGAGATCTCCATTGATCCAAACGGTAGGTATCACTTGACAGTGTGGCTCCAGGGACTGACTGTCTAAGTGGGCTGGTGTGATCGGTTTCCCTGTCCTTCTCTATCCACAGAGCCGATCCAGGTGGTGAGCGATGACTCTGGGGATGAGCCAGAGAGTCAGGATACTGAGGTTCCCATGGGGCACATGGGAAAAGAAGCTGGCAGCGTGGTGTCGGCGGTGGATGGAGGTGCAGCTAAAGGTGGGTGTGACTGTCCATTCCATTTGAGATGCGTCCATGACTGGTGGTGGCGTTGCGTGGTGACTGACCTTTCTTCTCCCGCACAGGTGACAGAAGGGGTACCAAGCGCAATCCGTGGACCCCAGCAGAAGTGAAAGCTGTTGAACGTCGCATGATTCGGTTCATTCGCTCATTCAAGGTGCCGGGCAAGAATGACTGTGATGCGTGCCTAAGGGCAGAACGACAAGCGCTGAAGGCTCGGAACTGGCTCTCGGTTAAGTTTTACATTAAGAACCGAATTACTGCTGAAATGAGAAAGAACCTTTCCTGAATAAAATGTATCTGCTGCTGAATACACGTTTCCTCTATCTCTAATTAAACCCGAAAATAAATCAGTTATGTGGGTGTCCTCATTAGGCTGGTATTCCTGAATAGGTCCCCATGAGGAAGGTTCCAGACATATGTCCCGATGAGGATAGAAAAACAAGTATGTGTGGGTGTGCGTGTGTCCTGTGTGTGTGTGTGTGTTTGTGTGTGTGTGTGTATATATATATATATATATATATATACACATACATACACACACACACACGGCACTCCCTTGATAGCACCAACCTTCGCTCATACACACACACACACACACACACACACACACATAGCACACATGTATGTCACAAACACACTCACATATAGCTTTATATAGCACACCTGAATGTCATAAATACACACACAGTTACAGTATATGCAGTAAATATACATTTATGTTACACACACAGATACACTGTCACACGTACACACCTCTTTCACAATAAGGTTAAAAAACAAAACAAAGCCACCATCATTTAGAGATAATAAACCACCATTATTTATTAAAGTAACCCCCCCTCCCCACATCCCCAGGCCTCTGATTCTAAATATACTGTACACTCTTTTGCAGAGTGGAATACAGTGTCTGAGCACTGACCCGGCCAGCATCAGACCCCCTTCCACTCCTCCCCCTCGGGACCCATCAGCACCCCCTAACTTGTGAGACACACACCTGGTGGCTTGCTTCAGAGTCCGTGGAGCCTCACCTGGCCAGCTCTCTGCATCAAAGCTCCATGGTAGCTTCCTGATGCTGACAAGAGCTGTGCGCTGCAGCTCCCTCTAGTGTCCATTCAGCCAGCATCTCAGTGTATTGGAGGAGGTAGCTGCCGCATGATACAGACAGCCTGCGGAGCTCCTCCGTGTCAAAATAAATAAATAAATATCGGTCAGCGGCGCGATGGATCGGCGGGCAGGGGGGGTTTCCAGGTACTCGGAAACCCCCCCTGCGTGCGCGTATGCTGCACATAACTCTATCTAGTTCACACAGCACAGTTTTAGAACTGTATATATACACATAAAGAGAGGGCACTCCTTGTTGTGACAAATTGTGCTATTGCTTCCCGTAGAGGCCAGGTGCCACTACATGCAAAACTACATGTAATTCTCACTATAGTAAATCATGCAAATAAATGGGGCTGGTGCATAAATTAATGTATAGTATGCCCATTTGCAGGGAGAGAATCCTGCACATGTTTTTGAATGAATCATACAAAACAAATATGGGTGATGCTAATTAGTGCACATTTCGCATCTCCCCTTGCAACTGAAGAGGTGTAACTGTGCGGCGATGGGGTGCTCTCATTCAGGCAATGTTCAGTGTTGATGAGATTGCGGGGAATGCAGAGCAAACGTAATTAGACATTTGCCTGTGTTCAGATGTATTATTTGCACCAAGGATAGGGCTCATTTATTTGTGTGCACATAATGCTGGAGCACTTACAGCAACTTGTGGTCAACTCTGCATCAGTCCCTACTGGATGTGAGTCTGGATAATGGGTGACATGCATAGGTGTCATGTCATGCATAAGAACAGGCCACTAATCTCAAACAGCTAGTATAATACATACACTGTAAATATAAAATAGTGGGTTGGTTGGCAATAATTTGAGTCAATCTAGAATCAATTCAATATATTTAATCCACGTGGGCTGATTGATGGCATTGGCAAAGATGGAACAGAGAGACATTTTCTAAACATTATTGTTTATTGTGTATTAAGCATTATAATCACAAAGCATCCATGTGTACAAAAATATATTAATATATTTAGCGTCATATAGTCTACACAAATGATAAGTTGGTGATATCATCACCTAATAGTCCCTGCTCCATAGTCAGTTGGATATGTCAATAAATTCTGTTAGATTTGTGGTTTTTTTATGACCTTTATTTATCTCGCAAACCAGAAAATTATTTAGTCTAATATTCAAGACTCTCCAACATGACCCCTGCCACCGAGTACAAAACTCTCTACAACTACTTACATTTTCATTGCAGTCACCAATATTAAAACTCTCTCATCAATTAATCAGTTCATCACAGGTGACTGTAATTGTAAGTTATGAGGGAAGTCCAGGAGCAGAGCATTTTGTACCTGGTGGAAGGGGTCATGTTGAATGGACTAATATTGCTTATATAACTTCTCTATTCCTGCATTGACTGTGGTGCAATAAGATTCACTAAAATGAATAGCTGAGAAACAGTTACTCTTTGTAACTTTTCATTTTCAAACATCATCAATCTGGAGGTGCCAACTAGGATTTAATATTTTCAGAATTCAATGACTGTGGATCAGCAACTGATTTATCTGCACTGAGCTCCATACCGTTTCCTGAAAAGAGAAATAAGCTAATAAAAAGTGTTTTTTTGATAGATCTGTATGCGCTTTTGGTTATTTTCAAATTGATTTCAGATAGTAAGCACATTAAAACATAATAAACATTATGCATCTTTGCATATTATAAACCTCCTTAGGAAGTATTACGGGCAGAGATCCGATAGGTGACATTGCTAAGTAAATTGATCAATAAAATGGATTGAAATTCAAATTTTCGTTTGCTATATTTAGGGGCAGATTTAACAACGAGTGATATTCTAGTTATCACTTGTTACTAATCTTAAATGGTGATTCTACCAATCAGTTCTTAACTGTAATTTTTCAAACACATGACAGTTGTAAGCAGATTGGCTGGACCACCATTTAAGATTAGTAATGAGTGATAACTAGAATATCACTTGTTGTTAAATATGTCCCTAAGGTCGGATATACATTAGAGCAATAATGCCATGACTTGCTGTAACGGAACAACAGATTGTGCGTTTATAATAATGTGTATGCCCAATTGCGCGGTGCTGCAGGTCACATGCATCATCTTCTGGTTATAAGATATAATGTGCAAGATATAATGTGCAAACTGATGCAGTTTAATACATCGTGCAATCTGCTTCGGGGTGAAGGAAAATCACCCTGACCATCTCCACGGTTGCCGGTTGTACAGTCTAAAGTAACCTCAGACATAGGTAGACTTTTATTCACTCCCAAGCATCTATTTTAGAGAGCAAGGGACTAACAAAGTGTTGAAAGTGGGGCAATTATTGTATACAGTATTCTGTCTTACATAGGCATTGCCCATTTAGCAAACTAGAATAAGTGGCTATACCAGCAACCACAGATGTGTAGTGACACCCAGGTTTGGCTGTTAGGTTTTTCTGTATTAACTGTGCTGTTTAGGCCAAAGACAGCTTATGTACTGCCACTTCTGGGGTCCATACTGTATTACTGGAGTCCATACATTCATAACACTGATGAAGGGGCATACTGATAAATAAACTCTTATTTGCTGGATAATTGCTAATACTCTCTAGTCTAAATTGGTATAAATGTAATATTTACCTACATAAAATAATATGAATCATTTATATATGGTTCCCCACATAAACAACTCGACAGGTGCATTTTTTAAATGGTGACATACAGTATTTATCTCAAGATATGTGGAAAGCAAAGAAACAGGAGAGGATGTATACGGCAATGAATTCAATTTGTTTTAGTAGGCACTCTATTGCGAATGCAGCGAGAAAGTGTTATTGAATAAAGCCTTTGTCTGCTGAAGTCCAGGGCCTGGTGGGATTTCAGTTTGATTACATTTACTTTAGAATTACTCCACTGTTTTATTTTGTTTTGTTCAGTCAATTTGTGTCTGACTGTCAAGGGCAAGCTGCAATTTTCTTGTCACACGTAAAACAAAACAAAAAAAGCCAAAGAAATCATAGAATCAAGTCAGGTAAGATCAACTAAAACAACAGCACAAATCACTAGAGACTACATGTGAGCATAAAGAGATTTTACTACGGATGGAATAAACTTTCATGGTTCTTAAACAGAGACATTTGTCCATATTGAATTGTGTCCTTTGTCATGTAGTGGAAACATTGTATTGTGCAGATATCCGCAGAAGACATTAGTAAGAGAGTGCCTATTACTGCCTACATATGTGGGACATTTTAGTTTGTCATATCGTAAAATGCCATGAAACTCAGACAATACATCAGAGATACTCTATGAATAACTTTTACTTAGGCACTTGTTATTCTAAAACAGAATTAAATGGCCAAGAGAATTAGCAATTTTTGTAATTTGGGGAAGCGATATATTTTTTGCAACACATCGTTGATTCAAGAGTGTTCTATGGGGGTCATTCCGAGTTGTTCGCTCGTTATTTTTTTCTTGCAACGGAGCGATTAGTCGCTAATGCGCATGCGCAATGTCCCCAGTGCGACTGCGCCAAGTAAATTTGCTATGCAGTTAGGTTTTTTACTCACGGCATTACGAGGTTTTTTCTTCGTTCTGGTGATCGTAATGTGATTGACAGGAAGTGGGTGTTTCTGGGCGGAAACTGGCCGTTTTATGGGTGTGTGTGAAAAAACGCTACCGTTTCTGGGAAAAACGCGGGAGTGGCTGGAGAAACGGAGGAGTGTCTGGACGAACGCTGGGTGTGTTTGTGACGTCAAACCAGGAAGTCTGGAGCTACTCAGAAACTGCTAAGAAGTGTCTATTCGCAATTCTGCTAATCTTTCGTTCGCAATTTTGATAAGCTAAGATTCACTCCCAGTAGGCAGCGGCTTAGCGTGTGCAAAGCTGCTAAAAGCAGCTTGCGAGCGAACAACTCGGAATGACCCCCTATGTCCAATGCAATGCATAGTTAATGATAAAAACTAAACATAAATGAAAATAGTATAAATGCTATATCTTTATGTTTTCTTTTTAAAGTGTGTCAGATAATTGTTGACTAGAATATGCTCTGTGTGGAAGTTAGACCAACTGGCTTTACTCGTGAAGAGCGTTATTACTCAGAGTCTACTGCACCATCTTGTACAGTGCGCAGTCAGTTCTGGTATCACCAGGGGTGCTGAGAAAGTGGGAAGTGGTTGCTGATTACCGTGGCCCAGATCTGTTGGAGGGGGCCAGCTGCTGAGGGAAACAAATGTTGCAAGCATCGCATAGTGTTTTGCAGTGATTTTCTGAGGGGAGAGAGACTAAAATTGTATTATCAGGATATATGTTACACATGTATATATCGAGGCCAGATATACTGATGTTGCTGCTGTTTACAAAACATGCAACCTTTAGGACTGCTGATAAGTTTAATCAGCAGAAAACAAATAGTATAACAGTATTCAAAATGATAGCAGTAGTAGTAGTAGCCAGAGGCATCACATGGGGGTTGCTGACTGCGCCTGGGACCCTTCCAGGGGATGACACCAAAATGCCAGCTCCACTTCAGTGACAGGGAGCCGGGTGCTGCACATTCTCCTGCAGCGTCTGGCTACTGTAACTGAATTAGGTGTCAGCAGTTCAGCCAGAGTATCTGGGGGCAGCCCAGGGAATGCTTGGCATGGCCACAGAGCATAGGCATTTCTATAATGGGTGTAGTGTGTGCGGTGTACACGGGCCCCTGGGTCCAGGGGGGCCCACATGCAAATGCTGCGCCCATATATTATACTTACTCCTCCGGAGTCCAGCGACCATTTCCATGTTATTTGCGCATGTGCACTGAAGGTGTCCTCGGGAACAAGGTGCGAGCGCCGTGTTCCCAGGGACCTGAGCATGTGCAGTAGACTCTGGCATTATGCCAAAGCCTACTGCTGCTGGAGAGGAGGGGGCCCAAGGCGGAGGCATCATGCGGGTCCCCTCCTCTTAAAACGCCCCTGCCATGGAGTGATGTTATGTCGGCTTCCCACAAGGCCATGCCCCCTTCCAATGAGGCCAAGCCCCCAGATTTAAGAAAGCATGGGCTACTTGCAAGGCGACTCCACCTCCTTGCTAGACCATGCCCGCTATCTGATAGCGCATGCTGAAGGGGAGACTATTTACTGCACTGGGTGCCACACACCCCGGCACCATCTTTGGTAGCAGCAGCAGCAGCAGTATTAATAATAATAACAGTAATAATAGTAATAGTATCAGCAGCAGTAGTAACAGTAGCAGCAGTAGTAGTAGCAGTAGAAGTACTGTAGCAGTAGTAGCAGTACTAGTAGTAGTCAGGGCAGCCATCAGGGGGGGGACTGTGGAGACTGGGGTCCCGGGACCTTACAAAGAGGGGGGCCTACACCTGGCTCCTACCACCAATACTGGTAGAACTGCATCAGTCTGTAAATCAACAGCAGTCTGATGTACAAGGAGGACCTCTTAAAACAAAACTCATCTGCGCATCAGATTTCTGTAAACCGTTCCTGTAGGTCCGCAACACTCCACTTTTATGTAATGTCACAATGTATGACATCACATAGGGGTGGAACAGAGCGGCAAAATCTTTTTCTCTAACGTCCTAAGTGGATGCTGGGGACTCCGTAAGGACCATGGGGAATAGCGGCTCCGCAGGAGACTGGGCACATCTAAAGAAAGCTTTAGGACTATCTGGTGTGCACTGGCTCCTCCCCCTATGACCCTCCTCCAAGCCTCAGTTAGATCTCTGTGCCCGAACGAGAAGGGTGCACACTAGGGGCTCTCCTGAGCTTCTTAGTGAAAGTTTTAGTTTAGATTTTTTATTTTCAGTGAGACCTGCTGGCAACAGGCTCACTGCATCGAGGGACTAAGGGGAGAAGAAGCGAACTCACCTGCGTGCAGAGTGGATTGGGCTTCTTAGGCTACTGGACATTAGCTCCAGAGGGACGATCACAGGCCCAGCTTGGATGGGTCCCAGAGCCGCGCCGCCGGCCCCCTTACAGAGCCAGAAGGCAGAAGAGGTCCGGAAAATCGGCGGCAGAAGACGTCCTGTCTTCAACAAGGTAGCTCACAGCACTGCAGCTGTGCGCCATTGCTCTCAGCACACTTCACACTCCGGTCACTGAGGGTGTAGGGCGCTGGGGGGGGGGCGCCCTGAGACGCAATAAAAACACCTTGGATGGCAAAAAAATGCATCACATATAGCTCCTGGGCTATATGGATGCATTTAACCCCTGCCAGAATACATAGAAAAACGGGAGATAAGGCCGCCGATAAGGGGGCGGAGCCTATCTCCTCAGCACACTGGCGCCATTTTCCCTCACAGCTCCGTTGGAGGGAAGCTCCCTGGCTCTCCCCTGCAGTCACTACACTACAGAAAGGGTTAAAAAAGAGAAGGGGGCACAAATTAGGCGCAGTATTAACTATACAGCAGCTATAAGGGGAAAAACACTTATATAAGGTTATCCCTGTATATATATAGCGCTCTGGTGTGTGCTGGCAAACTCTCCCTCTGTCTCCCCAAAGGGCTAGTGGGGTCCTGTCCTCTATCAGAGCATTCCCTGTGTGTGTGCTGTATGTCGGTACTTTTGTGTCGACATGTATGAGGAGAAAAATGATGTGGAGACGGAGCAGATTGCCTGTAATAGTGATGTCACCCCCTAGGGGGTCGACACCTGAGTGGATGAACTGTTGGAAGAAATTACGTGACAGTGTCAGCTCTGTATAAAAGACAGTGGTTGACATGAGACAGCCGGCTACTCAGCTTGTGCCTGTCCAGACGTCTCATAGGCCGTCAGGGGCTCTAAAGCGCCCGTTACCTCAGATGGCAGATATAGACGCCGACACGGATACTGACTCCAGTGTCGACGGTGAAGAGACAAATGTGACTTCCAGTAGGGCCACACGTTACATGATTGAGGCAATGAAAAATGTTTTACACATTTCTGATAATACGAGTACCACCAAAAAGGGGTATTATGTTCGGTGAGGAAAAACTACCTGTAGTTTTCCTGAATCTGAGAAATTAAATGAGGTGTGTGATGATGCGTGGGTTTCCCCCGATAACAACTGATAATTTCGAAAATGTTATTGGCATTATATCCTTTCCCGCCAGAGGTTAGGGTGCGTTGGGAAACACCCCCTAGGGTGGATAAAGTGCTCACACGCTTGTAAGGGCTCTATCCTCTCCTGAGATGGCCGCCCTTAAGGATCCTGCTGATAGAAAGCAGGAGGGTATCCTAAAATGTATTTACACACATACTGGTGTTATACTGCGACCAGCAATCGCCTCAGCCTGGATGTGCAGTGCTGGGTTGGCGTGGTCGGATTCCCTGACTGAAAATATTGATACCCTAGATAGGGACAGTATATTTTTGCCTATAGAGCATTTAAAAGATGCATTTCTATATATGCGTGATGCACAGCGGAATATTTGCCGACTGGCATCAAGTCTAAGTGCGTTGTCCATTTCTACCAGTAGAGGGTTATGGACACGTCAGTGGTCAGGTGATGCGTATTCCAAACGGCATTTGGAAGTATTGCCTTATTAAGGGGAGGAGTTATTTGGGGTCGGTCTTTCAGACCTGGTGGCCACGGCAACAGCTGGGAAATCCACGTTTGTACCCCAGGTCGCCTCTCAACATGAGAAGACGCCGTATTATCAGGCGCAGTCTTTTCGTGGATAAGCGGGCAAAAGGTTCCTCATTTCTGCCCCGTGACAGAGGGAGAGGAAAAAGGCTGCAGAAATCAGCCAGTTCCTAGGAACAGAAACCCTCTCCCGCCTCTGCCAAGCCCTCAGTATACGCTGGGGCTATACAAGCAGAATCAGGCACGGTGGGGGGCCCGTCTCAATGAATTTCAGCGCGCAGTGGGCTCACTCGCAAGTAGACCCCTGGATCCTTCAGGTGATATTTCAGGGGTACAAATTAGAATTCGAGACGTCTCCCCCTCGCCGTTTCCTAAAGTCGGCTTTACCGATGTCTCCTTCTGACAGGGAGACAGTTTTGGAAGCCATTCACAAGCTGTATTCCCAGCAGGTGATAATCAAGATACCCCTCCTGCAACAGGGAACGGGGTATTATTCCACACTGTTGTGGTACCGAAGCCGGACGGCTCGGTGAGACCGATTCTAAATCTAAAATCTTTGAACACTTACATACAGAGGTTCAAATTCAAGATTGAGTCACTCAGAGCAGTGATTGCGAACCTGGAAGAAGGGGACTACATGATGTCTCGGGACATCAAGGATGCTTACCTTCATGTCAAAATTTACCCTTCTCACCAAGGGTACCTCAGGTTTATGGTACAGAACTGTCACTATCAGTTCAGACGCTGCCGTATGGATGGTCCACGGCACCCCGGGTCTTTACCAAGGTAATGGCCGAAATGATGATATTCCTTCGAAGGAAGGGAATTTAGTTATCCCTTACTTGGACAATTCCCTGATAAGGGTAAGATCCAGGGAACAGTTGGAGGTCGGTGTAGCACTATCTCAGGTAGTGTTGCTGCAGCACGGTTGGATTCTCAATATTCCAAAATCGCAGCTGGTTCCGACGACTTGTCTTCTGTTCCTAGGGATGATCCTGGACACAGTCCAGAAAAAGGTGTTTCTCCCGGAGGAGAAAGCCAGGGAGTTATCCGTGCTAGTCAGGAACCTCCTAAAACCGAGCCAAGTCTCAGTGCATCAATGCACAAGGGTTCTGGGTAAAATGGTGGCTTCCTACGAAGCAATCCCATTCGGCAGATTCCACGCAAGAACTTTCCAGTGGGACCTGCTGGACAAATGGTCCAGGTCGCATCTTCAGATGCATCAGCGGATAACCCTGTCACCAAGGACAAGGGTGTCCCTCCTGTGGTGGTTGCAGAGTGCTCATCTTCTAGAGGGCCGCAGATTCGGCATTCAGGACTGGGTCCTGGTAACCACGGATGCCAGCCTGCGAGGCTGGGGAGCAGTCACACAGGGAAGGAATATCCAGGACTTATGGTCAAGCCTGGAGACATCACTTCACATAAATATCCTGAAGCTAAGGGACATTTACAATGCTCTAAGCTTAGCAAGACCTCTGCTTCAAGGTCAGCCGGTGTTGATCCAGTCGGACAACATCACGGCAGTCACCCACGTAAACAGACAGGGTGGCACAAGAAGCAGGAGGGCAATGGCAGAAGCTGCAAGGATTCTTCGCTGGGCGGAAAATCATGTGATAGCACTGTCAGCAGTATTCATTCCGGGAGTGGACAACTGGGAAGCAGACTTCCTCAGCACGACCTCCACCCGGGAGAGTGGGGACTTCACCCAGAAGTCTTCCACATGATTATAAACCGTTGGGAAAAACTCGACAGGTATTGCGCCAGGTCCAGGGACCCTCAGGCAATAGCTGTAGACGCTCTGGTAACACCATGGGTGTACCAGTCAGGGTATGTGTTCCCTCCTCTGCCTCTCATACCCAAGGTACTGAGATTGATAAGATGGAGAGGAGTAAGCACTATATTCGTGGCTCCGCATTGGCCAAGAAGGACTTGGTAACCAGAACTTCAAGAGATGCTCACGGAGGATCCGTGGCCTCTACCTCTAAGAAGGGACCTGCTCCAGCAAGGACCCTGTCTGTTCCAAGACTTACCGCGGCTGCGTTTGACGGCATGGCGGTTGAACGCCGGATCCTGAAGGAAAAAAGGCATTCCGGATGAAGTCATCCCTATCCTGATCAAAGCCAGGAAGGATGTAACCGCAAAAACATTATCACCGCAATTGGCGAAAATATGTTGCGTGGTGCGAAGCCAGTAAGGCCCGACGGAGGAAATTCAACTGGGTCGATTCCTACATTTCCTGCAAACAGGAGTGTCTATGGGCCTGAAATTGGGGTCCATTAAGGTTCAAATTTCGGCCCTGTCAATTTTCTTCCAAAAAGAACTAGCTTCAGTCCCTGAAGTTCAGACGTTTGTAAAAGGGGTACTGCATATACAGCCTCCTTTTGTGCCTCCAGTGGCACTTTGGGATCTCAATGTAGTTTTGGGTTCCAAAAGTCACATTGGTTTGAACCACTTAAATCTGTGGAGTTAAAATATCTCACATGGAAAGTGGTCATGCTGTTGGCCCTGGCCTGGGCCAGGAGCGTGTCAGAATTGGCGGCTTTATCCTGAAAAAGCCCTTATCTGATGTTCCATTCGGACAGGGCGGAATTGAGGACTCGTCCTCAGTTTCTCCCTAAGGTGGTTTCAGCGTTTCACCTGAACCAACCTATTTGTGGTGCCTGCGGCTACTAAGGACTTGGAGGACTCCAAGTTGCTAGACGTTGTCAGGGCCCTGAAAATATATGTTTCCAGGAGGGCTGGAGTCAGGAAATCTGACTCGCTGTTTATCCTGTATGCACCCAACAAGCTGGGTGCTCCTGCTTCTAAGCAGACTATTGCTCGTTGGATTTGTAGTACAATTCAGCTTGCACATTCTGTGGCAGGCCTGCCACAGCCAAAAATCTGTAAATGCCCACTCCACAAGGAAGGTGGGCTCATCTTGGGCGGCTGCCCGAGGGGTCTCGGCTTTACAACTTTGCCGAGCAGCTACTTGGTCAGGAGCAAATACGTTTGTAAAATTCTACAAAATTGATATCCTGGCTGAGGAGGACCTGGAGTTCTCTCATTTGGTGCTGCAGAGTCATCCGCACTCTCCCGCCCGTTTGGGAGCTTTGGTATAATCCCCATGGTCCTTACGGAGTCCCCAGCATCCACTTAGGATGTTAGAGAAAATAAGAATTTACTTACCGATAATTCTATTTCTCGTAGTCCGTAGTGGATGCTGGGCGCCCATCCCAAGTGCGGATTGTCTGCAATACTGGTACATAGTTATTGTTACCAAAAAAAAAAAAAAAAATCGGGTTATTGCTGTAGTGAGCCATCTTTTCTAGAGGCTCCTCTGTTATCATGCTGTTAACTGGGTTCAGATCACAAGTTGTACGGTGTGATTGGTGTGGCTGGTATGAGTCTTACCCGGGGTTCAAAATCCTTCCTTATTGTGTACGCTCGTCCGGGCACAGTATCCTAACTGAGGCTTGGAGGAGGGTCATAGGGGG
The DNA here is from genome assembly GCF_028390025.1 of Pseudophryne corroboree. NCBI lineage: Eukaryota > Metazoa > Chordata > Amphibia > Anura > Myobatrachidae > Pseudophryne > Pseudophryne corroboree. The sequence goes on along the minus strand of NC_086447.1, from coordinate 292,477,750 downwards.
AGGAGCCAGTGCACACCAGATAGTCCTAAAGCTTTCTTTAGATGTGCCCAGTCTCCTGCGGAGCCGCTATTCCCCATGGTCCTTACGGAGTCCCCAGCATCCACTACGGTCTACGAGAAATAGAATTATCGGTAAGTAAATTCTTATTTTTTGGGAGGAAGGGGCCCTGTCTATTTTGTCAGTCTTGGATCCCATAATTTCGGATGGCAGTCCTGGTAGTAGTAGTACTACTACTAACTGTCTACTAGAAAGTAACATAAAGTTTAAGATTATTCCTCATATTGCAGTATTTGTACCTATCTATCTATCTATCTATCTATCTATCTATCTATCTATCTATCTATCTAGCTGTCTCAGAGGTTTAAGGTAGAAAAAAAACTTAGTCATTATATATTATTTTTATTGCTCTTAGTATATAAGTATATATGTACAATTTATATATCTATAATTGAGTATAAACATTTGAACTATTTTACTAATTGAAATCAAGAAGTTGTTTCAATTCTATGGTGAAATGTTGTGATGTGTACTGTATTTCTATTCGTTCATTCTTTTTCACTGCATCTGAACTTGCAATACTAGCAGCTTCCATGTCTGTGAAGGAATAAGGAGGCCTGGCCTGTCTGGCCACCCATTGTATGCCATGTGGAGAGTTCTTAACGCTGCTGTGGAGGTGTACATGAAGTGTAGCCATTATTCAGTAGAACTAATTGCATTGATTTTAAATTGAAAATTACACCAAAAGTTACATCCACTATTCTGCCTCCCTAGTGCTGAAACTTTACATACTGTTTGTATTTGTGAATGTTATCAGCAGATGAAAAGATACAACTTTGATGTTCACATACATATATTTGAGAGAGAGAGAGAGAGAGAGAGAGAGAGAGAGAGAGAGAGAGAGAGAGAGAGAGAGAGAGAGAGAAATATTCAGTAGTTCAATCAGCGGCACTCAGAGACTAAAACAGCCATGAATAAGGTGCTAAGTGCTTTTATCCCATGTAGGCAAAAATAAATGGTCCAACGTTTCGGGGCGCGGACGCCCCTTTGTCAAGGTGAGCAAATACACTGACAAAGGGGTGTCCGCGCCCCGAAACGTTGGACCATTTATTTTTGCCTACATGGGTTAAAAGCACTTAGCACCTTATTCATGGCTGTTTCAGTCTCTGAGTGCCGCTGATTGATCTACTGAATATTTCTGGATGCATGTTCCAGAGGGCACCGGAGCATCATTAAACTTTTATGGAGAGTGCCGATCCGAGCTATACCTATATATAGATATATATAGATATAGATAGATAGATAGATAGATAGATAGATATAGATATAGATATATATCTATATAATCCTCCACACGACCGGCACTCAGCTTAAATATCCAACTGCCCTGGTGCCTTCCCTGGCTGTATCCCGAAATATGTGTGCAAATGGGTGGCACTCCTGGGGACCTTCTACAACTGAAATAATGACAGTGACTGCGCCCTGAATTGCAGGTAACGTTTCAGCTGTATTGCAGCTTTCGTCAGACCAAATGAACAATGAACAAAATACAAACATTTATACCCCATCCCTCACCTCGTGCAGCGTTCTCCTCGATCAGGTGCATCGGCGCGGGTGGATGACGTCATCGCCTTATCGCTGTATGCTGAACTCCTAACCCCTGTCATGCGCCGGTCACCCGACAACTCGCCCAGTGTCCTTCCTGGCCCGGAGCATAGGCGGGGGTGGATGTCGTCATCACGCTTCAGGCGTGCGATGCGCCCCCCGTCACTGCCGTGCCCTGGTCGCCTGGGGATAATTTGGCTAACACCGAGAAGGAAATCCAAGAAATGGCCCTTAGATTTAAATCTAGGGGTTACGATTGGTCAGAAGTGATGCAGACTAAAGCTAGGGTACTCCGAATGGATAGGAGTCAGCTGTTGGAGGGGACGGCTAAACAAACCACCACGATGCAGAATAAAATCCCTTTTGTGCAAGGATGGTCAACGGTGAGTAGGGATGTGAAAAGGCATGTAAAGGATTGCTGGCCAGTAGTTACCACAGATAAAGATCTGGCGGTTTTGAAGCATAAGTCATTATTACCCAGCTACATGAGGAACAAGAACTTAAAAGATCTTTTGGTACATAATGACATCTCTGGCTATAAGGATGCCCCCCCCCCAAAAAAAACCTTTCTCAGTAAGAAGCCTGGGTGCTACCGATGCATGGGCTGCACAACATGCAGCTACATGGAGGTGGGACCAGGCTTCTCACACCCCCATAATGGGAAATTCATTAAAATAAATAAAATTCTGACCTGTACGAACATGTGATATATTTCATTCGTTGTCCCTGACCTTGCAAAGCTTAAAACTGAAGAAACACCTGTTCATCAAAGCGTACCCTTCTGTATAACCTAGTCTAGAGGCTGCTATCCCAACCCCTTGCATCATGCCTGGGCAATCTCTGCCTTGCTCACTACCTGCCATCAGGCCACCTTCCGCTTGCTTGTGCCTTATGTCACCTGTCTTTCTACCCCCTCCCCCTAAATTGCAAGCTCCTTGGAGCAGGGCCCTCTTCCCTCCTGTGCTCACAAACCTCTTTTCTCGCACTTCATTTACAGTTCTCTCCTACTCCGTGACTGTTTATAGCCACATCTCCTTTCACTTGTTACCATTTATCTGCCTGTCTGCTAGTAATACACGATTACTCCTTTGCTTCCTGACATCTCAGCTGTATTGTGTACTGACAAATGTTGTGCTAATTGTTACCTGTGATCTGTTTTAGTTTTTCAGTTACTGTAATGTTAAATTCTGTGTACCCTGTATTGTTCTAATTTGTGCCGTATGTACGGCGCTGCAAAGTACTTGTGGTGCCTTATAAATACATTTTTCTAATAATAAAAATATATTGTTGCTTTATAAATAATTAAATATAGAAACACATTAATTAATCTCTGTGTTATGTGTGAAATCTAGAAGCCTGCCAATTTACAGTCCCCCATATTATCCAGTGATATGCATTTCTTGTATCTTGAATACCTGGGATTGGCTGCTTTTCAATGTGTCCCACCCCCTGCCCTGACCATCCCAGGAGGGAGGGAGGGTGGGACACTTCCTGTGAGATCTGGTGGCCAGGAAGTGCAGGGCGGCAATGAGGTCCGGCAGGTGGGTGGATGGCTGCACAGTATGACCTCTGACTACACGTCACACTGCACAGTGCGCCCAACCGGAGCCAGGGGGAGGTGAGCAGAGGGAGCTGGGCAGCGTCTGAGGAATTGAATTGAATCCCTGCCAATTTTAGGCTGGGATCCCGGGATCTTGCCGATCCTGATCCCAGGAATGGCCACCCTAATGTTAAATGTCCCATATTTCTGTTACTGGACCCTTAGAGGAGCCCCTGTCATTTCATATGCAGCAAAAATCAACCATATACATATTTGAAGCTTGATAATTGTGAGGCAAATCCCCTTTTGTAGAAGAATACATGTCACATATTACACTGAGACAGTGTAAATGCACAAGTTTAACCGTCAGCACCCAATGGCGCATATCATGGCAGCTGACATGAATTTTCTATATCTACTAGACATTAAAGGTATTTAAAATGTAAATATTATTGAGGCTTTGCAATGATGATGGGGGAATAAATATAACTTAAGTATAGAACTCTTTAATCTCTATCCTATTCATTCTATCATGCCTCATGCTCAGTATTATATACACATTGTAGGAATTCCATTATACAATACATATCAAAAATGTCTCAATGTATTATAAATGCTATATTCTGTCCATTCATATAATTATACAGTTTGTAACCAGCGTAATCCAACCATCCCACACTGTTAATCACTGTATCCTGCACATTCTTCCTAACTATAAATCTGTCCCACGCATTACATAACTCATAAAGGATTACTTATGTCTGGAAAGTAAAAAGTGTCACAATATTTGACATAGAAGAGCAAATATGCCAAAATCTCTCTATAAATGTTCTATCTCCTAATCTCATAGCTTCTCTAGTACCTATAACTATAGTACATATGGCAGTATTATAAAGGATAACCATAATTGCATTAAACATTATTACTACTAATATTATTTGCCACAGAGATAGTTCTCTTATTATTACCTTATATTATACAGTTACAAAAGGCAATTATGTAACCTGTAGCCTGCGGTTGTGGAATTATATGACAGATACCCTGCTGTATGTAATAATAATAATAATTATTATTATTATTATTATTATTATTATTATTATTATTAATATTATTCATACTATTAGTAATAATAATGATGATGATAATAATAATAATAATAATATTATTAACAACAATAGCAACAACAACAACATACACTGTTCTGTAGTGCAAGGAATACTGGAATTTGTACAGAGGTGCAGATTAAATAAAAGGCCAAAAAGGGCATTTACTTGGAACCACAATCATACTTGCATGGATAAATAAGGCACTATAAGATCTTAGATTAGAAGTAGAAAGATAAGAATTTTAAATAAAAAAAATTAATCTTTAAATATAAAAAAAATACCAGGAGTTAATGTACTGTATATACATTTCCAACTCTAATAGAAACATTGATAAATTGCCCCACAACTGCAGCTCACATCAGCATTTTACCCCAAAAGTCCAAAAATGTAAACAAGAAAAATGTATGTAACCAATGTGATTCAACTAAACTGACTATATTTAGAAAAAATGCAGCATTATGCTTTATCTATAATCCAAATATGCCTAATGTTAAATTAGATAAAACTCCAAATAGTTTCTGAGTCCTAATAGAGCTCTGACATCTAATCCCAATATTCTAAAAACATAAGTAACCATCAACCAATATAATTTGCATCACATCAGTCTTGTGTTAGTCTCTTGATAAAAAACATAATACATTGCTCTTTGGGGATACAGTTTACTTTCATATTTTACAAAGGGTATAGGGGCCTAGAAATGAACCTTTGCCCTGGGGCCACATCAATTGACCCTGCCATAATGACACAACAGCTGTCCATGTGTTGCCTATACAAGATCTAAATAATGCTCTTGTTTTTTTACATATTCCTTATAGCTATGACATTGTGCAGAGAAGCTTCACAAGTAAAATGAAGAAAAATAATTAAACAATGCAAATCAACACCATTTTGAAACTAACGAATGACATTGCAGATTCTATTAATGCAATGACACAATCTGTAGGTTCTGCATTACAGTTATTGGGCACACAGTCCAGAAAACAGTACACTGTACCAATATATCTATGTTGTTACTGTAATCATTTGTTAACTTTACCAGTATTCAAAATAATTGCAATGACAATAGTATTCTAAAATGTATATTAATTAGTACTTAATACTAAGAGCATTTTTTGTACCAGATAGTTACCTTAACTATACTACAGCATTTGTCATGTTGTGTGTTATTTATGATTATAATTATTTAGAATATAACATCTTGTACACTGACACACATGTATGTATAACCATTAAATTCCTGACTACATTTAACTGGGCATATGTGTTTCTTTTATGAAGACTGATGTGCTTATTTTATTATATAACCTCTACAGACTGGGGTAATTTTTTTTCTTCTATTCAGTGTTTTGTAAATTTTGGGAATTAACTATACAACGGCGGTGTGTGATCCATCAAGATCAAATAGGATTTGTCACATTTTGTGTGATTAATTAGTATTTATAGTCGCTATTTTCTCTAAATGTTATTTCAATGGCAAATCCAGTACATTATTATTCATATGTATTTATGTGTGATGAATGCTATAAAATAGTTTGCTTAGATTTTCTTGACATTACACACAAAAAATATATCTTTCTTAGTCATTGAAGCCGCTTTTATTAACTCTCCCTTTAAATCAGGAGTCATCCTGTTTTGGCACTTGAATATATTACAGACCCCTCTAGCAGCAACAGTGTTAATGTCTCTGACCCCTCTGAGGGAAGATTTTAGAAGTCCTGGAATATGTTTGTGCTGGAAGAGTGACTGATATACAGACGTTGGTTACATATGGCTCCAGTCCAGCTAGGAATGCATTGGCTTTGTCCTGTGATGTGGTTGCATCGGAGAACCATTCTTATAATCACAAATCTTGAGACACTCAAGCCCCAAAAATCCATCTGGACAAGCTGGAAATTAATATAAAAACATAGCAGAGCAAAAAAAAAAAATCCTAAAAGAGCTAAATCAGCAACCAGCTTTTTAAGAGCAATTTCCTGCTCTTTGCAAAGTGTCTGACTAATGCTTAAACCCTCCTCCACATTTCATTGAGTTGTAGGGATCTGAAAACATTTTATAGGTAGAAACCCTTTAATTTATGTATTTTTATAGCTATATTATCTTGTGACAAGCAATGCTATTGACACCTAAGAACTTAAAGAGAAAACATTTAAGGTGGTGTAAAGGAAATTATGCACACAGCTGCCATTATAAATTCAATTCCCAACACACTACTTAGAACATTCACCCTTAATTACCATTCACCACAAAGCAGTTTTGTTTAGCATGACAGACAAAAAAATTTTTGCAATGAATTTCAATTAAATACTGATAAATTAGTTACATTATTGCACCCTTAAGCTCATAGCAAAGCAAATGTTTAATTAGCTATTTTAGAAGTATACACCCTTTGTGTAAAAGAAAAATACATTAGAGACCACATGAAATTCTGAAAGGAAATTATTTTCCCTTGTTATTTTTTAAGAATTATATTTGCAATACATTTTAACTAATGGAAAGTTTAATCTAGGAAATGTATGTTTAATATGCCGGTTGGAAAAAATAACTTGTTTATATTATATATTCATTATCTAATTTTCACGCGCACACATATAAAACTTTTAGTTTCATACTGATGTTTAAACAGTAGATTCTGATTAGTCCATCACGTACAGTAAGTTTATTCATTTGTTTGAAAATACGTAAAAGATAGTGAAAGGCAAAGAGGAAGACCCAACAAGAAACAATTCAGAAATGCATATGTTTGATCTGTACTAGAATAGTTTGGGGCGTTACATTCTTTTCAGCCTTTGTGGAAATAATACCAGGGTTACAAGTTTTTAACAATGAAGGAACAGTTGTCATATGCTCTTCACCATAAGCAGGATGTGATCTACAGAATTACTAATGCTTATACCCACCTATGGCCCATGTACAAGACCCATCACATTAAGCCAGAACAGTGACCCCACACAATAAACCAATACAGTATACAGAGCCTATTTCTGAGTAAACAATGCACCAATACACTTTCTTCTTTTGCTCCAGAGTCTAGTTCTAATGCTCACGTGCCCATTGTAGGTGCTTTTTGAGGTGGACGGGGGTTAGCATGAGCACTTTGAGCAGTCTATGGTTACGTAGCCCCATATGCAGTGAGCATGTGTTCTGACATATCATAAATGCCAGCATTAACGTTTTCAGTCATTTATACTACAGTAGCTATTCTGTGGGATCTGACCAGACAGGCTGGCCTTCACTACCCATGCACATAAAAGAGCTATGAGCACCATTGACCCTGTCACCACTTTTAGCAAGTTCTAACCACTGCTTACTAGGAACACCCCACTTGACCTGCCAATTTGGAGATGCTCTGACCCAGTTATCTAACCAACACACTTTGTCCCTTGTCACAGTCGCTCAGATCCTTAGACTTGTCCATTATTTTTCTGCTTCCAACACATCAACTTCAAGAACTGACTGTCCCACCCCTTGACAGGTGCCATTATAACAAGATAATTAATGTTATTCACTTTTAGCGACTTTAATGTTACACCTGATTGGTGTATGTACCCAGTAATAAGCACAGCAGTAGCTAAAGTCAGTAATTAACATTAAAAAAGATATTGCTAGTAATATGACAGTATGAGATGGGTCTGGTATGTTTGTCAATATTCATCATGTTAATATTCATAATGTCAACATGAGAATGCCAACGTGGTCATAATGTCTACATACAGCACATACATGGCACTGATGAAATCTTGACATGATTATAATGTCAATAAAATGTTCCTGGTTATCCACTGGTAACTTACCTGGTTGGGCTGGATTTGTGGCTCCAGTGATTTGTGCTTCCGTGGTCTGCTGGTCAGCTGACGGTGCTGTCCTTTGGGTCCTGTGGCGCTTCCGGCAGTGAGTATTGAAAACCTCTAACAGCATTCTCAAGAATTAATTAAATACAATTGTAAACCAGATGGTTCATAATATGTAGCACCATACCATACTTCCCTGATAAATTAAGTATTAGCACATTGGATCTTGTCACCATTCCAAAGATACTATATCCTTCTCACAGGAAGTGTTTTACTATTGACTAAGAGACTGGCCACTTTTGGAGCTTTATTTAGCCATTCCATCTGGTTTACAATTTTGTTTAATTAATTCTTGAGAGCACTGTTATGTATATTTATTGGAGCTAATAATTATTCTGGGGACTGACTATCCCTCTTTTTTTTAAATATGTTTTTATTGAAGCAATGTATATATCAGCAAACAAAATACAGTTATCATGAAGGAAGTTGTACATATCATTTGCTTGTAACAATAAACCATTAACCATTAATACCGTCTAGTTGACTTTTGTTTGTGGAGTCCGAGATCAGAGACAAATAAATACAAACACTACAGATATTGTACTTAATATCTGTAGCACAGTGGAGTATTGACACAGTAGTACAGTAAAACAGTTGTTTATGTAAAGTGACTGGATTACCCAAGATATACAACAATCCAAGAGAAAAAGAAAAGAAAGAAGAAAAAAATAAAAATAAAAAATAAATAAAAATAAAATTCAGAAAAAATAGTGTCCGCACCAGTCCCCCCACCCCCTAGGACAGAGAAAAAAGGGCACTATAGGGCAATGGGAGGGTCCCCCCCACTACCCTGGTCATGTACCACAGATTATTCGTTAAGGATGCATGGAGTTGCGATTTCAGAGGGGCAGATATTGTGGCCACATAACTTTCCCAAACCTCAAAAAACTTTTCTGCTTTATTATCCTTTTCTAATGTCATCCCCACCCATTCCATCCTAAACAGGTAAAACAATTTCGTTTTGAATAAAGTCAGTGACGGGGGTTCGGGATGAATACAAACTTGCAGGATGGATTTCAAGGCTGCCGCGCTAACAGCTAACAACAACTTCTTGCTGCCTTTGGACATTCGTTGGTTGTCCAGGAAGATACCAAAGAGTGCCCATTCTGGCGTTAATTGTAAATAGTTAACTAAATGTTCCACTACATATCTACGAATTAGCACCCAAAATCCCTTAATCAATGGGCAAAGCCAAAGGCATTGGTAAAGATCAGCTTGGGCCCCACCACATTTCCAACAATTATGAGAGGGAGAAAGACCAAATCAGGAATCTTCTATGGGGGGCAAGATACGTCCTGTGTAGAATGTTGAGAAACATTTCCTTGTACCTCGCTGATGGGAGGGTCATGCACGCCATTGTGTGTGCCTTCAAGATTCTATCCAGGGTTATGTGAGGGAAATATGTTTTCCAGGCCGCTAAGCCTTCTGACGTGTTGAAAAATCCACCACCAGTCTGAGGTGTTTGTAGGCAATTGAACTGGCCTTCTTGGTCATAGGAGCCTGTTGGAGCAGGGCATCAACCGGGTTGTGCCAGTCCACTGGGGAGAGATGTTTAACCACGTCTCCCACATAATGTTGAACTAGTAAGAAAGCTATTGGGTACGGCTCTACCACTGGAAACTTAGCAGCTGCCTCCTGGAACGTCAAGGGCCCCCGGATGTCAACCAGACTCCCAATATTAAAAATTCCTCCCGCTCTCCAAATGTTATACGGGAAATATGCGTTTGCACTCTGAAAGTCAGGGTTATCTATGAAAGGAAGGAAAAGGGATTTGTGCACATTCAATTTATGCTGACATCTCAAACCCACCCACAATTTTCTGACATGCCACAAAAGTGGGTTCTCCTTGACTTGAGCTGAGACTTCCCGGTCCCTCACATGTAGGAAACCGACCAAGTCCCCGCCCCGCAAGAATTCCCTTTCCAAATCTGTGTTAATATAATTTTCCTGGTTGTGTAACCAATCACCAAGGTATCTCATCTGGGCCACCTGAGAATACCAAACCACATTAGGGAAGTTCAGGCCACCATTACTAGCCGTCTGTTGCAGTTTAAGTAGACTAATTTGTGGCTTTTTCCCTTGCCATTTAAACTTTCTAAACAAGAAATTTAAATATTGAACGTCCTTAGACGAGATCATACATGGAAGGGTTTGAATAATATACATAAGGCGAGGGAAGGACACCATTTTGACTAGATTGACTCTCCCCAGATATGACAGCTTTAAAGATTTCCCGCCCTCCAGCTCAGCAGCTATCTTTCGTATAATAGAAGTAAAGTTCAAACTATATAACAGTCCCGGAATTCGAGGAATCCTAACGCCCAGGTATGATATGGAGTCAGACATCCACGTTAAAGGTAAATTGCCCATTCCCTCTCTTGCAAAATTCCCGGAACCCAATCTGAGTGCCACCGATTTCGACCAGTTGATACAATAGTCCGAAACATTCCCGTATGCTTGCAAAAGTTCAAAAATATGAGGTAATGATTCTGACGGGTTGCCTATGTACAACAGGACATCATCAGCGAATGCAGTCAGTTTAATCTCCCTTCGCCCTATCCTGATTCCCTTGAATTGGGCGTCATTTTGCAAGATGCGCAGTAATGGGTCTATCGCCAGGTTAAATAAAAGTGGGGACAGTGGGCAGCCTTGATGTGTGCCCCTGTGCAATACAATCAGGTCACTACAAGCGCCATTTATCAAGATGGTAGTGGAGGCGGAAGTATACAGGCATTGTATGGTTTTAATAAAGTCTGGATGGAAGTTCCTACGGCGTAGCACCGAAAATAAATGGGGCCATAGCACTGTGTCAAAGGCCTTTGTGGTATCGAGACTCAGCAAAATATTATTGGACAGGTATGAGTGCGCAGAAATAACGCTGGCCGCCACTGCCGCCCACACCCCTTTCACCGAGTGTTTACCTCTAACAAATCCCAATTGGTGAGGGGTCAAGGCTTGGGGCAGAATCGTTTGCAATCTGTCTGAAAGTATTTTGGCAAACAATTTAATGTCAGTGTTTAGTAAAGTAATAGGCCTGTAGGAGTTCACTGACTGGGGATCCTGAGTAGGTTTAGGGATCAAAATAGTATGGGCAGTATTAAAATGGTGAAACGGTGAGTGGTGTCGCAAAATGTTGTTGAATAATTCAAGTGGTGTGGGGGCAATATGTGGGTGAAGAATTTTATAGAATTCATTGGACAGGCCGTCAGGCCCCAGAGACTTATGCAGATCATGATGAAGATTCGATACTGCCGCATCTACCTCTAAAGTTGTGATAGGTGCAATCAGTGCCTCAGCCTGTGTTTGTGACAACCGAGGTAGATCCGCTCTTCTCAGTAACCCGTCATGCGCCTCACTATCAAATGGAAGGCTAGAATACAGGCTAGTAAAGTATGATTCAAAGTGGTCCACAATTGCCCTCGTGTTTGTGAGCAATTGGTCGGACTGTCTGTTTATAATAGCCGTTATGTAACGAGTAGGGCGCCGTTTTTTGGACATAGTAGCCAAAAGAAGCCCCGTCTTGTTACCCCACTGGTAATACTTGTATCGAGAAAATACTATATCTTTCTTGGCCTGGGACAATAAAAAGTCATTCAATAATTGAGTGTATTTGTGTAGTGAGTCCTCCGTCAGAGGTAGGAGGTGGTCATGAAGGGCTTCAGACATGGATGTATGCAATGAATGGCAGGTAGCTGTGGACTTCCTTTTATGTCTAAATACGTATTCGGTTATTTGGCCTCTAAGAACCGTTTTGGCTGCGCCCCAGAAAATATGTGGTCTGTCCCAATAATCTAAGTTGTCGTCCAAATAATTCAATCAATTGCTCGTAAGAAATTTCCGAAAGTCATCGGACTTGTACAAATAGCTAGGAAACCGCCAGAATCTAGTGTCGCTAGAGTGTAAAGTCCTCTCTAAAGTTAAGGTAATGGGAGTGTGGTCGGAAATTAAGATATTGTGTATATCAGCGTTTGTCACACACGTCACTAAGGAGTCCGCTACCAACAAGGCATCTATCCTGGACCAAGAATGGTGCACATTAGAGTAAAATGTGTACGACTTGTCTGTGGGGTTCAGCAGCCGCCATATATCCGTGAGCTGGAGGGTGGTCTTCAACAACAACAGCTGTTTCCACAATGGGGAAGTCAAATTTCTTGGGGGAGGCCGCTTATCTAGAGTAGGGTCATTCACTGAGTTAAAATCCCCACCTATTACCAAAGCAAAATTGTCCCTCTGCGAGAGCAGGCCTGTCAGTTCCTGGAGAAAATCCACAGTCCCCACATTAGGCGCATACACGTTTACCAAGGTGTACTTTGTTCCCCAAAATTCTACATCCAATATCAAATATCGACCATCGCTATCTCAAATTGAATTTAGAATGGTGTAATTTAGGTCTTTGTGGAATAGGATGGCAACCCCCCTCGCTTTTCTATGAAAATCAGCCGAAATACAGCAATCTATCCATAGGGGCCCTAAGAGAGGAATCCGCACCCTCCAACCAATGTGTTTCCTGCAAAAACACCACGTGGGGACGGAATCTTTTTAAGTGTGTTACCATCCGTTTCTCTTAACCAGGGAGTTAAGTCCCCTGACGTTCCAACAGACTACCTTAAAACCAGAACCAGTGGGAGCCGTAGGGTGAGAGTGAGGATCCTGAGTGGAGTTTACCAATACCTAAACGAGGGTGCATGAGTAAGTCAGATACCAAAATATCAGTTATCCACTCCCTGTCCCAGCAAGCAGGGAGCTGTGGATAGATAGTACAGAGCGCACATGGGCAACCCATGTCCCGGGGAGGGAAGATCAGGTGCAGACTGAACAAAAAACAAAAACAAAAAACAACACATTGCTTCAAACATTTTCTAACTATTTTTCCAAGCCATAGTAACCCGACAAGCATCCTCAGTAAGAGTGACACTTGTGTTGTACCTAAGAACGTAAGGTAAATACAAGAGCAAATCGACCAAATAGCTCTAATAAGTATGTATAACCATTTTATACTGAGCTAGTTAATTAAGATAAATTACTCATGTGCAAATTAGGGATTATCATGACTCCTGGGGTCAAGCATTCTAGTAACGTATGATTTGGCTTCTCTTGGGTCTGAAAAGAAAACTGCGCGCCCATTATCCTGGATACGCAGCTTGGCCGGGTACATAAGTGCAAACCTTGTATTGTTGTCATGGAGCAATCTACAGACATTAGAAAATTCCCATCGTTTCTGCGCCACAGAGGCCGAAAAATCCTGAAAAATGAGGACAGTTCTATCCCTCACCTTCAGTTGGGAGGCATTACGATAGGAACGGAGAACTTGTTCCTTCATATGGAAATCAATGAATTTAGCGATAACCGGTCTCGGTCTTGAGTCCACATCTGGCCTAGTCAGACCAATGCTGTGGGCTCTCTCTATGTGAGGCAGAAACGACCCCCCAGGAACCTCCAGCGCAGCGAAGACTTCCTGAGACAAGAACTCCGAGAGTTGCGAATCACGGACAGATTCCGGGATACCCACAAATCTCTGGTTCGACCTCCTATCTCTATTTTTTAAGTTGTCTATCTTAGCTTGCATAGCTGCAACAACAGCGGAGTGAGAACCGAGGTGCGCTGCAGTAACTGCACCTGATCCTCAGTATCACTCACCCTCTGCTCCACTGAAGTGAGTCTAGAAGAGTTTGTCTCCAGTTTAGCCAGTGTGGTGTCTAGCGCTGTCTGGATCTGTTCAAGTTTGCGATCAATGAATTGTATGTTTTCAAGTTTGCTATCAATCTGAGGCATCAGGAATTTTGATAGCTCTTGAGCCATTCTGGAAAGGGATGACTGGTCTAATGACATATCCATGTCCGTCACCCCATCCGGGGGGGTTACCCCCCCGGGGGGGGGGGGCGAGGGAGGGCGCGATTTTCCCTGACTCTGCTTGTTCTTACTCATTCTAGTGTTTACAGTTGATTGGGACGATTTGCCAGACAAGGTCCTATGGACATATTTGTCTATAACACACCATCCACCTCACTACAAAGTTATAGTGGCAGTGAAGCTACGTACCCCAGTGTCGTAACCAAAGAGGACGCCTGCACAGTTATACGTCTATAATACTAGTAATCTGCAGAAAAGCAACAGAGCTACCTGGTCAAATATACATCACTACTACATAATGCCAATTGTGGCGAATAGAGATCCTTCACTCAGTAGCATAGTCCTATAACTTATTGAACTTCCTATCCGACCTATGCGTTATAACAATAAAACAAAATAAAACAATAGAAATATCTCTAGAGATAAAAGAGATTGCACAGGACAGAGGGCTCCCCAATGCTTATGCAACAGCAGAGAGGTAGAGCCAATGTAACTAAACTTTACGACATCAAGAGGCCACTAATTGGCAACACAGCTTAAAGGACGATTTAGCAATGGGACAACACTGATCCTGACTAGACCGTTTGTTCAAGCTCTTGAGAGGCAAAATCAAACAATAATAATAATAACAATAGTGAGAGTGGGCAAATGGAAAAAGAAGGAAGAATAAAAAAAAAGTTAAGTGAGGCGTAGAGGTACAAACAATAATAAGAAAGTTTGGGCAAAAAAGAAAAAGGCTAGGAAGAGGCAGTTAACCAGCTGGCATGAATTAAAGAAAGAGGGGTCCCCACAAAGTCTCCTGGAAAGTAGAAGTCCCAGTAGCAGGATCAAGCAGCCAGTGATCTGTTCCAGGATGCTACAAACAGGTCCCCCAGCTGCCAAAGCAGGGTCAACTGTAACGGAACGTACTTGACACAGGCTCCTCTTTCAAAGCAGCAGTAAATAGAAGAGAGGCACGCCAGCGATTCCTCCAAGGCACTGCAGTGGTCCTGGGCACATATACAGCCCACTGCAATAGTCACCCCCGCTGTCCAGCCACTACGGAAGGACAAGTGATCCCAGCAGGTACTTTAGTGAGGTCACCGGTTACAGAGCCACAGGGCTTGGGAGGGAGGCTGGCAAACAGAGGGCAGAGTTGGGGCAGTAGCGGCTCCCCCCCGGACTTTAAACACAAATGCCACTCCCCCCCTCCTGCCATTAGACTGCGCCCGGCAGTCGCCATCTGGTTGCAGACGCAATCAGCGCTCACCGCACCGTAGTAGGCAGGCGTCTCCTGGAGTCCTCCGCCGTCACTCACCCAGCCTCAGTCTCGGACGCCGCTCACCGCTCCGTCGCGTCAGATCCTTCCCCGGTTACTTCAGCACCGCCAGGGAAACGAGAGCGAAGGGTGCTGGGTAGATACAGAGGTCGTCTAGCCACGGGTCACCACCGTCCCGGCGCCATGCCGCAGCCAGCAGCGGGATCTTCCACACGCGCCCAGCGGCAGAGCAATCAGGCAGTCACAGGGGGGGCAGGAGTCTCAGGTCCGCCTCAGAGAGTCCCCGGATCCGCCCGATCACAGCATGCAGAGGTCCCCTCCAAGAAGCAACAGGTAAGGGAGAGTCCCAGCGTTAGTGACTGGGGCTAGGACAGCAGGACTCGGGCTAGCACCGGTCGTACACTTTTCGCGCCAGTCAGCTCACTGGCGTTCATGCAGGCCATCTCCTTGAGGGCCGGATTCCGGGGGCATACAGTCCTGCTCCTACTCTTACAGGATAACCCCAAGGTCCCTACAGTTCAGGAAATAGCAGGAAGGGTTTCACAGGAAAATACGAGGTAAATTGCCAGGAGGATGCCTAAGGATTCTCAGCCTGCAAGACGGAGCCCATGTAAAAAGCAGCCATACTGGATGGCCCGCCCACCGGAACGACTATCCCTCTTTTTAACAGCTGCTGAGTAAACACTTACTTAGCACCTGAATAGAATATACTTGTTTTTTCCTCGTTTCTTTGCTAACCTCTAACCCTAACCCAAAGCCCTCCCCCTAGAGCCTAACCCAAACATCTGCCTAACTCTGATCTTGTGCTGCCACAGCCTAACCCTAACCCTCCTGTCCATGCAGAATGTCAACATACCATATGACATATTGGGCAGGATTCAAATCTTGCAGCTCCCTCCCGCCTCCATCGCGCCCGCCGGCAGTATATTTGAATACTGCCGGCGGGCGCGATGGAGGCGGGAGGGGAGCTGCAAGATTTGAATCCTGCCCAATATGTCATATGGTATGTTGACATTCTGCATGGACAGGAGGGTTAGGGTTAGGCTGTTAGGGTTAGACATTCTGCATGGACAGGAGGGTTAGGGTTAGGCTGTTAGGGTTACTGCCGATGGGTGCGATATCAGCATTTCAGTTCGCCACCCCCTGGGGTGGTGAGCTTAAATGCATGAAAAGTGACCCGTTTGGACACCCAAATGGGACTTTTTGCGATCGCGCCCATGACTTTAGTCGGGTTTAGCTGCTTTACATGTCTAAACCCGTCTCTTATGGGCACGATCAGAGTGATAACAGGGGGCCATAGAAGATCACCCCGCAATCTCCCGTCACTTTAGACGGTAGACCGGGGGCAATAAAAGATTTGAATCGTGCCCTATGCAGCCTACAAAAGATTTGTGCTGCAATATGCCAGCAATTGTTACGCCCAGAAAATTAGTTGACATCACTAGTACTTACACTGTATACCCATTTGTCCAATAAATGCATTATGAATGATGCAACAATAGATTCTAAATGGTCGCTAGCGGTTGGTCAATTAGAAGCCAGTACTGACAATTTGTCGGGGGGAGATACCCAGCAAATACAGAAACTGTTTAATGCCAAGTCTTACTGTCACAGCTCTAAAACAGTGAGGTTCAGCATGTAGTCATTTTTTTACATCTGCTGTCCTCCCATCCTCTCTAAGACTAACAGTATCTCTTATGGTCAGGTGTTGACTTCTTTTAATAATCAATGCACCACTGTATTGCTTAGTTATATATTTGAAATGATCTATAGAAGAAAGGTTAGAAGACCAGCGCCATGCAATAGAAACTGATGCGATTGGGTGTGGTATGTTATTTCAACAGTTTTCATGTTGTCTTGCATCAGGTAAAAATAAGAATGGGGGTAATTCCAAGTTGATCGCAGCAGTAATTTTTTTAGCAGTTGGGCAAAACCATGTGCACTGCAGGGGAGGCAGATTTAACATGTGCAGAGAGAGTTAGATTTGGGTGGGGTGTGTTCAATCTGCAATCTAAATTGCAGTGTAAAAATAAAGCAGCCAGTATTTACCCTGCACAGAAACAAAATAACCCACCCAAATCTAACTCTCTCTGCACATGTTATATCTGCCTCCCCTGCAGTGCACATGGTTTTGCCCAACTGCTAAAAAAAATCCTGCTGCGATCAACTTGGAATTACCCCCAATGTTGCTATGGTCACAGTGTCAACATTCAGCATGTTGACAGCGAACATGTCACAGCCACAATATCTGATGACTTCAGCTTGTCAAATAAAGTTTCTTTCAGTCTGACAGGTATTTTATCTCACATTAGACGCTCAGCATTACTTTTGTGTGATGGAATATTGTAAATGAGCAGTGGCAGAAACATTTGGTACATTTAGGGAGATGTTCCCAGTTTGTCCTTATAAAAGGGGAGATGCATCAATCTTTGCAGAGAGTTAGAGTGGAGTAGTTGACTAAAGCAACCAATGAGGTTCTAAAACTGTGCTAGGTAATTGACAGAAGTTCAGTGGATGCTTTGGGCAACATCTTCACTTTATCTCTTCCCCAAAATGAGCTAATATTTCTAAGGGATGTACTGTAGTTATGTGACCGACATCCCACCCCTCACAATCCCGACGGTCGGCATGACGACCAAAAGGGACTATTCCCACTCGTGGGTGCCCATGACACCATAGAGTGGGAATAGAACCCGTGGTCACCACCGAGCCCGCAGCATGGTGAGCGCAAGAGGCTTGTTGCACTCGCCCCCCACACACACACACGGCCAGGATGCCGGCATCGGTATGCTGACTGCCGCTCTCCTGACTGCCGGTCACGTGTTACACACCCATTTCTAACAGCCTCATATTACATTATTAGTGGGACAAATGTTGAACCTTCCATCGACACTTCCAGATGTAGAGCAAGCAAGCGTCATTACATAGCAGTAACACAATTCGTATTCATTTAAGACATATATTACATATCTGTTTATGCTTCTAACAGTTATATGTAGGCATAACTTTAAAAGAAAATTATTGTTCAAAGCCATTTACATTTTTCTTATGATTTATTTATGTAGTGATAATACTTTCAGCAACACTGCACAAGTGAAACAAATAAAATACAGAAAAATGAGTAATGATCATAACAAAAAAAGCAAGCAGAGAGAGGACGTTGTGACAGGTTGGATATTAAAGGTATAGGCGAAACAAGACTTGGATTAGCATCCAGTTTGCTGTATGATTGTAGAGTTTATGGTTCAGTTGCTGATGGACCAGCTGCAGGATTGATCTCCCATCATATTAAGAACAAAGAAAGGTAGTTCTGTAATTTGATCTTTGAAAGAAGAACCAGCTGTAAAGCTGCTTAGGTGCAGTTCAGTCAGTTTTATGTTGCGGATTACAGCGAGATGTGGAGGGAGAATTGTACCAGATAGGACGCAAGGTTCTGCTGGAATAGTTACAGAACTGGGTGGCAGCATCTATGCTATGTATGGCATACAGTGAGGTGCGGTGTGGTCAGTGACTGGGGAGGGAGTATTATAGCCAGATTTATACTTGCATATACTTTATTTACCCGCTAGTTCATGTATTTCCAGCAGAGCACTGCTAATTTGGTGACTTTTGACTATAAAAATAATTAGAATAATACAAAGATGATATTTATAAGTTATACATATCTATTTTGTATTATTCTAGTATTTTTATTGTCAAATCTCTGGAGTTTACTGGAGAATGACAGGTCAGGCACTGCCTTACCTGCATTCCCTGACTGCACATCACTGATGGCACATAGGGGTTACTGTAATATACAGTTGAACATATACTGTAACAGCTAAACAAATAGGCAGAGAAAAACTCACCAAATAAGAACATACTTATGTGCATCTGAATCTCAAAATGTGTCCAGCTCCAGAAAATACTGGAGGAAAATTTGCACTCATCAGCCCGGAAGCTGCGCATGGGACGTACTTTGACGTTCCAACATGACAATGATCCAAAACACAAGGCCAAGTCGACCTGTCATTGGCTACAGCAGAATAAAGTGAAGGTTCTGGAGTGGCCATCTCAGTCTCCTGACCTTAATATCATTGAGCCAATCTGGGGAGATCTCAAACGTGCAGTTGATGCAAGACAGCCCAAGAATTTACAGGAACTGGAGGCTTTTTGCCAAGAAGAATGGGCAGCTTTACCATCTGAGAAAATAAAGAGCCTCATCCACAACTACCACAAAAGACTTTGTGCTGTCATTGCATTGATGTTAAAGGGGGCAATACACGGTATTAAGAACTGGGGTATGCAAATTTTTTTTTTTTTCAACATTAAGTTTTTATTTATGGTAAAGTATCAAGACAAAAATACAGAAAAGACAAAAGAAAACAGGATAATAGTAGGGCAAAAACAAAATCATAGGGGAAGAGACAGGTCATCCAAAAGCAATATATAATTCACATCAATATTCACAAGTCATGAACTTTCCACAGATAGGGGGTTACTCAAGTCATAGGGGGGGGCCCTGTATGGAGGGGGACAAATGAGAGATCACCTTATTTTTGGAAATGTATGTATGTCATGGGAGCGACTTCATAATAGGGGAAGAGGGAGTTGTAGAGTATGCCGCTTCCCTGGTTTCCATCTCAAAATGGAAGTGGGTCTTAGAAATAACTTTTTCAAAGGGAGGGGGGAGGGAGATTTCCAGTTTTGAGCAATCGTAGCTCTGGCTGCAATTAGAATGTGGCCAAGGACATAACGAGATGATTTGGGGACAGTGTCTGGGTACCAGTGCAACAATGCCAATGAAGGGTCTTGAGTCAGGCCAAGGTCAATGATTGAATGGATAAGGTCATATACTTTATCCCAAAAGGTGCGCAGAGCAGGGCATTCCCAGAAAACGTGTAAGAGTGTACCCTCATGGTGACAAAGGCGCCAGCAGAATTTATAAGTGGTTGGCCAGATCCTGTGTTGTTTAGATGGGGTGAAGTATAGCCTGTGTAATAGTTTAATGTGTATTTCAGTGTGGTTAGTACATTTAGAAAGGGAGAATGAAGAAAGATGAATAGATTCCCACTGCTTGAGAGTGAATGTACAATGGAGATCAGCTTCCCACTTAATTTGAGTGGCAGATTTAGTCATGGTGGGTGGGGGTGACAGCAAATCATACCAGTCAGAGATGGCTCCACGGGATGAAAGTTTAGTCAGTCTATTCAGGACATTGTTGGTGGGGAGTTGGAAGACGTTAGGGCTAATGGTCATACCGTCTATCCAATGTTTAAGTTGGTAATAGTAGAGCCAGGCTGAAGGGTCGAGGCGGTAATTAGCTCGTAGGTCAGAAAACGACAAGAGGGAGGCTGGGGAGAAAATATCGGTAAGGGATTCCATACTTAAATGTCTCCAGTAGGAGAAATGGAGGTGAGGCAACACTTTATCCAGTGCAGACAAAGAAATGTTTCTAGTGGGTAAAGTAATATCAAAGGTAGGGGAGAGTCTTGAGTCCCAAATTGTCAAGGCATCGGATATGGAAGAGGGTGATAGTGGGTAATGTGGGCGGAGTTGTCGGGGTAGCCACAAGAGATCAGTGAGGGGAAAGTCTTGAAACAGGGCATGTTCCAGATCTACCCATGGTTTAGAGTGGGGGGGGGGGAGAGACAGGGCGGACAATTGGGAGAGCATAGATGCTTCATGATACCTGAGAAGATCAGGCAGTGTGAGGCCACCCTGTGACTTAGAGCGAATCATACGTGCGTAGGCCAATCGAGGAGGTTTACATTTCCAGACATATGACAACATTAACCTTCGCATCTGGGTTAATAGTTTGCGAGGAACTGCATAGGGGATGGCTCGAAACAGATACATAAGTTTTGGCAACAACATCATCTTAAATGCCGCTAGGCGGCCCAACCAGGAGACCTCGTAGCTCATCCAAGTAGAAGTCATTGAGGTTAGGTGAGCCAGTAGTGGCACATAATTAAGAGAGTGTACATTCTGGAAATGAGAAGGGATGGAGATACCCAGGTACGTTAAGGAGGATTATTTCCACGTATATGGAAAGCGCGCCTTCAGAGACTGGAGGACAGTAGTTGGGATATTAATAGGAAGGGCGTCCGATTTCGTAGTGTTCAACTTATAATAAGAAGCAGCGCTAAAGCGCCCCAATATATCATGTAGGACAGGCAACGAGGTCTCCGGGTCAGAAACAAACAATAAAACATCATCTGCGAAAAGGCAGAGTTTATGGGAAGTGTTACATACTGTAGGCAGGGCCGGTGGAAGGTTTCTCGGCACCCTAGGCAAAACTTAAGCCTATCCCCCCCCCCCTCCTTATTCACGTTACGTTACAGTAGTGGCTCTTATTGATGTTGCGTCACACAGTAGTGCCTCTTATTCACGTTACATCACACAGTAGTGCCCCTTAATCACGTTACATCACACAGTAGTGCCCCTTATTCACATTATACCACAGTAGAGCCCATTTACATTAAACCACACAGTAGAGTCAATTCACATCCTGCCACATAGTAGTACTCCTTATACACATTATGCCACACAGTAATAGTGCCCCTTATAACACTACATGCAATAAAGTAATGCCCCCTATACATTATGCCACACAGTAATGCCCCCTATACATTATGCCACACAGTAATGCCACTTACATTATACCAGACAGTATGAGACGAAAATCACATTATAGCACACAGTATGAGCCGCAATTCACATTATACCACACAGTATGAGCCGAAATTCAAATTATAGCACACGGTATGAGCCGAAATTCACATTATACAACACGGTATGAGTCAAAATTCACATTATAGCATACAGAATGAGCCAAAATTCACATTATGCCACATGGAAAGAGACAAAATTTAAGGAGAGTGACAGCAGGGAAATAGGGACAAGGAGAGTGACAGAGGGACAGGGAAAGTGACAGCAGGGACATAGGGACAGGAAGAGTGACAGAGGGACAGGGAAAGTGACAGCAGGGACATAGGGGCAGGGAGAGAGAAAGGCAGCAGGGTAAGCAGTGGCGTAACTTCAGCTCAATTGCCCAGAGGCAAGAAAAATGTTGTGCCCCCCTTGCAAAAAATTATTTGTATTTTACTGACCCCTTCCCCTGTGTGAGCCATGCCCCCCCCACACACACACACTTCTCCTGTGTGAGTGATATCACCCTCTTCCTCCTTTTCTGAGCCATGTCCCCGTTCCTACTGTGTGAGACACAGAGACAGGGAAAGGGAGAGAGACTGGGAAAGAAAGAAAGAGATGAGGGAGAGACATGGAGAGAGAGACAGAGATAAGGAGAGAGAGAAGTGAGGCAGCGAGGGAGAGAGACCCAGAGACAGAGAGAGAGATGAGTGACAGAGGGTGAGGAGGGAGGGGGGGAGAGAGAGATGAGGTAGAGAGACAAGGGAGAGAGAGATACAAGGGTGAGAGGGAGATGAGAGAAAGATGGACGAGAAAGAGAGAGAGAGAGAGACAGATGGAGAGACAGACGGAGAGAGAGAGATGAGGGAGGGACAAAGACGAGGGAGAGACAGAGGCGAGGGAGAGACGGAGATGGGGAGAGAGGGGGGAGAGAGGGGCGAGGGAGGGAAGAGAGACAGAGAGATAGATGTAGAGACAGGGAGACAGGTACACGGAGGGGGTGAGAGAGACAGTAGAGAGAGACAGGGAGAGACATGTAGAGAGAGAAGCGAGGGAGAGAGATGCAGAGACAGGGACAGATACAGGGAGAAGGAGAGAGACAGGGAGAGACAGGGAGAGGGAGATAGAGATGTGGACACAGACAGGGAAAGGAAGAGAGAGAGACAAGGAGAGAGAGACAGGGAGAGGGACACAGAGATGGGGAGACAGAGAAGCCAGGGAGAGAGATGGAAAGGGAGAGAGACAGGGACACAGACAGGGAAAGGGAAATAGAGACAGGGAGAGAGAGATGAGGGAGACAGACAGTGAGAGAGAGGAGGAAGACAGACAGGGAGAGACAGATGGGGAGAGAGAGAAGCGAGGGAAAGGGCGAGAGAGTGAGAGGGAGAGAGACGCAGACAGGGAGAGAGAGAGACAGAGGGAGAGAGATGCAGAGACAGGGAGACAGAGCCTGGAGAAACAGAGAGACAGGGAAAAAGAGGGAACAGCATAGGGTGAGGTGCATGGAACCTTTGCCGCTCTGCGGGACTCTGGGTGATGAAGATGGGCACCAAGGGTGCCACACACTGACGATCCTCCTTATGTGGCTGGGTGGCTGTGATCTCACCTCTAGAGTTTCCTGCACAAGAGCCGCAAAATATCTGCACAGTCCACACTTACCCTCCCTCCTTGTCCGTCATGGTGCTCGCTGGTAGCTGCGTTGCGACGCTTCTTCCAGCCTCGCTGTCCGGACGATGTACCCCTCTCTCAGTCAGGGGGCTGGTCGTGGGGGCAGCTCCCCCCCGTGTCCACGGTCTCCGCTCTGCTCCTCCCGCTAATGTTCCCTGCCTCCCCATGTCTCGCTTATTCCGCAGCCCTCTCAGCTCTCAGGCAGCCACTGAACGGCAGTGAGTGGGTCCTTTTATGTGTCCCCACCAGAGAGGGGGTCTTTTAGTGACTCCTTTGCCCTGCTATGGTTGGTGGCACAGTGGGTCCTATGACCGCGGCGCTACTATTTTAAAGCTGTCGCGGACTGGCAGCCAAGCAGGAGCGGTCCGCTGCAGATTTTAAATAGTAGCACCGTGGTCAGGAGCGAGAGTTCGGTGCGGCAGGGGTCTTCAGACACAATGCTCGAAGAAGTCTTCTACATCTACAACTACATGTATAGTGAAACTGGTAACCCAGAGGGTCCCATATTCTGTCCTTGAGCATATATATATATATATATACACACACACATATATATATATATATATATATATGTATATATACACACACACACACACATATATATATATATATACACACATATATATATATATATATATATATATATAGTACAGTGTTTCTCCACATTAACCGTGGGGAAAGATAGCACTCTCCAGACTTGTTATAATATTATGCAAAAAAGTCATTTATTCACAAAAACTTGGTTCCATGGGTTTCTTCATGTCACAAGCAGGGTATATAACAAAAAGGCTCACCAACGTTTCGGTCCTGAATTGGACCTTTCTCAAGGTATTAGCCAGTCTCTTAAAGCAAGATCAGGAAAACAGCAGCATCAATGTCAACATCACAAGCAGGAACCAGGATCTGCCTGCTTGTGATGTTGACATTGATGCTGCTGTTTTCCTGATCTTGGTTTTTGTGAATAAATGACTTTTTTGCATAATATTATAACAAGTCTGGAGAGTGCTATCTTTCCCCACGGTTAATGTGGAGAAACACTGTACTGTACTATGAGTTTGACCCAGTGATTGGATCAGACTTTGATTTGGCACCCCAGCCGTTACCTGCGCTGGGTGAGAGTGTGGGACTCCCCATATTTATTTATATATATATATATATATACACACACACACATATATACATATATATATATATATATATATATACTCAGAGAGGGTGCGGCACTCCAATGATTTTCACACGACCACGTATTAGAACCACAACGTTTCAATGCCTTTAATCGTACGGCATTTTCATCAGGTAGTACAACAATGATTAAAATCGCTTACCTTATAAAGAAGGTATCACCTCGTGGCGCCGACGCCGTAACGGGACTGCACACCCGGCGGCCGCGCTTAATAGTGACATCATTGCGCTCTACGGGAGTAAGCCAGACGACGTGTAAAAGAAAAGCCATCACCATGGTTACATAGAAAACAATGCACATTTAAAGCACTACAAAAAGCAATCGTATTATCAAAGCGGTAGAACAGATATAATCATATGAAAAGTATCATATATTACAACTGGAAACATAGTGATGGATGGCAGAATGTATCAATGTAGCATAAGTTAATAGCGCATGTTGCATATAAAGCTAGATCACTATAAACCAAACACTGGTGTATGTATCCATATATATAAGATCAGCAAATTAACTATTAATAGCAAGGACATTAATACCTGAATGTTCGTTCAGGCCTCTAGGGGCTAAGGTCCCCAAGTTAAAAATCCAACGGGCCTTACACTGTACTAATTTTAAGCTACGGTTACCACCCCTCAACGACAGCGGTATGTGGTCAATCATACGGTATTTGAGTGTGGTCAGATTGTGTGCCGCTACTGCAAAGTGTCTTGCGACAGGCTGATCACTGGTCCCCGATGCCAGGGCGGCCTTAATGGCCGATCTATGGGCAGCCATTCTCTCTTTAAATGTACGTTCTGTCTTGCCTATGTATGATAGGCCACATGGGCAAATGATCTGATATACTGTAAATTTTGAATTGCAGGTAAGTCTATGTCTAATATATAGTGTTTTACCTGTCTGTGGGTGATAGAAAGTATCCCCTGGGATCAGGAATTTACATGTGACACAAGTACATCGAATACAACCAAATTTGCCTCTATATATATTAGGTACTGGCTCTGAAAATATCTGATTTGACCAAAATGTCGCGTAGGTTACGACCTCTCTTGTAACATGACAATAGATGAGTGTCAATACACAAGGGCACAAATGGGTCAGCATTAGGAGGGATTGCTGACTCTAGTAGTGCCATAGGGGAAGTCAGGGGTATCCCCAGGTAAGCTGGCTCTCAGATGCTGTAGGTGCCATTACCATGTGGCCTTACACTGGGAATTTAACCCAGATATATATATGTAATTATTTATGGGGTGGGTGTGGGGTGCAGTGGCCCCTGTGTCGGTATGGGTCGGCTGCTGCAGGCCGGCACACCCTAACACTTTATTAACACTTATTATTTTTCCTATCACTTTGTATATATTATTTTAATCACACCACTTACATAGCACTTCTGTGCTTCTTATTAACCCCTATTAATTTTCACCTGTGTGCTGGCCTGGGGTGGCCGACCTGTGCCGACATTGTGGGGTCCTGCGCCCAGGGCCCATACCTAGTATTAGGGACCCCCAGTGACGGAGAAGCCTTGTCGATCGGCCTGGGGGCTTAACCCTATATCTGCAGATATACGCAACTAAGATCTCCGTATTATCTGATTATTATATAGTAATATTATTCACTCGGTGTGCATTAGGGAACACAGTTTTTTTTCCTAAATAGATGAGTGTCAGTTAGATTGCATTCAGGGTCAGATTTAACGATAGGCCACAATTTTTTAGAGATCTTATTAATGGTTGAGCTGGCCGATGTAAATTGAGTGACCCATGGCAAAATCTTCTTATCATTCTTGATTTTAGGTACAAGTAAGGTTTCACGCTCAATGTTTAGTACCTTAATTTTAGCTTGCTGTAGAAGGGAAAAATCATAACCACGCTCCAAGAATTTGTTAAACAAAATGTCAATCTCAATTTCCGCCTGCTTAGCATCAGACGCAATGCGTTTGGCTCGAATTAATTGAGAGTATGGGAGCCCTTTGATAAGAGAAACCGGGTGACAGCTACTGGGTAGCAACAAATTATTACGGTCTATTATTTTGGAGTACAGGTTGGTTGTAATCACACCATCCTGGATAGAGATAGCAACATCCAAAAATTGGACCACCTCAGAGCTATAAGTAAAGGTAAATTTAACCGGGCTGGTACCCGAATTATGTAGGTTAATATGATTAACCAAATCATTGCTGTCTCCCTTCCAAAAAATTAGCAGGTCGTCAATATAGCGACAAAAAAAGAGGATCCTGCTAGCAATCAACGGATCAGAAAAAAATACAGACTGCTCTATCTCAAACATAAAAATGTTGGCATATGACGGGGCTACTGCCGCCCCCATAGCACAGCCAACCAATTGGAGGTAAAACGACCCATTGTACAAGAAAAAATTACGTGTAAGGACAAATTCCAATAAATTTAACACAAAAGAGATGTCAGGCCCATTATAAGAGGTTTGACCTCTAAGGAAACGGCCTACTGCCGCCATACCTACATCATGGGGTATGACGGTATAAAGACTGGCTACATCTATGGTAAACATAACTACATCTGAGTCCAACCTAGGCAAGGCTAACAATTTAATCAATAATGAAGTTGTATCCAAAAGGTATCTAGGGTGGACTCTGATGTATGGCTGTAATAAACTGTCTAAATAGACAGAAACAAATTGGGACAATCCGCCACTGGCTGCGATAATAGGTCTGCCCGGGGGGTCAACCAAAGATTTATGTATCTTAGGGGTAGTGTAAAATAACGGGACAAGAGGAAATGCAGGTAAAAGGGCTTTATGAAGCTGGTCAGAAATAAATCCATTATCCGTGGCCTCCTTAAGGATCCTTGAAAGTTCCGTTTTAAATATAGTAGAAGGATCTTGTGGTAGCAACCGGTAGGTAGCAGAATCATTTAGATGTAGTGCCACCTGTTCTTTATATTTAGTTAAGTCCTGAATCACCAGGGCACCCCCCTTATCCGCAGGACGGAATACAAGTTCTTTGTTATTAGATAAGTCCTCTAGCGCCAACTTTTCTTCAAGGGTTAAATTTAGAGATGTGCACTTGAAATTTTTCGGGTTTTGTGTTTTGGTTTTGGGTTCGTTTCCGCGGCCGTGTTTTGGGTTCGACCGCGTTTTGGCAAAACCTCACCGAATTTTTTTTGTCGGATTCGGGTGTGTTTTGGATTCGGGTGTTTTTTTTAAAAAACACTAAAAAACAGCTTAAATCATAGAATTTGGGGGTCATTTTGATCCCAAAGTATTATTAACCTCAAAAACCATAATTTCCACTCATTTTCAGTCTATTCTGAATACCTCACACCTCACAATATTATTTTTAGTCCTAAAATTTGCACCAAGGTCGCTGGATGACTAAGCTAAGCGACCCTAGTGGCCGACACAAACACCGGGCCCATCTAGGAGTGGCACTGCAGTGTCACGCAGGATGGCCCTTCCAGAAAACACTCCCCAAACAGCACATGACGCAAAGAAAAAAAGAGGCGCAATGAGGTAGCTGTGTGAGTAAGATAAGCGACCCTAGTGGCCGACACAAACACCGGGCCCATCTAGGAGTGGCACTGCAGTGTCACGCAGGATGGCCCTTCCAAAAAACACTCCCCAAACAGCACATGACGCAAAGAAAAAAAGAGGCGCAATGAGGTAGCTGTGTGAGTAAGCTAAGCGACCCTAGTGGCCGACACAAACACCTGGCCCATCTAGGAGTGGCACTGCAGTGTCACGCAGGATGGCCCTTCCAAAAAACACTCCCCAAACAGCACATGACGCAAAGAAAAAAAGAGGCGCAATGAGGTAGCTGTGTGAGTAAGATAAGCGACCCTAGTGGCCGACACAAACACCGGGCCCATCTAGGAGTGGCACTGCAGTGTCACGCAGGATGGCCCTTCCAAAAAACACTACCCAAACAGCACATGACGCAAAGAAAAAAAGAGGCGCAATGAGGTAGCTGTGTGAGTAAGATAAGCGACCCTAGTGGCCGACACAAACACCGGGCCCATCTAGGAGTGGCACTGCAGTGTCACGCAGGATGGCCCTTCCAAAAAACACTCCCCAAACAGCACATGACGCAAAGAAAAAAAGAGGCGCAATGAGGTAGCTGTGTGAGTAAGATAAGCGACCCTAGTGGCCGACACAAACACCGGGCCCATCTAGGAGTGGCACTGCAGTGTCACGCAGGATGGCCCTTCCAAAAAACACTCCCCAAACAGCACATGACGCAAAGAAAAAAAGAGGCGCAATGAGGTAGCTGTGTGAGTAAGATAAGCGACCCTAGTGGCCGACACAAACACCTGGCCCATCTAGGAGTGGCACTGCAGTGTCACGCAGGATGGCCCTTCCAAAAAACACTCCCCAAACAGCACATGACGCAAAGAAAAATTAAAGAAAAAAGAGGTGCAAGATGGAATTGTCCTTGGGCCCTCCCACCCACCCTTATGTTGTATAAACAGGACATGCACACTTTAACCAACCCATCATTTCAGTGACAGGGTCTGCCACACGACTGTGACTGAAATGACGGGTTGGTTTGGACCCCCACCAAAAAAGAAGCAATTAATCTCTCCTTGCACAAACTGGCTCTACAGAGGCAAGATGTCCACCTCATCATCATCCTCCGATATATCACCGTGTACATCCACCTCCTCACAGATTATCAATTCGTCCCCACTGGAATCCACCATCTCAGCTCCCTGTGTACTTTGTGGAGGCAATTGCTGCTGGTCAATGTCTCCACGGAGGAATTGATTATAATTCATTTTAATGAACATCGGGGGTCATTCCGAGTTGTTCGCTCGGTAAAAATCTTCGTATCGCAGCGATTTTCCGCTTAATGCGCATGCGCAATGTCCGCACTGTGACTGCGCCAAGTAAATTTGCTATGCACTTAGGAATTTTACTCACGGCATTTTCATCGTTCTGGCGATCGTAATGTGATTGACAGGAAATGGGTGTTACTGGGCGGAAACAGGCCGTTTTATGGGTGTGTGGGAAAAAACGCTACCGTTTCCAGAAAAAACGCAGGAGTGGCTGGAGAAACGGGGGAGTGTCTGGGCGAACGCTGGGTGTGTTTGTGACGTCAAACCAGGAACGACAAGCAGTGAAATGATCGCAGATGCCGAGTAAGTCTGAAGCAACTCAGAAACTGCTACGAGGTGTGTAATCGCAATATTGCGAATACATCGTTCGCAATTTTAAGATGCTAAGATTCACTCCCAGTAGGCGGCGGCTTAGCATGAGCAAATCTGCTAAAATTCACTTGCGAGCGAACAACTCGGAATGACCCCCATCATCTTCTCCACATTTTCTGGAAGTAACCTCGTACGCCGATTGCTGACAAGGTGAGCGGCGGCACTAAACACTCTTTCGGAGTACACACTTGTGGGAGGGCAACTTAGGTAGAATAAAGCCAGTTTGTGCAAGGGCCTCCAAATTGCCTCTTTTTCCTGCCAGTATAAGTACGGACTGTGTGACGTGCCTACTTGGATGCGGTCACTCATATAATCCTCCACCATTCTTTCAATGGGGAGAGAATCATATGCAGTGACAGTAGACGACATGTCTGTAATCGTTGACAGGTCCTTCAGTCCGGACCAGATGTCAGCATCAGCAGTTGCTCCAGACTGCCCTGCATCACCGCCAGCGGGTGGGCTCGGAATTCTGAGCCTTTTCCTCGCACCCCCAGTTGCGGGAGAATGTGAAGGAGGAGATGTTGACAGGTCGCGTTCCGCTTGACTTGACAATTTTCTCACCAGCAGGTCTTTGAACCCCAGCAGACTTGTGTCTGCCGGAAAGAGAGATCCAAGGTAGGTTTTAAATCTAGGATCGAGCACGGTGGCCAAAATGTAGTGCTCTGATTTCAACAGATTGACCACCCGTGAATCCTTGTTAAGCGAATTAAGGGCTCCATCCACAAGTCCCACATGCCTAGCGGAATCGCTCCGTGTTAGCTCCTCCTTCAATGTCTCCAGCTTCTTCTGCAAAAGCCTGATGAGGGGAATGACCTGACTCAGGCTGGCAGTGTCTGAACTGACTTCACGTGTGGCAAGTTCAAAGGGCAGCAGAACCTTGCACAACGTTGAAATCATTCTCCACTGCGCTTGAGACAGGTGCATTCCACCTCCTATATCGTGCTGAATTGTATAGGCTTGAATGGCCTTTTGCTGCTCCTCCAACCTCTGAAGCATATAGAGGGTTGAATTCCACCTCGTTACCACTTCTTGCTTCAGATGATGGCAGGGCAGGTTCAGGCATTTTTGGTGTTGCTCCAGTCTTCTGTACGTGGTGCCTGTACGCCGAAAGTGTCCCGCAATTCTTCTGGCCACCGACAGCATCTCTTGCACGCCCCTGTCGTTTTTTTAAAAATTCTGCACCACCAAATTCAAGGTATGTGCAAAACATGGGACGTGCTGGAATTTGCCCAGATTTAATGCGCACACAATATTGCTGGCGTTGTCCGATGCCACAAATCCACAGGAGAGTCCAATTGGGGTAAGCCATTCCGCGATGATCTTCCTCAGTTGCCGTAAGAGGTTTTCAGCTGTGTGCGTATTCTGGAAACCGGTGATACAAAGCGTAGCCTGCCTAGGGAAGAGTTGGCGTTTGCGAGATGCTGCTACTGGTGCCGCCGCTGCTGTTCTTGCGGCGGGAGTCCACACATCTACCCAGTGGGCTGTCACAGTCATATAGTCCTGACCCTGCCCTGCTCCACTTGTCCACATGTCCGTGGTTAAGTGGACATTGGGTACAGCTGCATTTTTTAGGACACTGGTGACTCTTTTTCTGAGGTCTGTGTACATTTTCGGTATCGCCTGCCTAGAGAAATGGAACCTAGATGGTATTTGGTACCGGGGACACAGTACCTCCAACAAGTCTCTAGTTGGCTCTGCAGTAATGATGGATACCGGAACCACGTTTCTCACCACCCAGGATGCCAAGGCCTCAGTTATCCGCTTTGCAGCAGGATGACTGCTGTGATATTTCATCTTCCTCGCAAAGGACTGTTGGACAGTCAATTGCTTGGTGGAAGTAGTAAAAGTGGGCTTACGAGTACGACTTCCTCTCTGGGATGACCATCGACTCCCAGCAGCAACAACAGCAGCGCCAGCAGCAGTAGGCGTTACACGCAAGGATGCATCGGAGGAATCCCAGGCAGGAGAGGACTCGTCAGAATTGCCAGTGACATGGCCTGCAGGACTATTGGCATTCCTGGGGAAGGAGGAAATTGACACTGAGGGAGTTGGTGGGGTGGTTTGCGTGAGCTTGGTTACAAGAGGAAGGGATTTACTGGTCAGTGGACTGCTTCCGCTGTCGCCCAAAGTTTTTGAACTTGTCACTGACTTATTATGAATGCGCTGCAGGTGATGTATAAGGGAGGATGTTCCGAGGTGGTTAACGTCCTTACCCCTACTTATTACAGCTTGACAAAGGCAACACATGGCTTGACAAATGTTGTCCGCATTTCTGTTGAAATACTTCCACACCGAAGAGCTGATTTTTTTGGTATTTTCACCAGGCATGTCAACTGCCATATTCCTCCCACGGACAACAGGTGTCTCCCCGGGTGCCTGACTTAAACAAACCACCTCACCATCAGAATCCTCCTTGTCAATTTCCTCCCCAGCGCCAGAAACACCCATATCCTCCTCATCCTGGTGTACTTCAACACAGACATCTTCAATCTGACTATCAGGAACTGGACTGCGGGTGCTCCTTCCAGCACTTGCAGGGGGCGTGCAAATGGTGGAAGGCGCATGCTCTTCACGTCCAGTGTTGGGAAGGTCAGGCATCGCAACCGACACAATTGGACTCTCCTTGTGGATTTGGGATTTCGAAGAACGCACAGTTCTTTGCGGTGCTTTTGCCAGCTTGAGTCTTTTCATTTTTCTAGCGAGAGGCTGAGTGCTTCCATCCTCATGTGAAGCTGAACCACTAGCCATGAACATAGGCCAGGGCCTCAGCCGTTCCTTGCCACTCCGTGTGGTAAATGGCATATTGGCAAGTTTAAGCTTCTCCGACGACAATTTTATTTTAGATTTTGGAGTCCTTTTTTTACTGATATTTGGTGTTTTGGATTTTACATGCTCTGTACTATGACATTGGGCATCGGCCTTGGCAGACGACGTTGCTGGCATTTCATCGTCTCGGCCATGACTAGTGGCAGCAGCTTCAGCACGAGGTGGAAGTGGATCTTGATCTTTCCCTAATTTTGGAACCTCAACATTTTTGTTCTCCATATTTTAATAGGCACAACTAAAAGGCACCTCAGGTAAACAATGGAGATGGATGGATACTAGTATACTTATGGATGGACGAGCGACTGCCGACACAGAGGTAGCTACAGCCGTGGACTACCGTACTGTGTCTGCTGCTAATATAGACTGGATGATAATGAGATGAAATCAATATATATATATATATATAATATCACTAGTACTGCAGCCGGACAGGTATATATATTTATTATGTAATGACTGATGACGGACCTGCTGGACATTGTCAGCTCAGCAGCACCGCAGACTGCTACAGTAAGCTACTATAGTAGTATGTATAAAGAAGAAAGAAAAAAAAAAAACACGGGTAGGTGGTATACAATTATGGATGGACGAGCGACTGCCGACACAGAGGTAGCTACAGCCGTGGACTACCGTACTGTGTCTGCTGCTAATATAGACTGGATGATAATGAGATGAAATCAATATATATATATATAATATCACTAGTACTGCAGCCGGACAGGTATATATATTTATTATGTAATGACTGATGACGGACCTGCTGGACACTGTCAGCTCAGCAGCACCACAGACTGCTACAGTAAGCTACTATAGTAGTATGTATAAAGAAGAAAGAAAAAAAAAACCCACGGGTAGGTGGTATACAATTATGGATGGACGAGCGACTGCCGACACAGAGGTAGCTACAGCCGTGGACTACCGTACTGTGTCTGCTGCTAATATAGACTGGATGATAATGAGATGAAATCAATATATATATATATAATATCACTAGTACTGCAGCCGGACAGGTATATATATTTATTATGTAATGACTGATGACGGACCTGCTGGACACTGTCAGCTCAGCAGCACCGCAGACTGCTACAGTAAGCTACTATAGTAGTATGTATAAAGAAGAAAGAAAAAAAAAAAACCACGGGTAGGTGGTATACAATTATGGATGGACGAGCGACTGCCGACACAGAGGTAGCTACAGCCGTGGACCACCGTACTGTGTCTGCTGCTAATATAGACTGGATGATAATGAGATGAAATCAATATATATATATAATATCACACTAGTACTGCAGCCGGACAGGTAGATATATTTATTATGTAATGACTGATGACGGACCTGCTGGACACTGTCAGCTCAGCAGCACCGCAGACTGCTACAGTAAGCTACTATAGTAGTATGTATAAAGAAGAAAAAAAAAAAAACCACGGGTAGGTGGTATACAATTATGGATGGACGAGCGACTGCCGACACAGAGGTAGCTACAGCCATGGACTACCGTACTGTGTCTGCTGCTAATATAGACTGGATGATAATGAGATGAAATCAATATATATATATATATATAATATCACTAGTACTGCAGCCGGACAGGTAGATATATTTATTATGTAATGACTGATGACGGACCTGCTGGACACTGTCAGCTCAGCAGCACCGCAGACTGCTACAGTAAGCTACTATAGTAGTATGTATAAAGAAGAAAGAAAAAAAAAAACCACGGGTAGGTGGTATACAATTATGGATGGACGAGCGACTGCCGACACAGAGGTAGCTACAGCCGTGGACTACCGTACTGTGTCTGCTGCTAATATAGACTGGATGATAATGAGATGAACTCAATATATATATATATATAATATCACTAGTACTGCAGCCGGACAGGTATATATATTTATTATGTAATGACTGATGACGGACCTGCTGGACACTGTCAGCTCAGCAGCACCGCAGACTGCTACAGTAAGCTACTATAGTAGTATGTATAAAGAAGAAAGAAAAAAAAAAAACCACGGGTAGGTGGTATACAATTATGGATGGACGAGCGACTGCCGACACAGAGGTAGCTACAGCCGTGGACTACCGTACTGTGTCTGCTGCTAATATAGACTGGATGATAATGAGATGAAATCAATATATATATACAGGTTGAGTCTCCCTTATCCAAAATGCTTGGGACCAGAGGTATTTTGGATATGGGATTTTTCCGTATTTTGGAATAAATGCATACCATAATAAGATATCATGGTGATGGGACCTAAATCTAAGCACAGAATGCATTTATGTTACATATACACCTCATACACACAGCCTGAAGGTCATTTTAGCCAATATTTTTTTATAACTTTGTGCATTAAACAAAGTGTGTGTACATTCACACAATTCATTTATGTTTCATATACACCTTATACACACAGCCTGAAGGTCATTTAATACAATATTTTTAATAACTTAGTGTATTAAACAAAGTTTGTGTACATTGAGACATCAGAAAACAAAGGTTTCACTATCTCACTCTCACTCAAAAAAGTCCGTATTTCGGAATATTCCGTATTTCGGAATATTTGGATATGGGATACTCAACTTGTATATATAATATCACTAGTACTGCAGCCGGACAGGTATATATATTTATTATGTAATGACTGATGACGGACCTGCTTGACACTGTCAGCTCAGCAGCACCGCAGACTGCTACAGTAAGCTACTATAGTAGTATGTATAAAGAAGAATGAAAAAAAAAAAAACCACGGGTAGGTGGTATACAATATTATATATATATATTAAACTGGTGGTGATTATTAAACTGGTGGTCAGGTCACTGGTCACACTATCAGCAACTTGCAAGTAGTACTCCTAAGCAGACAATCACAATATATATTATACTGGTGGTCAGTGTGGTCACAATGGCAGTGTGGCACTCTGGCAGCAAAAGTGTGCACTGTACGTTATATGTACTCCTGAGTCCTGCTCTCAGACTCTAACTGCTCCCCACTGTCAGTGTCTCCCCCACAAGTCAGATATACATTATACAGTCACACTATCTATCTATCACTTCAGCAAGTAGTAGTACTCCTCCTAAAGTACTCCTCCTAATGCTCCCCAAAATTACTACTGTGTCTCTCTCTACTCTAGTCTCACTCTCTTCTCTATAAACGGAGAGGACGCCAGCCACGTCCTCTCCCTATGAATCTCAATGCACGTGTGAAAATGGCGGCGACGCGCGGCTCCTTATATAGAATCCGAGTCTCGCGATAGAATCCGAGCCTCGCGAGAATCCGACAGCGGGATGATGACGTTCGGGCGCGCTCTGGTTAACCGAGCAAGGCGGGAAGATCCGAGTCGCTCGGCCCCGTGTAAAAAAAAATGAAGTTCGGGCGGGTTCGGATTCCGAGGAACCGAACCCGCTCATCTCTAGTTAAATTATGTTGTTTCAGTTGTATACTCTGTATGGATGACTCCACATCATCTTCTAGTAACCGCATGAAGGTTTTAATAGAGGGGTTAAATGACTGTGGCTCAAATGAAGATTTCGGTAATAATTTAGATAATTGCGGGGGAATCTCCGAGTTGAAAGCAGGGTCCCCGTGAGTCTGATCAGTGGCACTAGTAGCTTTACGTTTGCCATAGAATCCATTTAATTTCAATTGTCGATGTAGTCTGTGCTGTTCAAATTTCCAATCTAGAGGGTTAAATCTAGATGAAGGTACAAATGATAAACCCCTAGATAGGACATCAGCCTCTATTTTAGAGAGCTCATATGATGACAGATTCACAATCAGGTTTTCTTCTTTATTTGCTTTTTGCCTCGACCCCTGCCTTTTCCTTTGGCCACCTCTCCTGGTGTACTTTCGGCGTCTCGGGAATACTGTGCTCGGGTAGTAACCCCTAAAGGGTCACTTTGTCCACAATTACTAGTATAAGCATTATTCCTCTCGTTGTCGCTGGTGGATGAATTGAAATCTGTAGACGAGTCTCTCTGTATGCCCCCCATTCTTCTATTCTGTCTAAAGAAGGGCCTTTTATAATCATTACCTCTTGCTGGGTATGTCCACTGATAGACAGTATTCAATTCGTAATCAGCGTCAACTTTTGCTTGTTTAGACTTCTTAAATTTAATTAGGTCTCTCTTATAAATCTGAAGCTGTACATTCAATTTAGTGTACCAGTCAGTATCTTTATCATCGGTGAGGCTGGGTTTATGGATGGTTTCGAACGCATCAATTTTCTCTTTCATAGATTGGAGAATTCTATTATCAATAACATAAGGTCAAATGAACACTTATTTGTTATAGATATCCACTTTCTGCAAAAGGCAGGGTCATGCTTCCCAATAGTGGGGCCATTACGGACTCGCAGGCCCCTAGGGATTTTTTTAGCTCTATGGTAATCACTCAGAGATAATGCGTGAAAGTAATAATCAATCTCTCACCTCTTGAGTCTGTGCAACTCTCGGTATACATCATCCAAAGGGAGAGCTTCAGCCTGTTCAGTCATGACATCAGTACATAGAATAGCATCAGCTTCTGCTTCAGATAAGAGTACGTGTCGCCAATGGGGTAAACATTAAGCACATGACTACTCGATGCTTGCTCGGATACAGATTCCGCCATAATGTCATATAGCAAGTGCAAAAATGTGCAAAAAAAAGGTGTAAATTCCTGATCCCAGGGGATACTTTCTATCACCCACAGACAGGTAAAACACTATATATTAGACATAGACTTACCTGCAATTCAAAATTTACAGTATATCAGATCATTTGCCCATGTGGCCTATCATACATAGGCAAGACAGAACGTACATTTAAAGAGAGAATGGCTGCCCATAGATCGGCCATTAAGGCCGCCCTGGCATCGGGGACCAGTGATCAGCCTGTCGCAAGACACTTTGCAGTAGCGGCACACAATCTGACCACACTCAAATACCGTATGATTGACCACATACCGCTGTCGTTGAGGGGTGGTAACCGTAGCTTAAAATTAGTACAGTGTGAGGCCCGTTGGATTTTTAAATTGGGGACCTTAGCCCCTAGAGGCCTGAACGAACATTCAGGTATTAATGTCCTTGCTATTAATAGTTAATTTGCTGATCTTATATATATGGATACATACACCAGTGTTTGGTTTATAGTGATCTAGCTTTATATGCAACATGCGCTATTAACTTATGCTACATTGATACATTCTGCCATCCATCACTATGTTTCCAGTTGTAATATATGATACTTTTCATATGATTATATCTGTTCTACCGCTTTGATAATACGATTGCTTTTTGTAGTGCTTTAAATGTGCATTGTTTTCTATGTAACCATGGTGATGGCTTTTCTTTTACACGTCGTCTGGCTTACTCCCGTAGAGCGCCATGACGTCACTATTAAGCGCGGCCGCCAGGTGTGCAGTCCCGTTACGGCGTCGGCGCCACGAGGTGATACCTTCTTTATAAGGTAAGCGATTTTAATCATTGTTGTACTACCTGATGAAAATGCCGTACGATTAAAGGCATTGAAACGTTGTGGTTCTAATACGTGGTCGTGTGAAAATCATTGGAGTGCCGCACCCTCTCTGAGTATATGTTTACCCGTCTCGTGAGGGCACCCAGTGTGATTACTTATTCAGTGGCTGTGCCGGACCCCTGCCTCATGTTTATATATATATATACGTATATATATATATATATATATATATATATATATTATTGTTGACTGTGTCTGGGACTGTTTGTCATACTGTATATGGTCATACTGTCATATGTCATCCTGTATATGCGGGATAGAGCCGGCCAGGGTCAGGTAACTACAAGGGTGCCAGGAGCAGAAGGACGGCAAACAGCGTCGGCTGAAGGAGCATGGAATGCCGGGGGCAGCAATCGGACCTCCCTGCCTACGGCTGCAGGGAGAGGAGGGAGAGATTGAGAATGATGCTGCTGCCTGTCCATATTTAGGACACAGCAGCATCGCGCTGCTTCTCCTGCTTGTTGCCGCGGTCCGTCAGCAGAGGGGGCGCGGCAGACGCAGCTCACGCTGGCCGGGGGTGACTGATTGTGGCGGCTGCCGCTGCGGCTGGTCAGACCCGCACTGCGGCCGCCGCTAGCCAGCCCTGCACATGATTTTTAGGTAAAACTAATTCAGGAGGGATGTGCCGCCCTCCAGTGGCCGGCGCTCATAGGCAGCTGCCTAAAGCTGCCTAATGGTAGCGCCGGCCCTGACTGTAGGGCCGGGAAATTTCGGAGAGAGTCGAATCATTTGGGCAAGGGGTTCAATAGCAAGCACAAATATCAGCGGGGAAAGGGGGTACCCCTGCCTGGTACCATTGTAAATATGGAACGGGGAGGATAGGAAACCGTTACTAAATATTCTAGCAGAAGGACCGTCGTAAAGAGCCAATATAGAGTGGAGGATATCCCCGCAGAGACCAAACGACAACACCTGGCGCATATAACCCCAATGGAGGCGATCGAATGCCTTTTCGGCGTCGAGAGAGAGTAAAAGAAATGATGATTTAAGACGGGAAGACCATTCAACTAGATCGAGGACTCTCCGGGTGTTGTCAGGGGCCTGACGGCCAAGGACAAAACCTACTTGGTCTGGGTGTATGAGGCGTGGGAGTAAAGGGTTCAAACGGTTGGCTATTAGTTTAGCATACATTTTTAGATCGGTGCTAAGGAGGGCAATAGGTCGGTAGTTCTTCCAATCAGAAGGGTCCTTACCCGGTTTCGGGATGGTTACGATTTGGAGTATAATACCAAGGGTAATCTGTGCACTGTGGTGATGAATCTGTACTGTTAGGGATGTGCTGCTTGTTAACGGGCGTTCTTACCCTCTTTTTACTACACAAACAAAGTGGCTGCTGAGCCTAACAGCGCTCAACCCCTACAGTGGTGTCTGCTTATGAAAATATTGTGCAACACGAATATTGATGAATAAAAAAATGAATATTTATTGAATGGTAATAACCCTAAGCAAGTATTTTGATGCTACTGTGGGCAAATAAAATTCTGAAATAAAGGTCATTGATGTAGGAAAAATAGAAGAAATCTTTGAAAAACAAAACTTGAAATGGGCAAGTCTGCACTATAACAATTAAACAGTGAAAATGAGGGAAAATGCAGATATGATCATGAGTTATAAGTCATAAATGTTGTCACTTGTGAATGGATTCTTCACAGGTGCTCTGTCTGTATACCACTATGGCTGGTAATGAGTCTTTACGTCTTATCAACTGATGCTGACTCTAAAAGGAGGCATAAATTGATGAATGGGTTAAAGAAAATTAAATCAAAAGGTCCTAGTCCTTACCGGACTGTGATTGTCCTTGTAAGTCTCTTTACAGATAGAGGACGGCGTCCCGTACCTCTAAGGTTTGGGGGCAAGTGATGGTGCACTGTCGTTGCGGCCGTGAGATAAGGGGCACAGGTGCGGTTGGGCTGCGGGATCTCCGGGCTGCTCTGGACTGACTTACCCCTCTGCGTCCGTGCCTTCCCTCGGTTCGTCCTTTTACGGATCTCCCCGTGAGTTGGCTCCGTGCGCCGGGTTAGTCATTGTCGGGGGAGAGGGTGCTCTGCCTGCAGGGTCTGAACGGAACCTGCGGCTGGGACACACTTCTCCACTATGGATAACTCACCTGTGGGATCCTCTTTCTGCCAGTCCGTCTGTGCGGCTTACCGGTGACTTGTCAGCGCCGTTGCTCTCGATCTTTTCTTGCACTTTGCCGCTGTCTGTTGATGTGGATTGGGTGTCCTATATTCCCCAACGCGTTTCAACCAATTTGGTCTTCCTCTGGGAGTCTTTGCAGTGATCGGACTGTGTCTGGAATTAAATAGCAGGATGGCGGGATTCTCTGCTATTCGTCCATTGTTACAAGAATTTTATTGGATGTTGGAACTGTCAATCTGTCGTATGAGGGGAGAACCTTTGTGGAATGGGATTTGCTTCATTTCCTGCTGAGAGCACAATTAAAGCTTAATTGCCTAGTCCTGTGGTAGATGTGGTGTTAAACTAAACTTAGATAAAATTGGTGAAATGGAAGAAGCACCTGTGTTTATACACCAGCTGGGAATGCTAATGATGAAACAGAAAATAAAAATAAAATAAAAATATATCGATAAAGACCTTAATGGAATATAAATATATATATGATATAAATGCTGAATATAGACTGGAAAATGATGGTGATGTTGGTAAAATAAATGAAAGTAAAAATAAAAATTAAATGAAATGAAATAAAAATAGAATAAAATCAAGAAGAATCAAATGTATATATATATATATATATATATAACAAGCTCAAGTAATGTGAAGCGATGTAAAATTAGCTTGAACCTGAATAAAAATGTAGTACAGATGAGTGTATTGGTAATAATTGGGTATCCATCTGATGGGATGTCTGAATTAACTAATGTATTGTGTTGAGAGTCCAAAGTCTCAATTATAGCTGTTTTTGGATCTTAGTTATAGCTGTTTTTGGATCCTACTTGCAGATGATAGATCTAACTTCATTATCAAGGTTTAACCCTTTGGGTGCCAATGTTCCTAAAGCAATTATGGTGCGCAGTTCTTCTTTGTTGATTCTCTGTATATAATCCCCTCCTCTCCAGTTCTTTTTCACCTCTTTCAGTCCTGTGAATTTTAGTAATGTGGGATTTGAATCATGATGGTCCCTAAAATGTAGTGATGAGCGGGTTCGGTTCCTCGGAAACCGAACCCCCCTGAACTTCACCCTTTTTACATGGGTCCGAGGCATACTCAGATTCTCCCGTATGGCTCGGTTAATCCGAGCGCGCCCGAACGTCATCATCCCGCTGTCGGATTCTCGCGAGATTCGGATTATATATAAGCAGCCGCGCGTCGTCACCATTTTCACTCGTGCATTGGAAATGTTAGGGAGAGGACGTGCCTGGCGTCCTCTCCGTTTATTAATAATATTTGTGCTGCCTATTGCTTAATTGTGGGGACTGGGGAGCAGCTGTATTATATAGGAGGAGTACAGTGCAGAGTTTTGCTGACCAGTGACCACCAGTATACGTTGTCTGCCTGAAAAACATTCCATATCTGTGCTCAGTGTGCTGCATATATCTGTGCTCACACTGCTTTATTGTGGGCACTGGGGACCACCAGTATATTATATAGGAGGCGTACAGTGCAGAGTTTTGCTGACAGTGACCACCAGTATATATAGCAGTATGGTACGGAAGGCCACTGCTCTACCTACCTCTGTGTCGTCAAGTATACTATCCATCCATACCTGTGGTGCATTTCAGTTGTGCGCAGTATATATAGTAGTAGGCCATTGCTATTGACACTGGCATATAATTCCACACATTAAATGTGGAGGTTAAAATAGGGAATGATCAAGATCCACTTCCACCTCGTGCTGAAGCTGCTGCCACTAGTCGTGGCCGAGACGATGAAATGCCATCAACGTCGTCTGCCAAGGCCGATGCCCAATGTAATAGTAGAGAGCATGTAAAATCCAGAAAACAAAAGTTCAGTAAAATGACCCAAAAATCAAAATTGAAAGCGTCTGATGAGAAGCGTAAACTTGCCAATATGCCATTTACGACACGGAGTGGCAAGGAACGGCTGAGGCCCTGGCCTATGTTCCTTGGCTAGTGGTTCAGATTCACATGAGGATGGAAGCACCCATCCTCTCGCTAGAAAAATGAAAAGACTTAAGCTGGCAAAAGCACAGCAAAGAACTGTGCGTTCTTCTAAATCACAAATCCCCAAGGAGAGTCCAATTGTGTCAGTTGCGATGCCTGACCTTCCCAGCACTGGACGGGAAGAGCTTGCGCCTTCCACCATTTGCACGCCCCCTGCAAGTGCTGGAAGGAGCACCCGCAGTCCTGTTCCTGATAGTCAAATTGAAGATGTCACTCTTGAAGTACACCAGGATGAGGATATGGGTGTTGCTGGCGCTGGGGAGGAAATTGACAAGGAGGATTCTGATGGTGAGGTGGTTTGTTTAAGTCAGGCACCCGGGGAGACACCTGTTGTCCATGGGACGAATATGGCCATTGACATGCCTGGTCAAAATACAAAAAAAATCACCTCTTCGGTGTGGAATTATTTCAACACAAATGCGGACAACATGTGTCAAGCCGTGTGTTGCCTTTGTCAAGCTGTAATAAGTAGGGGTAAGGACGTTAACCACCTAGGAACATCCTCCCTTATACGTCACCTGGACCGCATTCATCATAAGTCAGTGACAAGTTCAAAAACTTTGGATGACAGTGGAAGCAGTCCACTGACCACTAAATCCCTTCCTCTTGTAACCAAGCTCCTGCAAACCACACCACCAACTCCCTCAGTGTCAATTTCCACCTTACACGGGAAAGCCAATAGTCCTGCAGGCCATGTCACTGGCAAGTCTGATGAGTCCTCTCCTGCCTGGGATTCCTCCGATGCATCTTTGAGTGTAACGCCTACTGCTGCTGGCGCTGCTGTTGTTGCTGCTGGGAGTCGATCGGCAACCCAGAGGGGAAGTCGGAAGACCACTTGTACTACTTCCAGTAAGCAATTGACTGTCCAACAATCCTTTGCGAGGAA
This sequence comes from Pseudophryne corroboree, assembly GCF_028390025.1. Taxonomy (NCBI): domain Eukaryota; kingdom Metazoa; phylum Chordata; class Amphibia; order Anura; family Myobatrachidae; genus Pseudophryne; species Pseudophryne corroboree. The sequence continues at coordinate 292,434,512 of NC_086447.1, read as the reverse complement.
GATGAAATATCACAGCAGTCATCCTGCTGCAAAGCGGATAACTCAGGTCTTGTCAGCCTGGGTGGTAAGAAACGTGGTTCCGGTATCCACCGTGAATTCAGAGGCAACTAGAGACTTGATTGAGGTACTGTGTCCCCGGTACCAAATACCATCTAGGTTCCATTTCTCTAGGCAGGCGATACCGAAAATGTACACAGACCTCAGAAAAAGAGTCACCAGTGTCCTAAAAAATGCAGTTGTACCCAATGTCCACTTAACCACGGACATGTGGACAAGTGGAGCAGGGCAGACTCAGGACTATATGACTGTGACAGCCCACTGGGTAGATGTATTGCCTCCCGCAGCAAGAACAGCAGCGGCGGCACCAGTAGCAGCATCTCGCAAACGCCAACTCGTTCCTAGGCAGGCTACGCTTTGTATCAACGCTTTCCAGAATACGCACACAGCTGACAACCTCTTACGGAAACTGAGGAACATCATCGCAGAATGGCTTACCCCAATTGGACTCTCCTGGGGATTTGTGACATCGGATAACGCCAGCAATATTGTGCGTGCATTACATCTGGGCAAATTCCAGCACGTCCCATGTTTTGCACATACATTGAATTTGGTGGTGCAGAGTAATTTAAAAAACGACAGGGGCGTGCAAGAGATGCTGTCGGTGGCCCGAATAATTGCGGGCCACTTTCGGCATTCAGCCACCACGTACCGAAGACTGGAGCACCACCAAACACTCCTGAACCTGCCCCGCCATCATCTGAAGCAAGAGGTGGTAACGAGGTGGAATTCAACCCTCTATATGCTTCAGAGGATGGAGGAGCAGCAGAAGGCCATTCAAGCCTATACATCTGCCCACGATATAGGCAAAGGAGGGGGAATGCACCTGACTCAAGCGCAGTGGAGAATGATTTCAACGTTGTGCAAGGTTCTGCAACCCTTTGAACTTGCCACACGTGAAGTCTGTTCAGACACTGCCAGCCTGAGTCAGGTCATTCCCCTCATCAGGCTTTTGCAGAAGAAGCTGGAGACATTGAAGGAGGAGCTAAAACAGAGTGATTCCGCTAGGCATGTGGGACTTGTGAATGGAGCCCTTAATTCGCTTAACCAGGATTCACGGGTGGTCAATCTGTTGAAATCAGAGCACTACATTTTGACCACCGTGCTCGATCCTAGATTTAAAACCTACGTTGTATCTCTCTTTCCGGCAGACACAAGTCTGCAGAGGTTCAAAGACCTGCTAGTGAGAAAATTGTCAAGTCAAGTGGAACGTGACCCGTCAACAGCTCCTCCTTCACAATCTCCCACAACTGGGGGTGCGAGGAAAAGGCTAAGAATTCCGAGCCCACCCGCTGGCAGTGATGCAGGGCAGTGTGGAGCGAGTGCTGACATCTGGTCCGGACTGAAGGACCTGCCAACGATTACTGACATGTCGTCTACTGTCACTGCATATGATTCTGTCACCATTGAAAGAATGGTGGAGGATTATATGAGTGACCGCATCCAAGTAGGCACGTCAGACAGTCCGTACATATACTGGCAGGAAAAAGAGGCAATTTGGAGGCCCTTGCAGAAACTGGCTTTATTTTACCTAAGTTGCCCCCCCTCCAGTGTGTACTCCGAAAGAGTGTTTAGTGCAGCCGCTCATCTTGTCAGCAATCGGCGTACGAGGTTACTTCCAGAAAATGTGGAGAAGATGATGTTCATCAAAACGAATTATAATCAATTCCTCCGTGGAGACATTCACCAGCAATTGCCTCCAGAAAGTACACAGGGACCTGAGATGGTGGATTCCAGTGGGGACGAATTAATAATCTGTGAGGAGGGGGATGTACACAGTGAAAGGGGTGAGGAATCGGAGGATGATGATGAGGTGGACATCTTGTCTCTGTAGAGCCAGTTTGTGCAAGGAGAGATTGATTGCTTCTTTTTTGGTGGGGGCCCAAACCAACCAGTCTTTTCAGTCACAGTCGTGTGGCAGACCTTGTCGCTGAAATGATGGGTTCGTTAAAGTGTGCATGTCCTGTTTATACAACATAAGGGTGGGTGGGAGGGCCCAAGGACAATTCCATCTTGCACCTCTTTTTTCTTTCATTTTTCTTTGCATCATGTGCTGTTTGGGGATAATTTTTTTGAAGTGCCATCCTGCCTGACACTCGCTTTTGTCACTTGGCAGCTTGAACATGTCCCACAGTGATAAATAACCCCTTTCTTTTGCGTACCATCTATTGTGGTTTGTATCAGGTTTGATGGGGGTATGTGACTGTGTGTGAGTTTCTTCCTAATATCAGGTGCCTTTCGATAGATGACCTTTGGATTCGGGGGTAGAACTTCTGCTAAGATGTCATCCTGTAGTACTATTGGCCAATGTTTTTTTATGATCTTTTTTATCTGGTGGGCTTGGTCTGAGTATTGTGTGATGAATAATGGATCTTCAGTTTGCGTTCTCTGCCTGGGTTTCTCTTTATATGTCAAAAGTGAGGATCTATCAATCTTTTTGACCTGTTCGAATGCTGTTTGTATAGTCTCAGGTTGATAGTTTTTCTCTCTAAACCTCTCGCTCAGTGTTTTGATTTGTGTCTCATAGTCTCTCATCTTAGAACAGTTTCTTCTGAGCCTTTTGAATTGTCCCATCGGTATGCCATTGAGCCAGGTTGGGTGATGTCCACTCGTGGCCAGTATATAACTGTTAACGTCTACAGTTTTGTTGAATGTATTTGTGTGTATTTCATCCTCGTGTATGAAAATGTTCAGATCTAGAAATTGAACCTTTTGTTGGCTGTATGTGGTGGTGAAATGTAAATTCGGGTCATTGTGATCCAAGTGTTTGAGAAAGTCGGTGAGTGATTCCTCATCTCCTTGCCAGATGAAGAATAAATCATCTTTGTATCTAGTCCAGAGGACGAGGTTCGCGCCAAGTGTCTGGTCAGACCAGATGGTGTTGTCTTCCCATTTGCTCATGAAGAGGTTGGCATAACTTGGCGCGAACCTCGTCCCAATCGCGGTCCCAGTGGTCTGGAGGTAGTAGACATTGTTGAACCATAAATAGTTGTGGGTGAGTATGTATTCTATACCTCCCAGAATGAAATCTTTTTGTTCTGATGGCATATTGGGGTCCTGTTCGAGATAGTGACGTATGCTGGCTAATCCCTGTGTGTGGTCTATGATGGAATACAAAGAGGTGACGTCACTGGTTACCAACCAGTAATCGTCTTTCCATGTGATGGAATTTAGTTTCCTGAGGATATTGGTAGTGTCTCTGAGATATGATTTTTGGTGTTTGGCATATGGCTGTAGAAAAAAGTCAATGTGTTGGGAAAGATTTGAACTGATGGAATCTATTCCCGAAATTATGGGTCTGCCTGGTGGTTTAGATGGATTTTTGTGTACCTTCGGCAGGTAGTAAAATACTGGAATGATGGGATGTTGGATGGTCAAATAAGCGTATTCCTGTGATGACAGTATTCCCTTTTCCAAGCGTCCATTGAGTAATCCCTGTAGTTCGTGTTTGAATGTATGTGTGGGGTCTCCTTGTAATTCTTTGTATGTGTTTGTGTCACTCAAAATTTTGTTTGCTTCCTCCATATAGTCATCTATGTTGAGGAGTACTATACCCCCTCCTTTGTCGGCTGGTTTGATAATTAGTTCAGTGTTTTTGCTGAGTTCTGTCAATGCTATTAACTCATTGTTGGTCATGTTCCCTGTTTTGGATTTCTTTTGTCTGTTATCTAATCTCATGATGTCTTTCTCTACCATACTTGTAAATGTTGCTAAATGATTACCCATCATGTAACTTGGATAGAATTGTGATTTCGGTTTGAGTGAAGTGTGAGAGAATGGGTCGTCATTGTTTGGTTTGTGTTGTGGCAGTGGTGTCTTGTGGAAATATTTCTTTAAGGTGAGCTTACGGGTGAACTTCTGTATGTCCATGTAAGTTTCAAATTTATTCAACGGTGCAGTGGGTGCGAATTTCAGCCCCTTATTGAGGGCACTGACCTGATGCTCATTAAGGGTATGGCTACTCAAATTGAATATGCCTTGTCCCTTATTGTGTATAATTTTCGAATTTAATGTTTGGCTTTTTTGTCCCCCCCTACATCCTCGTCGGGTTCTGAAAGTTTTCTCTTTGTCTGTTGGTTTGGAGTTTTGACAGACCCTATCTGCTGGATGCGGTCTGTCGTCAGTCCTAAAATAGTGGAATTTACACATGTCAAATAGGTATCAGTGTTAGCTGCTTCTCTGGGGGATTTGTTGTCCGTAGTGACTGCAGACTGGTAAATTTTTGGCCCTAATACTAGTGATGTTGTGTTTAGTAGCGCTAGTTCAGTATCAAGCCAGCCCTGTTCTAGCGATTGTCTAGCTAAATCGTGTGTGAAATCCTCATTTACGTTGTAAATTGAAAAGGATGTGTCATAATCCGTGGATATCGATGTGTCAAAAGATGTGTCGTTCTTGTGTGTTTGTGGGTTGGGGTCTGCTGATGCTGAATATTGTGAATGTAATTTGGTCATGTACTGCTGGTAGGTCAGTTTGAGCCTTTTGTATATCGGTGTTCTGGGTGAACCTATTGTTTTCGTTTTTACTTGTACTTTAGATGAGATCTTTTTCTGACTCACATTTGAGTGCTGCTTAGGTGCTGCCTTTTGTTTGGGATTGTTCCTCTTATGTAGGCCAAACTTATCTCTAAGTATTTTATTCTTCTTGATAGATATAATTTTTTCCTCTCCTTGTCTGACCCTTTTTAAAGTGATCTCTGTTAGTGTGCGAAATTCTGGGTCTTGTTCGAATGGTTCTAATTCAGAATTTAATTGTAGAATGTTCGATTCAAGTTTGGCTAATTCTCCTGTATGTGTGTCGATGAGGAGTTGGACTAATTGGTGTGAGCAATCATTAAGTATATTGGCCCTCATTCCGAGTTTTTTGCTCGTTATTTTTCATCGCATCGCAGCGATTTTTCGCAAACTGCGCATGCGCAATGTTCGCACTGCGGTTGCGCCAAGTAAATTTGCTAAGAAGTTTGGTATTTTACTCACGGCATTACAAGGTTTTTTCTTCGTTCTGGTGATCGGAGTGTGATTGACAGGAAGTGGGTGTTTCTGGGCGGAAACTGGCCGTTTTCTGGGAGTGTGTGAAAAAAACGCTGCCGTTTCTGGGAAAAACACGGGAGTGGCTGGAGAAACGGGGGAGTGTCTGGGCGAACGCTGGGTGTGTTTGTGACGTCAAACCAGGAACGAAACTGACTGAACTGATCGCAGTGGCAGAGTAAGTGTCGAGCTACTCAGAAACTGCTTAGAACTTTCTATTCGCAATTTTGAGAATCTTTCGTTCGCAATTCTGCTAAGCTAAGATTCACTCCCAGTAGGCGGCGGCTTAGCATGTGCAATGCTGCTAAAAGCAGCTTGCGAGCGAACAACTCGGAATGAGGGCCATTGTTCCATCTGTTTGTGAATGTAATGTCAGGGTTGTGCAAGGCTGGAGTCTTCTTGATTCTTAATCCTTTCGGTATGATTTTGTTATTCTGGTACCATGTCAATGTCTGTGTGTCCCACCATAATTTATTTTCTTTGGTGATGCATTTCTCTAGTAAGGTGAATTTATTAAAGAAATCGACAGTGTTTGGTACATCTGTGTTGGTGTTGTTGAATTGTGAAAAAAGAGTCTGGGCTTTTGTTTCCCTATCCTTCCAATTGTGAATGATGCCCATGAAAATGTGAATGATACCTCTTGCAGCAGATTGTGGACAGGATTTCAAGTATAATACCAGGGGTAATCTGCGCACTGTGGTGATGAATCTGTACTGTTATGGATGTGCTGCTTGTTAACGGGTGTCCTTACCCTCTTACTACTACACAAACAAAGTGGCTGCTAAGCCTAACAGCGCTCAACCCCTACAGTGGTGTCTGCTTATGAAAATATTGTGCAACACGAATATTGATGAATAAAAAAATTAATATTTATTGAATGGTAATAACCCTAAGCAAGTATTTTGATGCTACTGTGGGCAAATAAAATTAGGAAATAAAGATCATTGATGTAGGGAAAATAGAAGAAATCTTTGAAAAACAAAACTTGAAAGGTGCAAGTCTGCACTATAACAATTAAACAGTGAAAATGAGGGAAAATGCAGATATGATCATGAGTTATAAGTCATAAATGTTGTCACTTGTGAATGGATTCTTCACAGGTGCTCTGTCTGTATACCACTACGGCTGGTAATGAGTCTTTAAGTCTTATCAACTGATGCTGACTCTAAAAGGAGGCATAAATTGATGAATTGGTTAAAGAAAATTAAATCAAAAGGTCCTAGTCCTAACCGGACTGTGATTGTCCTTGTAAGTCTCTTTACATATAGAGGACGGCGTCCCGTTCCTCTAACGTTTGGGGGCAAGTGATGGTGCACTATCTGTAAAGAGACTTACAAGGACATTGGGAACCAATCAGTGCCATGTAACAAGCATATAATGATCCAAGGACTCAAGACTTGTAATCCTAGAAAAAGGCAGATTGCTGAAACGCGTTGGAGGACTTGTCTCACTACACACTGCATTCTACAGACACCTCTCCCCGGCTGGAGAGAGGTATCCCCGAGCAACAGGGGCTAATTGAACACTCCCGCTTACGTGACACATCACGTGAGCGGCAAAGCAGGAAGTCACAGACGGGACCCGGCGGAGGAAGGAGGAAAGCGGCGGCCGCTGACCGACCACGGGGACTGAGACGAGACAGCCTGGACATCAAAGGACACCGGAGGACTCGGGAACGGAAGCTGAGCCGGCACAGGCGCGCGGAACGCACCCCCGGCGGTAAGTGTAAGAACCAAGCCCGTACCCCCGATTCCTCATTTGGTGCACACAGGGAGGTCTGACAGGCGGGACGACGCAAACTGTCACATACCCCACCACGACTGATACTTACCTAGTTTCAGAGCCACATAGGTGATACCATACCTATGGTAAAGGTGCACCCTTGGGCATACCTGACATTCATCCCGCAAGGGACCTCTGAACATTAGGACTCCTAAGGACATAACACTGACACAGACATTGTGCCAGATTTACGGAGAGGCACTTACTTTTACCCACCACTCTTATTATTAATTCTAGAAGTTTTGAGCAGAAGTGTACCATTCAGGAGGGTACACTGAAAAGGGTGGTCTGCATGACACACCTGACAGTGGGAACATACCACCCTAATAAACATCATTATATTACGACATATGGTCATTTGTGAACACTATCATACATCAAATTGTCACATCATTTTCTTCCCATTTTCTTTCATCCCTTCTTTCTCCATCCCTTCACATCTTCACCCTATCTCTCTCATTCCTTCTCTCCCACAAGTGCGCTGACCTCACCATTGCTTAACATTAGTACGGAGGTAGGACACCTCTAGGCCTAGCAGCACTAACCCCCCATCCCAGTGAGCGCAGTTTCTCTCCAATTATATAATACTGGCCATTAACATAAAGGGGCGTGCACATACATTTGGAACCAATCAGTGCCATGTTACAAGCATATAATGATCCAAGAACTCAAGACTTGTAATCCTAGAAAAAGGCAGATTGCTGAAACGCGTTGGAGGACTTGTCTCACTACACACTGCATTCTACAGACACCTCTCCCCGGCTGGAGAGAGGTATCCCCGAGCAACAGGGGCTAATTGAACACTCCCGCTCACGTGACACATCACGTGAGCGGCAAAGCAGGAAGTCACAGACGGGACCCGGCGGAGGAAGGAGGAAAGCGGCGGCCGCTGACCGACCACGGGGACCGAGACGAGATGGCCTGGACATCAAAGGACACCGGAGGACTCGGGAACGGAAGCTGAGCCGGCACAGGCGCGCGGATTGCACCCCCGGCGGTAAGTGTAAGAACCAAGCCCATACCCCCGATTCCTCATTTGGTGCACACAGGGAGGTCTGACAGGCGGGACGACGCAAGCTGTCACATACCCCACCACGACTGATACTTACCTAGTTTCAGAGCCACATAGGTGATACCATACCTATGGTAAAGGTGCACCCTTGGGCATACCTGACATTCATCCCGCAAGGGACCTCTGAACATTAGGACTCCTAAGGACATAACACTGACACAGACATTGTGCCAGATTTACGGAGAGGCACTTACTTTTACCCACCACTCTTATTATTAATTCTAGACGTTTTGAGCAGAAGTGTACCATTCAGGAGGGTACACTGAAAAGGGTGGTCTGCATGACACACCTGACAGTGGGAACATACCACCCTAATAAACATCATTATATTACGACATATGGTCATTTGTGAACACTATCATACATCAAATTGTCACATCACTTTCTTCCCATTTTCTTTCATCCCTTCTTTCTCCATCCCTTTCCATCTTCACCCTATCTCTCTCATTCCTTCTCTCCCACAAGTGCGCTCACCTCACCATTGCTTCACTTGAGCGCTGTTAGGCTTAGCAGCCACTTTGTTTGTGTAGTAGTAAGAGGGTAAGGACACCTGTTAACAAGCAGCACATCCCTAACAGTACAGATTCATCACCACAGTGCGCAGATTACCCCTGGTATTATACTTGAAATCCTGTCCACAATCTGCTGCAAGAGGTATCATTCACATTTTCATGGGCATCATTCACAATCGGAAGGATAGGGAAACAAAAGCCCAGACTCTTTTTTCACAATTCAACAACACCAACACAGATGTACCAAACACTATCGATTTCTTTAATAAATTCACCTTACTAGAGAAATGCATCACCAAAGAAAATAAATTATGGTGGGACACACAGACATTGACATGGTACCAGAATAACAAAATTATACCGAAAGGATTAAGAATCAAAAAGACACCAGCCTTGCACAACCCTGACATTACATTCACAAACAGATAGAACAATGGCCCTCATTCCGAGTTGTTCGCTCGCAAGCTGCTTTTAGCAGCATTGCACACGCTAAGCCGCCGCCTACTGGGAGTGAATCTTAGCTTAGCAGAATTGCGAACGAAAGATTCTCAAAATTGCGAATAGAAAGTTCTAAGCAGTTTCTGAGTAGCTCGACACTTACTCTGCCACTGCGATCAGTTCAGTCAGTTTCGTTCCTGGTTTGACGTCACAAACACACCCAGCGTTCGCCCAGACACTCCCCCGTTTCTCCAGCCACTCTTGCGTTTTTCCCATAAACGGCAACGTTTTTTCACACACTCCCAGAATACGTCCAGTTTCCGCCCAGAAACACCCACTTCCTGTCAATCACACTCCGATCACCAGAACGAAGAAAAAACCTTATAATGCCGTGAGCAAAATACCAAACTTCTTAGCAAATTTACTTGGCGCAGCCGCAGTGTGAACATTGCGCATGCGCAGTTTGCGGAAAATCGCTGCGATGCGATGAAAAATAACGAGCGAATAACTCGGAATGAGGGCCAATATACTTAATGATTGCTCACACCAATTAGTCCAACTCCTCATCGATACACATACAGGAGAATTAGCCAAACTTAAATCGAACATTCTATAATTAAATTCTGAATTAGAACCATTCGAACAAGACCCAGAATTTCGCACACTAACAGAGATCACTTTAAATAGGGTCAGACAAGGAGAGGAAAAAATTATATCTATCAAGAAGAACAAAATACTTAGAGATAAGTTTGGCCTACATAAGAGGAACAATCCCAAACAAAAGGCAGCACCTAAGCAGCACTCAAATGTGAGTCAGAAAAAGATCTCATCTAAAGTACAAGTAAAAATGAAAACAATAGGTTCACCCAGAACACCGATATACAAAAGGCTCAAACTGACCTACCAGCAGTACATGACCAAATTACATTCACAATATTCAGCATCAGCAGACCCCAACCCACAAACACACAAGAACGACACATCTTTTGACACATCGATATCCACGGATTATGACACATCCTTTTCAATTTACGACGTAAATGAGGATTTCACACACGATTTAGCTAGACAATCGCTAGAACAGGGCTGGCTTGATACTGAACTAGCGCTACTAAACACAACATCATCAGTATTAGGGCCAAAAATTGACCAGTCTGCAGTCACTACGGACAACAAATCCCCCATAGAAGCAGCTAACACTGATACCTATTTGACATGTGTAAATTCCACTTTTTTAGGACTGACGACAGACCGCATCCAGCAGATAGGGTCTGTCAAAACTCCAAACCAACAGACAAAGAGAAAACTTTCAGAACCCAACGAGGATGTAGGGGGGGACAAAAAAGCCAAACATTAAATTCGAAAATTATACACAATAAGGGACAAGGCATATTCAATTTGAGTAGCCATACCCTTAATGAGCATCAGGTCAGTGCCCTCAATAAGGGGCTGAAATTCGCACCCACTGCACCGTTGAATAAATTTGAAACTTACATGGACATACAGAAGTTCACCCGTAAGCTCACCTTAAAGAAATATTTCCACAAGACACCACTGCCACAACACAAACCAAACAATGACGACCCATTCTCTCACACTTCACTCAAACCGAAATCACAATTCTATCCAAGTTACATGATGGGTAATCATTTAGCAACATTTACAAGTATGGTAGAGAAAGACATCATGAGATTAGATGACAGACAAAAGAACTCCAAAACAGGGAACATGACCAACAATGAGTTAATAGCATTGACAGAACTCAGCAAAAACACTGAACTAATTATCAAACCGGCCGACAAAGGAGGGGGTATAGTACTCCTCAACAAAGATGACTATATGGAGGAAGCAAACAAAATTTCGAGTGACACAAATTCATACAAAGAATTACAAAGAGACCCCACACATACATTCAAACACGAACTACAGGGATTACTCAAAGGAGGCTTGGAAAAGGGAATACTGTCATCACAGGAATACGCTTATTTGACCATCCAACATCCCATCATTCCAGTATTTTACTACCTGCCGAAGGTACACAAAAATCCATCTAAACCACCAGGCAGACCCATAATTTCGGGAATAGATTCCATCAGTTCAAATCTTTCCCAATACATTGACTTTTTTCTACAGCCATATGCCAAACAACAAAAATCATATCTCAGAGACACTACCAATATACTCAGGAAACTAAATTCCATCACATGGAAAGACGATTACTGGTTGGTAACCAGTGACATCACCTCTTTTTATTCCATCATAGACCACACACAGGGATTAGTCAGCATACGTCACTATCTTGAACAGGACCCCAATATGCCATCAGAACAAAAAGATTTCATTCTGGGAGGTATAGAATACATACTCACCCACAACTATTTATGGTTCAACAATGTCTACTACCTCCAGACCACTGGGAGCGCGATGGGGACGAGGTTCGCGCCAAGTTATGCCAACCTCTTCATGAGCAAATGGGAAGACGACACCATCTGGTCTGACCAGACACTTGGCGCGAACCTCGTCCTCTGGACTAGATACATAGATGATTTATTCTTCATCTGGCAAGGAGATGAGAAATCACTCACCGACTTTCTCAAACACTTGGATCACAATGACCCGAATTTACATTTCACCACCACATGCAGCCAACAAAAGGTTCAATTTCTAGATCTGAACATTTTCATACACGAGGATGAAATACACACAAATACATTCAACAAAACCGTAGACGTTAACAGTTATATACTGGCCACGAGTGGACATCACCCAACCTGGCTCAATGGCATACCGATGGGACAATTCAAAAGGCTCAGAAGAAACTGTTCTAAGATGAGAGACTATGAGACACAAGGCAAAACACTGAGCGAGAGGTTTAGAGAGAAAAACTATCAACCTGAGACTATACAAACAGCATTCGAACAGGTCAAAAAGATTGATAGATCCTCACTTTTGACATATAAAGAGAAACCCAGGCAGAGAACGCAAACTGAAGATCCATTATTCATCACACAATACTCAGACCAAGCCCACCAGATATTAAAGATCATAAAAAAACATTGGCCAATAGTACTACAGGATGACATCTTAGCAGAAGTTCTACCCCCGAATCCAAAGGTCATCTATCGAAAGGCACCTGATATTAGGAAGAAACTCACACACAGTCACATACCCCCATCAAACCTGATACAAACCACAATAGATGGTACACAAAAGAAAGGGTTTTTTTATCACTGTGGGACATGTTCAAGCTGCCAAGTGACAAAAGCGAGAAGTACACTACCAACCGTCACCAAGAGATCCACCACCAATTCTTACATATACAAAATTAAAGAAGGAATCACCTGCCACAGCAAAGGCATTATATATCTTCTAGAGTGCCCGAGTCACCTCCAATATGTAGGAAGAACCATCAGACCACTAAAGACTCGAATTAACGAGCACATCCGTAATATAAGAAGAAAAACAGATGATCACCCTCTTTCCTTACATTTTAGGGACCATCACGATTCAAATCCCACATTACTAAAATTCACAGGACTGAAAGAGGTGAAAAAGAACTGGAGAGGAGGGGATTATATACAGAGAATCAACAAAGAAGAACTGCGCACCATATTTGCTTTAGGAACATTGGCACCGAAAGGGTTAAACCTTGATAATGAAGTTAGATCTATCATCTGCAAGTAGGATCCAAAAACAGCTATAACTGAGATCCAAAAACAGCTATAATTGAGACTTTTGACTCTCAACACAATACATTAGTTAATTCAGATATCCCATTAGATGGATACCCAATTATTACCAATACACTCATTTGTACTACATTTTTATTCAGGTTCAAGCTAATTTTACATCGCTTCACATTACTTGAGCTTGTTATATATATATTTGATTCTTCTTGATTTTATTCTATTTTTATTTCATTTCATTTCATTTTTATTTTTATTTTAACTTTCATTTATTTTACCAACGTGATGTTGGTAAAATAAATGAAAGTAAAAATAAAAATAAAAATAAAAATGAAATGAAATGAAATAAAAATAGAATAAAATCAAGAAGAATCAAATATATATATATAACAAGCTCAAGTAATGTGAAGCGATGTAAAATTAGCTTGAACCTGAATAAAAATGTAGTACAAATGAGTGTATTGGTAATTTTAAAATATATTTTCCAGTCTATATTCAGCATTAATATCATATATATAATTATATTCCATTAAGGTCTTTATCGATATATTTTTATTTTATTTTTATTTTCTGTTTCATCATTAGCGTTCCCAGCTGGTGTATAAACACAGGTGCTTCTTCCATTTCACCAATTTTATCTAAGTTTAGTTTAACCCAACATCTACCACAGAACTAGGCAATTAAGCTTTAATTGTGCTCTCAGCAGGAAATGAAGCAAATCCCATTCCACAAAGGTTCTCCCCTCATACGACAGATTGACAGTTCCAACATCCAATAAAATTCTTGGAACAAAGGCCCTCATTCCGAGTTGTTCGCTCGGTAATTTTCTTCGCATCGCAGCGATTTTCCGCTAATTGCACATGCGCAATGTTTGCACTGCAACTGCGCCAAGTAAATGTGCTAAGAAGTTTGGTATTTTACTCACGGCATTACGAGGTTTTTTCTTCGTTCTGGTGATCGGAGTGTGATTGACAGGAAGTGGGTGTTTCTGGGTGTGTGTGAAAAAACGCTGCAGTTTCTGGAAAAACGCGGGAGTGTCTGGAGAAACGGGGGAGTGTCTGGGCGAACACTGAGTGTGCTTGTGACGTCAAACCAGGAACGAAACTGACTGAACTGATCGCAGTGGCAGAGTAAGTATTGAGCTACTCAGAAAGTGCTTAGAAATTTCTAATCGCAATTTTGAGAATCTTTCGTTCGCAATTTTGCTAAGCTAAGATTCACTCCCAGTAGGCGACGGCTTAGCGTGTGCAATGCTGCTAAAAGCAGCTTGCTAGCGAACAACTCGAAATGAGGGCCAATGGACGAATAGCAGAGAATCCCGCCATCCTGCTATTTAACTCCAGACACAGCCCGATCACTGCAAAGACTCCCAGAGGAAGACCAAATTGGTTGAAACGCGTTGGGGAATATAGGACACCCAATCCACATCAACAGAAGTGGCAAAGTGCAAGAAAAGATCGAGAGCAACGGCGCTGACAAGTCACCGGTAAGCCGCACAGACGGACTGGCAGAAAGAGGATCCCGCAGGTGAGTCTCAGTAGTAGAGAAGTGTGTCCCAGCCGCAGGTTCCATTCAGACCCTGCAGGCAGAGCACCCTCTCCCCCAACAACGATTAACCTGGCGCATGGAGCCAACTCACAGGGAGATTCGTAAAAGGACGAACTGAGGGAAGGCACGGACGCAGAGGGGTAAGTCAGTCCGGAGCAGCCCGGAGATCCCGCAGCCCACCCGCACCTGTGCCCCTTATCTCACGGCCGCAACGACAGTGCACCATCACCCAAACGTTAGAGGTACGGGACGCCGTCCTCTATCTGTAAAGAGACTTACAAGGACAATCACAGTCCGGTTAGGACTAGGACCTTTTGATTTAATTTTCTTTAACCCATTCATCAATTTATGCCTCCTTTTAGAGTCAGCATCAATTGATAAGACTTAAAGACTCATTACCAGCCGTAGTGGTATACAGACAGAGCACCTGTGAAGAATCCATTCACAAGTGACAACATTTATGACTTATAACTCATGATCATATCTGCATTTTCCCTCATTTTCACTGTTTAATTGTTATAGTGCAGACTTGCACCTTTCAAGTTTTGTTTTTCAAAGATTTCTTCTATTTTCCCTACATCAATGATCTTTATTTCCTAATTTTATTTTCTCACAGTAGCATCAAAATACTTGCTTAGGGTTATTACCATTCAATAAATATTCATTTTTTTATTCATCAATATTCGTGTTGCACAATATTTTCATAAGCAGATACCACTGTAGGGGTTGAGCGCTGTTAGGTGTAGCAGCCACTTTGTTTGTGTTGGTTACGATTTGGGCCTCAACCATTTCTGCCGGGAAAGACCCAGTATTGGACACTTGGGAGTAGAATTGCAGGAGGAGAGGGGAGAGTACCTCACTAAACATGGAATAAAAGGAGTTAATGAAACCATCAGGCCCGAGAGCTTTGCCTTTTGGCAATTGTCGAATTACGAGTTGTATCTCTTCCAGAGACCAAGGGGCGTTCAGGGATGCCAGGGCATCGTCATCCAGGGAGGGGAGTGGAAGGCCATCCAAGAAGGCGGAGATAGTTGCTGCAGAGGGTTGAGGTATAGTCTTCACGCAGGTTATATAACTTGGCGTAAAATGTTGAGAATAGATTAGCAATATCAAGGGGTGAAGGCATGGTTTGCCTGAAGGGGCAATGAGGCATTTAATACGGTTACAGGCATGGCGGCTACGGAGTTTGCGCACTAACAAATGGGTAGCTTTGTTTCCTGCCGTATAAAATTTGCTGCGGAAGCGGGCTAGGGCCGATTGCATGCGAAGCATGAAAAGCTTCTGGAGTTGGGTTCGCACCTCCTGTAGTTGTTTACACAGAGCCCGAGTAGGACGGGTTTGATTCTGAGACTCTAAAGACTGCAAAGACAACTCTAAGTCAGCCTGCATTTTTCTAGAGCGAGCCTTAAGTTGAGCCCCTTTTTGGATGGACGTGCCACGGAGTACTGCTTTCAGAGCACACCAATACGTGAAGATAGAAGTATCTTCGGGGGCATTGGTCTGCATATACATTGAGAGAGAGTGAGTATGGGCCTTCAGAGTCTCAGGATTCGTCAACTGATATTCCGGGAGTCGCCAGGGGCGTGGGGGACAAAAGTGAGAACCTACATCCCAGGACCACAATAATGGAGCATGGTCCAACCAAGTAATGGAGAGAATTTTTATTTTCTGAGTATGTTGAAGAGTCCTCTTTTCCAGAAGAATAAGATCAATCCTAGAGTAACTGTTGTGAACAGCAGAGAAAAAAGTATAGTCTCTCTCTATAGGGGAAAAGATGCACCAGGCATCATACAAGTCGAACTCCGTAAGTAGTTTCTTGAGAGCAAGGGATGGGCCTACATCCCGAGGGGAGGGGCTAGGGCCTTGCGAGGAAGACCTATCAACTTTAGGATCGAGGACAAGATTAAAATCTCCTAACAGTATAAGCGCCCCTTGCCTAACCTTATATAATTCCTCAAGGGTTTCCCGCAGGAATGGGATTTGATGGAAATTGGGGGCATACAGAGATACTAGGGTCACTAAGGCGTTGTCAATAGGGATGAGGTAACGGCCATTTTTATCCTTAACCTGTCGCTGTAAAGTAAAGGGGTTATTTCTATGGAACAATATAGCCACGCCATTACGTTTAGTGGGGCCATTAGCAGTGTAACAGATGGGGTACCTATGATCAAGAAAGATGGTGGGGGATGAAGAAGAAAAATGTGTCTCTTGGAGGGCTACGATGTCAGCTCTATAGTTATGAAACGTAGAGAGGGCCAGTCTACGCTTATGAGGGGAATTGAGACCTTTGACATTGAGAGAAAATACCTTAACCATCAATGAACAGAGAAGCAAAAGCACGTATGAATGCCATGGGCGTACCTGTCTAAAGGACATAGAGAAAAAGAAGGGGAACCAAGGAGAAGAGAAAGAAAAAAAAGAAGGGGTGGGGGAAACCAGAAAAACACAAAAAGAACCCAAAAGGCCCAGTATATCGGGCCACAATAGGTGCCACAAAAAAAAACAAAGCGGCAACATGGTTAACTTGTGGGGGGAGGCCATTGTGAGCCCCACCCATGAAACCTTATACATAACAAAACATGTGAGAACCACAAAAGATATGCATATAAACTAAGCATGAGAGCATAAATAGTACGTCAAATACCATACATAGATACGAGTAAGAAACAATACTTGCGGATATAGCATCAGGACGTAGTGCCAATCCAGGGAGCACCATATTGAAAGTCCCTTCACAAACGAAAGCCCATGTCAGGGACAATCCATAATAATGTAAATAGCCAAATAGTCAACAGGACCAAAAAACAGAAATTGTCCCGACATCAGGTGTCTTGAATTCAATTAGCAAGAACTAGAGAGGGTAGAGGCATCAAGACATCAAGTCTATAGATAGTCAGCCCAATTTAGACCAGTCCGGTTGCACAGGGGGGCCTTGAGAGGACAGAGGAACCGAGACAGGGATATTCCAGTCAGTCAAAATCTTGACGCCAGCTTCCAATGATGAGATGACAAAGGTGGAGCCATCCTTACGAACCAGCAGTTTAAACGGGAATCCCCACCTATATTGTATTTCCTGGTCACGGAGGGCTTTCGTGATGGGTTGGAAGGATCTTCGTTTATTTATAGTATGGAGTGACAGATCCGGAAATATTTGTAGGTTATCCAAGACATCCAAGTCCTCCACCATACTGGTGGCCTTGAGAATGTCCTCCTTGATATGAAAGAAATGGAGACGGAGGAGAACGTCTCATGGAGAGCTACTGGGAGCGGAACGAGGCTTCGGCAAGCGGTGTATTCTATCGATCAACAAATCTCTGGTGTCGGCTGAGGGCAGTAATTTTTTAAATAGCGAGGGGGCAAAGTCCTGGAGGCCATTGGCCAATACTGTCTCCGGAACACCTCTGATCTTAACGTTGTTTCTACATGATCTGTCCTCAAGATCGGCTAGCTTGTCTTTAACAGCTGACAGTTCCGCCAAGGCCGAGTTGTGAGAGGTAAGAAGCTCGTTGTGGGAAGAGACTAACTCCTGTACTTTATCCTCTAGGTTATTAGTGCGGATGCCTATATCGGTAACTTCACCCGCGAGTTGAGTAATAGAAGACTGGAGATCGGTAGTGATGTCCGTTCGTAGGGCCTGGAGCATCTGGTGAAGTGTACGGACAGTAAGAGGCGCATCTGAGGTGAGGTCTGGCCCAGAAGCAGGGAGTGGGGAGGGTGCAACGGAGGGTGCAGAGGTTGCACTGAACTTCCCCTTTGGTGCGGGGTCAGGGGTGCGATTAGAGACAAATTTAATAGGAGGTGCCAGGGCGGAGATTTTGGACCTTTTAGGAGGCATCCTGCACGTCCGAGGAATGGAGTAGTAAACAGCAATAAAAATGTCAAATGGTAAAGACTTGTGGTTCTATAACAGGCAAAAAGCAACCTTAGCGGTTCCATGGGTGTGTTAGAGGTGTCACATGGGCAGCATAGAGGCAGAGATTAGGCTAGACAGCGAGGATGGCATGTGAGCGGAACATATGAAGGACCAACCTGCAGTACTGAGAATCCAGGAGAGCTGGCAATCACACAGTAGCCGATGATCCTGAGGAATGGATAGTAAAGCTCCGTCGGTACCAGCCGTCCTGCGGTGCAGACTCCCAGAACAGCTGGGTGCACCCGCGGATGTTATCCTGAGGGGAGAGCTTGTGCACACTAAGGTACCCAGGTGAGGAAGTGGGGCATAAGGGGGGGTATTCACCACCACGGTGGAGCCACACAGCCATTGCAAGAGACGTTGCCCACTCAGCCTGTCTGGTGCTGGCAGTGGGATCCAAAATGGCCACCGCTTCCCCTGGCTGACTGACTGCTTTGTTACTGGTGCAGTTGGTCCCCACAGCCAGACGTCTTCCTGGCCCTCAGCGGCCGATGTATCTGCTCTGGGGGGGTCTGGGGAGGCCTTCAGGATGATCTGGGAGGCAGAGGGGGTCCTGCACCGCTTCCCGGCGGCGCGTCTGCGCTACAGAGCTCCGATTACAAGTAAGAGAACCAAGCGAGGCCCCGGCTTCCGGGCGCGAGTAGGCCGCAACCTGCGGGAACAGGCCGAGCTGTTCCCCGGCTCCGCAGCACCAAGCGCCCGGTACAGGGGGTCCCCAGGTAAACAGATAGGGCCAAGTCAAAGAGCCAGAGGGCAGTTTCAGGGCAAAAAGGGGCACAAATCCAAGGAGCTCAGCAAATATGCTCCTGCTCTCCTCCACAGCTAGGCCACGCCCCCCGGTATGCAAACTTTTAATCAGGATCATTTGGGTAGTTTCTGTTATCATTATGATTTAGAAAGAGTAAACACAGTTGTTTGATAATAAATGGCTTCACCCAACCACTAACCATGAGTGAATTAAAAGTTTGTGAGTTATCATTCATATTCTCTGACAAATGGCCAGAAAATCACAAATTCTGCTAGGGTATGTAAACTTATGAGCACAACTATATATATATATATATATATATATATATATATGTGTGTGTGTTTTTATAAAAAGAAGAGAATATTGCGCCACTTGTGTACAACAATAGTGAATAAAATAAAATAATTGAAGGTATGAATATACCTGAAATTAAATGACACTCCCTAGAAGCTTATGCAGGGCGTCAGCTGTCCCCCAGAAAACAGGGATGGTAGTTCCCTGTAGCAAACTTAATAACACACAGGAGGGGGGGGGAGGGGGGATATAGCGACCAGTGGTGTCTAAGAGAGATGCAGTAAAAAATAGTTGGCTAAAAATATCTAATATAATATTTGTGCTAAGAGAATAATCAGAAAGGGTTGAACTATATAAAAAATTTATTAAGTACAATTTTAAAACATAAAAATTGTATTAAGATAAATTTGAGCAGAAAAAACTTTTTAAAAAATTGGGATAAAAACAATATACACAATACAATATAATACCAGTTAAAAGATAAAAAGATTTTGCTTAACTTGGTATGAGGTCACTGCCAGGTTGCCCAACGCGTTTCGTCATTCAGACTTCATCAAGGGGTAAAGGTAGAATGGGACAGGCTTCTATTTATACCAGTACTAATCCTATAGTAATTGTGACATCACTTCCTGTTGGTTTGACCATGGTGATGTAAAACAGACTAAGAGCATTTAGTTACAGTTAATCAATAGTCTTATTCCGTAATATATATGTAGATGGTGTAAACACAGTGTTTATAAAGCAGGTTTGTTGTATGAGAGCTTTGTAAAACTCTCATAAAGATGCGCCGGCAGATCTTTCGCCCCACTTCCGGTTTTCTGTCGTCACGTCACTTCCGCCCCACTTCCAGGACGCGACCGCGCATGCGCCCGCGGCTTTCACTGCTTCTTAGAGATCAGCAGTACTTATGCAGTCTTCTCCCAGGAAATTCATGGCGGCGGCCATCTTTGTATAGATTTTAAGTTAGACTTTTTCATACGGCGGCCATGTTTATGAAGTGCATGTCCAGGGACATTATTGTTGATCCTCCGATTAGTTAAACATAAAAATAGATCAGAAAGGGGGTTAATCAGTAAATGAATTATATCAGGCTGGTGACAATAAGTTTTAGATCAATTAGACCACTATGGAATAATTATTATATAAATAATTAGTTGCATGGATATAAATGTGAATATATTGCCATTTAAAGTGCAAGGTGCAAAAATAAGGGTGCATAGTGCAAGATTATTGCGCATATAATTAATGTAAGGTGCAGATATATATAGTGCAGAATATTAGGTGCAGATATATGGATCATTAATGGTACAGCAGTAATCATTATGACATGCTCATGTAGGCTTTTATAGTCAGTTTGGTTACAGTACCTGATCTTCCCAGGTGGTCTAACTGTTCTGGTACTGATCAGGTCCGACACTGCTTCGCTTCCAAGATCGGGCGAGATTGGGCCTTTCCAGTGTGGTTTGACTGTAATAATTAATACTTACCATACATGTGTCATAATTCTACCATCACTATTAGCATAAAGTGATGTGGAGTAAGGGGGTGGGGGGAGGTGGGGGTGGGGGGGGGGTTGTGGCATGTGGAATTAAGGGGGGGGAGGAGTAGTGGGGGGTAGGGGGGGTTAAAGGGCAGGGTGCTAAACAGGATGTGTGCTAGAAATATTTAAGGATCCAAACCGTGATTACACCACGGTCGAGTAAATTCACAGGAACGGAGCAATTTCATAGTAATCATTAAATCCCTTCGGATGGAGTGTTTGCAGTTCAAAGATCCAATACATTTCTCTACGTGAGAGTTTATTGGCAAGATCGCCACCTCTCTCTCCCAGCTTTACAAATTCAATTGCTTTAAAAGTCAATGCCTCCGGGTTGGAATTATGGCCCTCATTCCGAGTTGTTCGCTCGGTATTTTTCATCGCATCGCAGAGAAAATCCGCTTAGTGCGCATGCGCAATGTTCGCACTGCGACTGCGCCAAGTAACTTTACTATGAAGAAAGTATTTTTACTCACGGCTTTTTCTTCGCTCCGGCGATCGTAATGTGATTGACAGGAAATGGGTGTTACTGGGCGGAAACACGGCGTTTCAGGGGCGTGAGGATGAAAACGCTACCGTTTCCGGAAAAAACGCAGGAGTGGCCGGAGAAACGGTGGGAGTGCCTGGCCGAACGCTGGGTGTGTTTGTGACGTCAACCAGGAACGACAAGCACTGAAATGATCGCACAGGCAGAGTAAGTCTGAAGCTACTCAGAAACTGCTAAGTAGTTAGTAATCGCAATATTGCGAATACATCGGTCGCAATTTTAAGAAGCTAAGATTCACTCCCAGTAGGCGGCGGCTTAGCGTGTGTAACTCTGCTAAATTCGCCTTGCGACCGATCAACTCGGAATGAGGGCCTATGTACAATGTTAAAGTGTTTGGATACTGCATGATTCTCCATTTTATTCTTTATATTACGGACATGTTCTTGTATCCTTATTTTCAGTGGTCTCTTTGTTTTTCCCACATATTGTTTTCCGCACTCACATTCTTTTAAATAAATCACGGATTGTGTATTACAGTTTATGAAGTCTTTAATCTTGTACTCCTTCTTTTCTGTGTCCGTGAATGTTTTCCTTATTGGGTGTAGATATCTACAGATGTTGCAACGGCCACATTTGAAGGATCCAGTGCATTTTGGCATCTGTGACTCCTCTTTTCATTCCTTACGTAGCATGCTTGGAGCCAGCATATCTTTCAGATTTTTTGATTTCCTGAAGACGATGTCGGGGCGAGGGGGCAGGATTTCTTTAAGGACAGGATCCATTAATAGGATTCCCCAGTGGTTACTGAGTGAGTCTCTGATTAATTTTTTGGGTTCTTTAGTTTTATACTCTAGCAGTGTTGATCTATCTAGAGCTTTTGCTCTGATGGCTGCTTCTTCCACAATATTTGCTGGGTATTCTTTGTCCTTGAATCTCTTTTTGTATGTCTCAATTTGGGTATCACATTCTTCCTGATTGCTGCAATTTCTCTTTATTCTATTAAATTGGGAGAAGGGGATATTGTTTTTCCATTTCTTCAGGTGGTTACTTTTATAATGCAGGTAACTGTTCGTGTCAACTTGCTTGATGTAGTTCTTAGTTTCAACTTTTCCTTCCATCCCCATTAAGATCACATTGAGGAATTCAATCGATTCCTTGTTGATCTTGTATGTAAAAATAAGATTCATCTCGTTGGTGCTCAGGAATTCCAGGAATTTATAAAAACATTCTTCCGTGCCGTCCCACACAATTAAAATGTCATCTATGTAACGACGATAAAAGATAATGTGATTCTTAAAATCATGGTTACCATAGATAAAATCCTTCTCCCAGCTACCCATAAAAAGATTTGCAAAACTCGGAGCAAAAATCATGCCCATTGCAGTCCCACAGCGTTGTAAATAAAAATGATCTAAAAACTTAAAATAATTGTGCTGAAGAATAAAATACATGACATCACATATAAAATCTTTATGGATGGCTGTTATTGAGGTGTCATTTTCCATAAATTCTCTGCATGCTGTTACACCTTTCTCGTGGTCTATACATGTGTATAACGATTGCACATCTATTGTAGCCCACCTATAGGTGTCTTTCCATTCAAAATCTTTCAGGGAGTTCAACACAGCAGTAGTGTCCTTTAAATATGATGGTAGCTTTTTCACATAAGTTTTTTAGAAGACATCAACATACTCTGATAAATTAGATGTGAGTGAATCAATGCCCGCCACAATAGGTCTTCCGGGTGGGTTTGTCAGATTCTTATGGATTTTGGGCAAGAAATAAAAAATAGGGGTAGTGGGGTCTGATTTCATTAGGAATTGGAATTCTTCCTTTGTAATAATCTCTGTGCGTAGACCGTGTAATAAAAGTGCTCTTAATTCTCCAACAAAAGCATCTTTGGGGTCGCCAGTTTTGTGTTTGAAACATCGTCTCCCAAAAGTCTTAATGCTTCCTTAGTGTATTTCTCACGGTCCATGATAACCAGACCCCCCTTTATCAGCTTGTTTTATAACAATTCCCTGATTTTTCTGCAATTTTTTCAAAGCCTCACTCTCTCGATTGGTGACGTTCTTCTCCTTAATTGTTTCCAAGTTGGTCTCACACAAGTCCTTTTTTACCAACTCATAAAAAATGCTTACATTACTCCCCTTTGACTCCAAAGGATAAAATTTAGAGGTTGGTTTTAAACCTGATTTCGACTGACTCTCATAATTGCTGATAACAGCATCCTCTTGCCTTAAAAAATGTCTTTTTAATGTCAATTTTCTGATAAATTTGTTTAGATCAATGAAGGTCTCAAACTTGTTAAGACCCCCCCGTGGGTGCAAACGTGAGGCCTTTGGTAAGTAAGGATATTTGTTCTCGTTCCCTCCTACTGCCCCGTTTTCCTCTTCTTCTACATATCTTCTTTTGAGAGGTGATGCAAGGCGGACATCTTCCGTTAGGGGATTTCTTGTGGCTTCTTTTGGTCTTGTTCCTGTTCTTTGGGCTAAAAAAGTCTGATCACTTTTGGAGTTGAGTCTTTGTAGTGCTGTAAATCTGTTCTGCATCCTTAATGTAGGAGATGGTGTGTTGGTTTCTGGATTCCGTAGTGGTTTTCCTTTAACTGGTACAGTTCTCCAGTATTGTCTATCTGTTCGATTAATTTGTTGGTTCATAGTTCCAAACCTGCTCCAATTCTTTATTCTTCCTTGTTCATAGTCTGTTTTGTCCCTGAGGAACTTTTTCTCTTTGTTCTTCGTGACCTCTTCTTCGATACGTTCTATTTTTCTGTAAAGAACCTTTTCATTAATCTTGTAGTCCTCTTTTTCTTTAAAGGGTTCAAGTTCTGTTTCTTTACTTTTAATGCTCTTCTCTAATTCTGAGAGGGAGTTCTTCTTCTCCTCAATTAAGAGTTTCATTAAGTCAATGAAACAATTGTGTAATGTTTTATCCCATTTTTCTAAAAAGGCTGCATCTAGATTACCAAATGTAGGTTGTTTTAGGAGTCTGAGACCCCTTGGAATTCTATCGACCGAAATGTAGTGCTCTAGGCCCTTAATATCCCACCATGTTTTCACTTCTTTAGTGAGGAGTCTTTCTATACCCCAAAACAGCTCGTCTAAATCACCTGGTGGGGAGGGTTCACTAGATTGCTGTTTTTCATTAAATATTTTTTGGCACCAGTTTTGTCTTTTGGTCGCCCTATCTGAGTTTCTCCACATACTAAATAAAATTGCAGTGCACCAGGCAGCAAATAAAAATTAATACCAGAGACTTTTTACAAAAAGAAGAGAATATTGCGCCACTTGTGTACAACAATAGTGAATAAAATAAAATAATTGAAGGTATGAATATACCTTAAATTAAATGATACTCCCTAGAAGCTTATGCAGGGCGTCAGCTGTCCCCAAGAAAACAGGGATGGTAGTTCCCTGTAGCAAACTTAATAACACACAGGAGGGGGGGGGGGGATATAGCGACCAGTGGTGTCTAAGAGAGATGCAGTAAAAAAAAATAGTTGGATAAAAATATCTAATATAATATTTGTGCTAAGAGAATAATCAGAAAGGGTTGAACTATATAAAAAAATTATTAAGTACAATTTTAAAACATAAAAATTGAATTAAGATAAATTTGAGCAGAAAAAACTTTTTTAAAAATTTGGATAAAAACAATATACACAATACAATATAATACCAGTTAAAAGATAAAAAGATTTTGCTTAACTTGGTATGAGGTCACTGCCAGGTTGCCCAACGCGTTTCGTCATTCAGACTTCATCAAGGGGTAAAGGTAGAATAGGACAGGCTTCTATTTATACCAATACTAATCCTATAGTAATTGTGACATCACATCTTGCCAATAAACTCTCACGTAGAGAAATGTATTGGATCTTTGAACTGCAAACACTCCAGCCGAAGGGATTTAATGATAACTATGAAATTGCTCTGTTCCTGTGAATTTACTCGACCGTGGTGTAATCACGGTTTGGATCCTTAAATATTTCTAGCACACACCCCTCCCTACCCCCCCACCCCTTATTAGTGTAATTCAAGTATCACACCCTGTTTAGCACCCTGCCCTTTAACCCCCCCACTCCCCACTACTCCTTCCCCCCCTTTATTCCACACGCCACAACCCCCCCACCCCCCCACCCCCACCTCCCCCACCCCTTACTCCACATCACTTTATGCAAATAGTGATGGTAGAATTATGACACATGTATGGTAAGTATTAATTATTACAGTCAAACCACACTGGAAAGGCCCAATCTCGCCCGATCTTGGAAGCAAAGCAGTGTCGGGCCTGATCAGTACCAGAACAGGGAGACCACCTGGGAAGATCAGGTACTGTAACCAAACTGACTATAAAAGCCTACATGAGCATGTCATAATGATTACTGCTGTACCATTAATGATCCATATATCTGCACCTTATATTCTGCACTATATATATCTGCACCTTACATTAATTATATGCGCAATAATCTTGCACTATGCACCCTTATTTTTGCACCTTGCACTTTAAATGGTAATATATTCACATTTATATCCATGCAACTAATTATTTATATAATAATTATTCCATAGTGGTCTAATTGATCTAAAACTTATTGTCACCAGCCTGATATAATTCATTTACTGATTAACCCCCTTTCTGATCTATTTTTATGTTTAACTAATCGGAGGATCAACAATAATGTCCCTGGACATGCACTTCATAAACATGGCCGCCGTATGAAAATGTCTATGTGAAAAGCTATACAAAGATGGCCGCCACCATGAATTTCCTGGGAGAAGACTGCATAAGTACTGCTGATCTCTAAGAAGCAGTGAAAGCCGCGGGCGCATGCACGGTCGCGTCCCGGAAGTGGGCGGAAGTGACGTGACGACAGAAAACCGGAAGTGGGGCGAAAGATCTTTATGAGAGTTTTACAAAGCTCTCATACAACAAACCTGCTTTATAAACACTGTGTTTACACCATCTACATATATATTACGGAATAAGACTATTGATTAACTGTAACTAAATGCTCTTAGTCTGTTTTACATCACCATGGTCAAACCAACAGGAAGTGATGTCACAATTACTATAGGATTAGTACTGGTATAAATAGAAGCCTGTCCCATTCTACCTTTACCCCTTGATGAAGTCTGAATGACGAAACGCGTTGGACAACCTGGCACTGACCTCATACCAAGTTAAGCAAAATCTTTGTATCTTTTAACTGGTATTATATTGTATTGTGTATATTGTTTTTGTCTCAATTTTTAAAAAAGTTTTTTCTGCTCAAATTTATCTTAATTCAATTTTTATGTTTTAAAATTGTACTTAATACATTTTTTATATAGTTCAACCCTTTCTGATTATTCTCTTAGCACAAATATTATATTAGATATTTTTATCCAACTATTTTTTTACTGCATCTCTCTTAGACACCACTGGTCGCTATATCCCCCCCCCCCCTCCTGTATATATATATGTGTGTGTATATATATATATATACATATATATATATATACATATGTGTGTATATATATATATATATATATATATATTGCAAGGTCTATCACTCCCACACTTAGTTTAGCTACGTCAGGTAGATCGCTGCATCGGTGTGACACTCAGTCAGAAGAAATACCCAGGGCCGGCACTTCCATTAGGCAGCTTTAGGCAGCTGCCTAGAGCGCTGGCCACCAGAGGGCGCCCCTGACCTGGCCGCACACCACAGGAAGTGAAGTATGATTCTGAAGGAGACTGACAGATGCTTCATATGATGATGGTTGCAGCAGCTGTAAGCCTTACCTTGTCTGCTTT
The DNA here is from genome assembly GCF_028390025.1 of Pseudophryne corroboree. Taxonomy (NCBI): domain Eukaryota; kingdom Metazoa; phylum Chordata; class Amphibia; order Anura; family Myobatrachidae; genus Pseudophryne; species Pseudophryne corroboree. Next base: position 292,407,612 of record NC_086447.1, on the reverse strand, counting down.
CCACTGCTCTCTGTACTAGCCACATGTGCTGTGCTGTTACTGTACACAGCCAGCCCATTAGCTCCCATCCCCTGCTGTTGCCTTCTTCTCACTCTCCCAGCCAAGCATTGTAGCTCCGCCCCCTAGATGAGAGACGAGGAGCTGGCTCGTGCTGTGATCAGCTGCACACTGAGACTACAGTGAGAGGCTGTGTTCTGTCTTGTGGTAAGTAGCCTAATCATGTGCTGTGTTTCTATATAAACTGACACCCAAAAGTGCAGCATCTACAATTAATTAGTTTAATTTCCTGAGTTTGGCTAACTCATTCCTGCGTGCAAACCTCTCTCCCCTCTGCTACTGCTGGAGGCACATCAGATGGGGATCTGGAATAGAACACATGTGGTCCCTGAATCTACAGTATACTACTCTGCATTCCTGCCCCACCCCCCTTCCTGAACTTGAACCTAGGAAAGATGTTGCTATATATCTTAAAATGGAAATGTAATATCATGTACAGGTTGAGTCTCCCTTATCCAAAATGCTTGGGACCAGAGGTATTTTGGATATGGGATTTTTCCGTATTTCGGAATAATTGCATACCATAATGAGATATCATGGTGATGGGACCTAAATCTAAGCACAGAATGCATTTATGTTACATATACACCTCATACACACAGCCTGAAGGTAATTTTAGCCAATATTTTTTATAACTTTGTGCATTAAACAAAGTGTGTCTACATTCACACAATTCATTTATGTTTCATATACACCTTATACACAGCCTGAAGAACATTTAATACAATATTTTTAATAAATTTGTGTATTAAACAAAGTTTGTGTACATTGAGCCATCAAAAAACAAAGGTTTCACTATCTCACTCTCACTCAAAAAAGTCCGTATTTCGGAATATTCCGTATTTCGGAATATTTGGATATGGGATACTCAACCTGTATAATGGGTGTCAGTGCTAGCAGGGAGGAAGGGATAGAGGGTGTCTAGCAGGAGGGGTGCATGACTGCTTCCCTTGGTGCCAAATGTATTGCAGAGGGAGCGCATAGCACCCACCAACGAGCAGAGAGACTGGAGGATGATGATGATCCTGTTTAGCAGTTCATGTGGCCATAGATGAAGCCTGTCTGTTTAGCTGGGTGGTGTGTTATAGGAGGAACTGTCCTGAGTTGCTCGGGGGATGTAGTTATGTGACCAGCGGTCAGGAGACCGCTGATCACATTACCGACGGCTACAAGCCGCCCCCCTCTAAATCCCAACAGTCGGCATGCTGACTAGCAGTGAGTATTCCCACCACGACACGCATAGCCACCGAGCCCGCAGCATGGCGAACACAGCGAGCCTGCAAGAAGCTTGTTGCGTTCACCCTCACCCGCCTGAATTGCACCGCCGGGATCCAGTAGTCGGTATGCTGACCCCAGGGATCCCCAGCAGCGTAACGCATACCCAAAGTGTGCTGGGGACCAGGAGTGTATCTAGGGGTCCGAGCGCCCCTGGCAAAGTAAGGGGCTGGCGCCCCCCCCTACACACATTTGGAATAAGGTGTGAGTATTGGAAATGGGGCATGGTCTTGTGGGGGAGGGGTGTGGACACAATAGTACTTCCAATTCAAATTATGCCACACAGTAGTGTCCCTCATTCACATTACACCGCACAGTAGTGTCTCGTATTCACGTTACACCATCCCTCCCCCCTAACCCACCTTTCCCACAGCCTGACCTTAACCCGCCCCCCCCCCCAAAAGCCTCTTCAGTGGTGCCTAACCCTAACCCACCCTTCCTAATCTCCCTCCCTGCAGCCTAACCCTAACCCTCCCGCCCTCGCAGCCTAACCCTCACCCTCTCACGTGGCTTGCCAGTGGAGACTTTTGCACCAACTCGATCCGGATTTTGGCATTCTGCATCGCTATCTATGTTGGGATGCCAGCATCAGCATTCCAAGTAGTTTCGGGATGCTGGCGTCAGCTTTCCGACTGCCGGGATGCCAAACGCTGGCATCTTGACTGCATCCTGAATGAAATGCTAATGAGCTGCTGTGAGATGAGCCTCAAATGAACCCAGCCATTAACCAAACACCATTAGTTGGATGGTAGAAGTGCTTCCTGTTAGAAAAAACATCAGGGTGCCATCACTTCCAAGATAAAATGATCAATTATACAATTAACTGATGTGCATTTCCTTGAACATGGCCTTGAAATAGGTAAGATATGTATTTTCTTTATTACACTCAACAAGTTAAAGTTTTCGCTACTTACTTACATCTAACATGCATGAAAATCGTGTAGTTTTCCAGGTACTACAGTCCCTTCTCCCAAACACTGGCACTTTTATATTCTCTTCAACAACAAATAGATCTACACCACTGTGCTATATAACAATTGCTGTGTACCTGGTGAGAGTCTGTTACTGCCGACGCGGCACCGGTGTCCGTCAGCACCGCACTAGTGATCAGACTAGTGTCCGGCAGCACCGCAATTGTAATCAGACTCACAATAAACTACAGTTCCCAGCAGCCCTTGCTGCCGGGAGCTCCCAGCAACAAGGGCTGCTGGGAGCTGTAGTTTATTTTGAGTCTGATTACAAGTGCGGTGCTGCCGGACACCCGCGCCGTTCCAGCAGTAACAGACTCTCACCAGGTACAGTCTGACAGTACTGCTTTTCTACCCTTTGGCCGCAGGTGGCACAGCCAGGCGGCGCCCCCTCCTTGCCTGGCGCCCCTGGCGAGTGCCATCCTGGCCAATAGGTAGATACACCCCTGCTGGGGACCTAGGTGGGGGGGAAGCTGGGATGGGTTACATGTCCGCCCATGTGACCCACTGATGTGCCGTGGTGGTTGCCAGGGAGGAAGTCAGCAGCATGCAGAGGTCAGTGTGAAGGGGGTACAACCTCGGGGCCCCTTTGAACCGAGGGACCCAGGATAGTTGTACCCTTTGTCCCCCTCCTGTCACCGAGCCTGTGCAGATGTAAGCTGAATTGATAAAAGGACTCTCAGCCCTCCTAAAATATCAGACTCAACTATACAGCTAAGCTGTATCATGTGGGAACGCTGCATTGTAATGTTTTAAAAATACACGTTATTATTGCAAATCCTCTTGAGTACTGCGTTTGGTTCTTTGTAACATTATACATAGATATTTATATATATATATATATATATATATATATATATACATACAGTATATATATATAGATATCTACTGTCTACACCTACTGGATCATTGTGGCTTAATGTTGCTTGTTGCAGAAGCAAGATTGTCGCTAGGGGAAAGGAGGAGCACTCATGGGAACTCCTCTGAACAATGGGGGTCATTCCGAGTTGATCACTCACTAGCTGCTTTTAGCAGCCGTGCAAACGCATTGTCGCCGCCCACTGGGGAGTGTATTTTCGCTTTGCAGGAGTGCGAACGCCTGTGCAGCAGAGCGCCTGCAAAAACATTTTGTGCAAAACAAAACCAACCCTGTAGTTACTCTTCGTGTGCGTTGATTCGCCCAGCCATGCCTGCGTTTTTCCAAACACTCCCAGAAGACGGTCAGTTGACACCCAGAAACGCCCCCTTCCTGTCAATCTTCCTGCGTTGTGCCGTGCGACTGAAAGCTTTGCTAGAACCTGTGCAAACCCACAATGGACTTTGTACCCGTACGTCGCGCGTATGCATTGCGGTGCATACGCATGCGCAGAAATGCCGATTTTTAGCCTGATCGATGCGCTGCGAACAACGGCAGCTAGCGATCAACTCGGAATGACCCCCATTATGCGGATGTCACAGACTAGTCAGTGTGCTCCAGTAAAGGTCGGCCTTGCTGGAGGAGGAAAGTATGAATTGGCCTCAGCAGCAAAATGTTCATGGCCATATATTGATTATTAGGTGATTGAAGGATATGTGGAATAGTACAGTGCATATGGAGGGCTGTGATGACACCAAGTCTTAGTACATAGACCCCCTAGGAGACATATGGAGAGCTGTACACATAAGGAGCATGTGGAGGGCTAGGGTGGTCTTCAGTTTGCCGGCGCACAGTATACCGGTGCCGGAATCCCATCAGCCGGCATACCGACACTTTTTCTCCCTCTTGGGGGTCCACGACCCCCTGGAGGGAGAATAAATAGCGTGGTGGGGCTCATTTGCGCTCACCACGCTGTCGGTATGCCGGCGCTGTCGGTATGCCGGCGGTCAGGCTCCCGGCGCCGGAATACTGGTCGCCGTGAGCCCGGCCGCCGGCATACCATACTACACCCAGAGGGCTATGGTAACACCAGGGGCATTTGGAGTGTGATGATATATATGTGGCATGTGGATGGGTCTGATGGCATGAATAGTAGAGAAGTCTGATTACATTAAATAGGACAAGCATTGGCATCTAATGGCATTTAAATGTGCATGTGAGGGCCTGAAATTTGAGAAAAGTAATGGCTGTAACTATACTGTGATTTTGGGCAATCGCCCCCTCCGGGAATCTGTAAATGCAACAGTGGTAATCCTAATTGAATCCATAATACAGTATTATTAGTGATTGGGTCTAAGGTTCCTTTATTCACCTCTGCCCCTGTGTTGGTCACAGCTGCCACGTCTGTTTCCCTCTTATGAAAAAGTTATTTATACTATCAGCTTTTTGAGCTGTCAGGTGCCTGGGAGCTGGCATGTGCATCTTTTCCTAGCTACAATCTGACTTGGGACTGGGCTGGAGTGGATGTGTATATAGTTATGAGGGGCAGGGTGGAGGATGTTGGGGACAACGGAGGGCAGCATTGTGAACCTTTGCCTAGGGCGCCTTGAAACCTTGCACCGGCCCTGGAAATACCCCACACAGGTAGCTGTATAATCAATGTTTCAGTGTTGTGACACTATCGTCAGGATATATTAAATGTGGAATTGCTGCCATCCGGAAGCTGGGACCACCCACCCCCCCGGCCGGAGTTGCAGGCCAATTATCGTCATCACACCCAGCATTACTGCCCGGTGATTGACGCTGTGCAGACCATCACCATAGTAACAGTAATAACTGAACAAAAAATAATAAAACACAAAACATAAAACAAAATAATAACTGTACAGCAATTAGTAGATATGTCACAAGTACCCAAAACTAACCAAATAAAATTACAATCAAGGGAATATCATACACATTTTATCTAAAAAAAGGACAATGATAAAGTTTTGTTAACACCATTCAGTGATAAAACTCCTAAACGATTAATCCACTTGGCCTTACATTTAAACAGTAACAGATTTAGGTCCCCTATATAGGTTGGGGTATGTGATAAATCATCCTATAACAGATGTTCACAAAGCTATGTTTGGCTCTTGCAAAATGTCACTCATACCAGTCTGAAGAGCCACATGGATGGTGATCTACTGTATGCCCGCTCACACTCTCTATAAATTTACATTGTGTTTTGCCCACCTAGGACAACACACATGGGAAAATAATTTGATAGACGACAAAGGTGCTATTACATGTGAAGTGATGTCTAATCCTATACTTTTTACCCAAGTGAAGATGAAAAAATATATCTCCCGGAATCATGTATCTACAATTACTGCAGGAACATTTAAAACACCCCAGCTTTTTTTCAGATAAAAAATGTGTAGGGCCAGATGGACTGCTTTTTGTAACATCTGTTTTAATCAACACGTCACATAAATTATTTCCCCTTGAGTAACAAGGCATTAGTTGTGTGTTAGACAGAGGTAAATTCTTGTCAGTAGAAATAATAGGCCATCTAGATTTGGCAAATTTGTTAATATCCCATGAACATACATTGTATCTATTTCACCAAGGTAAAACCTCACCAGTATCCTGCCTGCTGTTTCCTTAAGAGATCACACCTATTTATTCCTAGTATTTTGTTCTTAGTCTCAACTAAGTAGTTTAAAGCATAACCCCATTGTTAGGGAACTCCTGTCACGATCCGGGTAACTAAACGCACTTATTTACCATCCAAGTGCCTTCTTAGACTGTCCCTGAGCTCCACGCCTAGATTCCATCTGCGCTGTCTGCATGCAGCACACTGCACGGCATCTCCACAGTCTCACCTCAGCAATCCCGGCAGCGCTGTCATGACAGCTGTTCAGCATGTTCCTCCTATCCCAGTGGATGGCATCTCTTGATCTCCACGGCCTCCGCCGCCATTATTACAGGTTTCCACATGCTGATTACAAACTGACTTTCCCTCCAGAACCAAACATGGGCGCAGCCATGTTTGGCCTAATCACATGACTCTCCACAGCCAATCCGCTGTATACTGAATCCTCCCTGATTGCTCAGCCAATACCTGCTTCCCAGCAGGTACAAGTATCCTGAACCAAGGCTCCCTGTTGTCAGTGCTATGGTTGTCTAACCCAGTGTTGGATGTCTCTACAGGCTGTGGTTGTTCCTGCTTTCTGTCTTATTCCAGCTCCTGTGTCCTTGCTCCACTTAAAGAGACCTGCACCAGTTTCCATCCAGCGGTGCTGCCTGACTCCAGCAATGTTTCCACATTGCCTCTGGTGACCTGCAGTGTTCTTCACCGTTTCCAGTGGTGTTCCTACATCGCTTCCAGCCATAATTGGTGTTTCCACATTGACTCTGGTTACCAGAAGTGTTCCTCATCGGCTTCAGCTCTCAGCGGTGTTCCTACATCACTTCCAGCTATCAGCGGTGTTCCAGTATCGCTTCCATTTCTCAGCAGCGCTCCAACATCGGACCACAGGTAGCCATTGGTGTTCCTACTTCGAACCACAGTTCACCATTGGTGCTCTAAACATCGAACTTTGTCATCATCTGTGAGTTCCGTAGCACCCTCACCATCGGGGACGGTTCCACTTGGGATCCTCGGCAGTTCACCAGCGCTCACCTCACCTCGGTGCTCCGTCATCATCTTCAGCTTCTAGTGTGTCATCTGCTGGACAGTATAAGTTAATTCATCAATCCAGTGGTTAGCTGTTGGTTCTATTAGCTTACCATCTCCAGGTCTTCCAAGACTGTATCATATTTTGTTTACACCACTCCCAACAGCATTCTAACTACCACTGCATTTAAGGAACTGTGCTGCTATTTCCATTCTGCAAATTCTTATTGCTGAGCTTTGCCATTGTATCTGAACTGCCGATGTGTATTCTGAACTGTGTGTTTAATAAACAACTTACCTTTTACATTGTCGTCTTGGTCACGCCTTCGGGCACCGGTGCTAAAGGTTCCCTGCATGTCCAACAATCCCATACTGCCTCCCAGGTTCAAATACACGTCAGCCCCTACGCCTGATGCCTCCCCGGGTCAGCCTCAGCCTTCAGATGTGACAACTCCATCACTATTTGTGTGAGACTCCTAGAGCTCCCAAGAGGGTCTTCCACCAATAGCAAGCCCCCGCTGTTCCCTTAGTGCTTGATATGCACACCAGTACTTAGGGGGCCCCCTGGACTTAAACCTCCAGCAGTAGGGACTCCCACAATAGGCTTGAGACCTCAGGATAATTAACCTGGATTGTAGCAGCAGGTAAGGCAAAAGTTAAATGCAAGCAGACTAGACACATCAATTGTAATTGCAGACAGACTTTGGCAAGATATGCTGGCTGAAGACTGCTTGACTGCATATACACTGGTTACAGGACAGGACAATGATTACTGGAATAGTAGGGTGTTTGTTGCAGGTGAATACAGCCAGGCGATGGTTAACTGCAGAAACAATCAGGAGCAGGGTGTGCACTGTGGGGATTTACTGTATGATCTGTGGCTAGGCCGCAGTCTGAAATAACATACAGTAGTATAACAAAGTGGTGAAACTGTGACTTTAGAAGAAATCCGGATGTATTGGAAACAGGTGGCTGCATACTTGCTGTTAAAGGCACGGAAGAAATGCATGGGGTTTGCTGCAATAGGTGATCACAGATACACAGGCTGATTTTGCATGGAACCAAGACTAGGTGTGACTTAAACCAGCAGGGTGAATCCACAGGAACTTGCTTTAACAGGACACAGACTAAAGGTGACACAGAAGGTAAGCTGGAGCGTCCTTGAAAGGCTAGGACACAGAGCTGGGATAAACACAGGACACAGGTGCAGGGCATAATCCAGCTGGACACAGGACCAGGACTGGCAGGAACATCACACTGAAGACTGAGGCAGGGTATTAGGATGCAGGACAAGGACAGAGGACAAGGTACAAGAACAAACAGGCAGACTGGGAACTGTACAGGGTATAGTAACTGTGTGACGAGCTCACTAGGTAAACGGAATTAGGCAATATCACCGGCAACAGAAACTTGGCAGAATCCCTAATGAAAGGGAGAGAGACCAATCACAGGAGTCATCAAGCTGCAGTCAGGTAATTAGGCATTCCAAACAGGTGCGTTGCTGCATGTGACAGCCAGCATCCTAATTACTAGGAGACAGCCTGAATACAGACAGAAATGAGTTACAGGAGTGACTCATAACACCGTGCCCCAAATTTATTAATAATTTGGCACATTTGTTCAGCTGCCACTAATTGCACAGAATTCTAATCATCTGTGAAAATGGCATTCCAAATTTCACATTATTTGGATGACAACTATGTGCATGTAAAAGAGAATTATGGTTCATTTCCTTATAGAAAACGGTAGTAGACAGCAAACCATTCTCCTTATTAATCTGAACATCCCCCCAAAAAAACATTAGATTCTTGGCTCATACGTATTGTAAATTTGACAGGACAATTGTAAGTAATATGTTGTGTTATAAGGTAATTAAATTTACTTTACGACCCCTCCAAATTATAAACACATCATCAATGTGACGGGTGTAACAACACAAGATGAAAAGATATCATCGCTGAAGAAAATATAAATCTCAATGCCAAACATATAGGCATTAGCATATACCGATGTCATGGCAGAACCCATGGCACAACCTGATATTTAGAGATAGTAATTACCGTAAAACATAAAAAATTTCTTTCTCAAGATGAATTCTAACAACTGCAAACAAAAATCAATAAAACCATCATTACAGAGATCACTATCACCCAAAAGTTTATTTACTGCAGCAATCCCAGCTTGATGAGGTACAATAGTATGTAGCCTGGTGACATCGTCACAAATCAGCCACATGTCATCAGTTATATAATCCAAGATACACAATTAATTTAAGAACATTGTGGTGTCCATCAAGAAACATTTCTGTTTTTGTACAATACTGTAGGTTGTAATATAGAATCAATGAAGATAGAACCCGGCTATGTCAAGCCTCCCCTCGTGGCAATGATTGGACGGCCTGGAGGGGGATTAATCCCCTCATGAACCTTCAGTTAAGTATATAATAATGGAAGAATAGGGTATTCAGGAAGTGATGCCTGACAAAGTTCTTCACTAATAGTCTTATTGGACAGAGCCATAGTTAAAAATGTAGAAAGTTCAGTCTAAAATAAAACAGTAGGATCTCCAGGGACCTTACGGTATACCGATGTGTCTTCTAATTGACGCATAATTTCTGCCTTGTAATCCACTTAATGCTGTAGAACTATGGCACCCCCTTTATCCGCGGGCCTGATGACCAGATTACTATTCCCAGATTTCAAGGCTGTTTTCTCCCCCGGTGTCAAATTAGGGTGTAAATTATTTTTATTACTGACAATATCGGACATACTTTGATCAAGTAGCCTCACATATGTTTTAAAGCTTGCATTTGTAGAAATGGGATCAAAACTCGAACATTTCTGAATTTTCTTCAGTTGAGGAGGAATAGAAGTATTGGTACCTATTGCTTGGTTCTCTGGTTTCTCAAAATATTATTTTAATGTAAGTTGGCATTGAAGGCAATGTTTTACACTTACCATTCGAAATCATCAAAAGAAGTCAACAAGAGAGTCCTCGATTTAGTACCATATATTCACTCATTGCTAATTCATACGATAAAGATTTATTATTATTATTTCATTTTCGGCAGATGGGGTCTTCCTCCACGACTCCTGCCTCCAATTTTAGCCTCCTCTACTTGTGAAGCTGCCCTGTTTCCTCTGCAAGTTGTGACCCCTAAAGGTATATTCTTGTAACTAGTAGGTGGTTTACTGTAACTAGTGGTACGGTTATCCTCCAATGATATATCAGTGTCCATTGCAGATTTCAGATATTTGCAACGAAAGAAAGGGCGCTTGGGTTCACTATTCCTCCTACCACTGAGCCATTGATAAAAGCAGTGCTGCGCATAATAATTTTCTGCTTTCAGAAGCGTCTCCTTTTTACATTTTAATAGATCACGTTTATAAATAACAATCTGGTTATTCAATTTAGACACCCAGTACGTCTCCTGATCTGATGCAAAAGCAGGTAAATGCACCGTTTCCATTCTGGCAATTTTATCCTTAACAATTTGTAATTCCTTCCGTGACCGCTCAATTACTAACATAAGATCTAGTGAGCATTTATTTGTGATTGCCACTCATTTTTTACAGAACAATGGGTCATATTGAAGATGTTTAATGACCATATTACACAACATAATACCTCCAAATATCCCGTCAAATTTACAATACGAATGAGCCAAGGATATATTGATTTTTTGTATGTTCAGATTAACAAGGCGAGTGGTTTGCTGTCTACTACCATTTTCTATAAGGAAATGGACCGTAATTATGTTTTACATGCACATAGTTGTCATTCAAATAATTTGAAATATGGATTGCCATTTTCCCAGGTGATTAGAATTCTGAGCATTAATAATAACAAATTGGTAGCGGCTGAACAAATTGATTATTAAATTATTAAAACATTTGGAGCACGGGGCTATGCTTTAAACAGAATACAGTACATTTGTAATTCCGGCAGGTGGAATGCCAGCTGTCAGTATCCCACCTGCGGCATCCTGCCCACTAGAATGCTGGCAGCTGGGCGAGTGCTAAGAGTCCCCTTGCGAGCTTGCCACGCTGCGGTCTCGGTGGCTCACTGCGCTCACCACAGGAACTGTTTTCACTCTGTGAGTGTCACGGCCACCCACGAGTGGGAATAACCCCTGTGAGGCAGTATTCTTCTGTCGGCTTTGTCAGCTGTCGGGATTCCGGTGTCGGGATCCTGACCACAGGGATGCCGACAGACGGCAAATTGATTGCCTCATGTTTAAACTATTTAGTTGAGGCTAAGAAAAAAGTCCTGGGAATGAGTAGGTGTGATCTCTTAAGGAAACGTAGCAGGCAGGACACTGGCGAAGTTTTAGCCTGGTTGAATAGATACAGTGTATGTTCAGGGGATAATAAAAAATTTGCCAAATGTAGATGGCCTATTATTTCTACTGACAGCAATTTACCTCTGTCTAACACACGACTGATGCCTTGTTACTCAAGGGGATAGAATATATGTGACATGTTGATAAAAGCAGATGTTACAAAAAGTGTCCCAACTGGCCCTACACATTTTTTTATCTAAAAAAAAGCTGGGGTGTTTTAAAGGGTTGAGTTGTGACCGGCGGTAAGATAACCGCATCCCATTTTAAATGCTCCTGCAGTAATTATACAAGATACATGATTTCGTGAGATATATTTTTTCATCATCACTCAAGTAAAAAGTATAGAATTAGACATCACTTGACATGTAATAGCACCTTTGCCATTTATCAAATTATTTTCCCATGTGGGTTGTCTTACGTTGGCACAATACAATGTCAATTTAAAGAGAGGATGAGCATAGATCTTCCATCTGTGTGGCTCTTCAGACTGGTACGAGTGACTAGCTTGTTGCAAGGGCATAGCTACCATAGATGCAGGGAGTGCAGCTGCTATGGGGCCCAGAGCTTAGGGGGTCCCATATTCCCTGCCAAGGTTACATGTGTTATATACATATTTTACCATTGGGTGATGCATAGGGGCCCTTATAAACTTTTGCCTTGGGGTCTGCAATATATATAGGTATGTCCTTGGACCTGCTCATTGTAATATAGTATAAAATTAAAGGGAGGGCATTAAAATGTTACATATTGTGAACTTGGGAAGAGTAATGTGACAGAATGTGACAGAATATGAGGTGAAGACATTATGTCATAATGTGAATTGGCAGCTCTATAATGTGACATAATGTGAACTAGGTCACTACTATGGTTCACAAAATGAATTAGAGCACTACTATGGGGCATAACATTAAATAAGGCCCTACTGTGATTCAGAAAATTAACTAGGGCACTATTAGGGCAGTTGTTAAAATGAACAACTGCTATGGAGAGGTGTCTCTCTAAAAGCATTGTGACAGGGGCCCCTTTAAAATGTTGCTATGGGGCCCACACAATTCTGGCTACGCCCCTGGCTTGTTGCACGCCATTTTGCAAGAGCCAAGCATACATTGGCAAGCATCTGTTATAGCATGATTGATCATATAAACCAACCCATAAAGGGAGGGGACCCAAATCTGTTACTGCGTAAATGTGAGGCCAAGTGGTTTAATTGTTTAGGAGTTTTATCACCAAATGGTCTTAACAAAACTTTATCATTGTCCTATTTCTAGGTAACTTGTGTATGATGTCGAAGTCAAAAATATTACATACACACCACATACAAACTCCAACAGATGGGTCTCTGTGCGTGCGCATACACGCAGCATGCACAGCGATATATGGTAGCATACACATTCACACAGACAAGCCACAAAGATATATTCAACACATATTTCATACAACACATAAATAACACATAGACAAAAACATGTGAAGCACTAGACATTATAATGTATTTATATAATAGAGTGTAACATCAGATATATATGTATTATTGGAATGAAACAAGTTAAACATATCGTGCTTAGTGTCAAAATGATCAGGAGAATGAGTATGTTAATTTGATAGCTATGGGTAGATTGCAGCACATTGCAACCATTAGTTATGATTAAATGTATGAATACAAAGGACTTTCTGAGACTTGAAACTGGCCTCACAGCATGACCCTGGGGGCAGACACATGTGTTTGCAACCTATGACAAAAGCCCTCACACTGACCTATGAACCGTCGAGTTCTTGAGAGGTCTGGCTCCTGGACCAATGGAAGAAGATGAAACCACTGTTGTATACACCCATTATTTTACTGTATAAAAGGGACTCAGATGCAAGGCAGCTCTCTCTCTGATACATTCTCACACACACACACACACACACACACACACACACACACACACACTCACACATTATTATCAGAAGTCTCCTACCTTATGACTGGCTGCCTGGGACCAGTGAAACTAAGGGTATGTGTATTTGGCTGTATTTGATACTTTTGTAACTACAACTGCTTCTTGTGTAATTGTAACTCTGTAACCATATATATACATATAACTGAATGGTTTTCTGTACATATGTTATATTGTATGCATACCCTTTTAATATCAAATATATACATCTCTGAGCGTTGGACCTCAGCCTACAATGTGTGTGAGTACTTGATTTCTCTTAAGGGATGTAGTGTTTGCGACGTACAGCGCACTTTTATCGTATATGGTAATAAGATGCGTCTTGCGTCTGCAGCATATATTAACGCTGGCATTTGAAATGTTTATTTAGAAATAATCTGAACTTTACAATGATAATCCTTGATTGTAATTTTATATGGTTCGCCGTTCCCCTGCAGTCTCTCCCAATGCTTACTCTGCCCCTGCAGCAGGGTTGGGCTAGCCCAAAGGGCATCAGGGGAAACCCCCCGGTGGGCCCCACTGCCTTGGGCCCCCTCCTCCTCCTCTGTGGAACAGGTTCCAGACTGTGTACATTTTTTACCTTGTACTGCAAAGGACTATGATATATTCTCTATAGTGCATTGCTAATATCTATCTGGTACGTTATCATGCATGCACTAGCAGTATTTATATATCTGTCAAGGGGCCTGTCCCATGCACTCTTTAATGGTTAGGCAAACCAATGTAGCGACTGGCCACACCCCTAAACATTAGAGATGAGCGGGTTCGGTTTCTCTGAATCCGAACCCGCACGAACTTCATGTTTTTTTTCACGGGTCTGAGCGACTCGGATCTTCCCGCCTTGCTCGGTTAACCCGAGCGCGCCCGAACGTCATCATGACGCTGTCGGATTCTCGCGAGACTCGGATTCTATATAAGGAGCCGCGCGTCGCCGCCATTTTCACACGTGCATTGAGATTGATAGGGAGAGGACGTGGCTGGCGTCCTCTCCATTTAGATTAGAAGAGAGAGAGAGAGAGATTGACCTGATTTACTGGAGCTTAGGAGTACTGTAGAACTGTAGAGAGTGCAGAGTTTACTAGTGACTGACCACAGTGACCACCAGACAGTGCAGTTTTATTTAATATATCCGTTCTCTGCCTGAAAAAAACGATACACAGTGACTCAGTCACATACCATATCTGTGTGCACTGCTCAGCCCAGTGTGCTGCATCATCTATGTATATATCTGACTGTGCTCAGCTCACACATCTTATAATTGTGGGGGAGACTGGGGAGCACTGCAGTGCCAGTTATAGGTTATAGCAGGAGCCAGGAGTACATATTATTATTAAAATTAAACAGTGCACACTTTTGCTGCAGGAGTGCCACTGCCAGTGTGACTGACCAGTGACCTGACCACACTGACCACCAGTATAGTTAGTAGTATAGTATACTATATTGTGATTGCCTGAAAAAGTTAAACACTCGTATCTGACTGTGCTCAGCTCACACATCTTATAATTGTGGGGGAGACTGGGGAGCACTGCAGTGCCAGTTATAGGTTATAGCAGGAGCCAGGAGTACATATTATTATTAAAATTAAACAGTGCACACTTTTGCTGCAGGAGTGCCACTGCCAGTGTGACTGACCAGTGACCTGACCACACTGACCACCAGTATAGTTAGTAGTATAGTATACTATATTGTGATTGCCTGAAAAAGTTAAACACTCGTCGTGTGACTTCACTTGTGTGGTGTTTTTTTTTTTATTCTATAAAAAACTCATTCTGCTGACAGTGTGCAGCAGGTCCGTCATTATATAATATATACCTGTCCGGCTGCAGTAGTGATATATATATATTTTTTATATCATTATTTATCATCCAGTCGCAGCAGACACAGTACGGTAGTTCACGGCTGTAGCTACCTCTGTGTCGGCACTCGGCAGTCCGTCCATAATTGTATACCACCTACCCGTGGTTTTTTTTTCTTTCTTCTTTATACATACATACTACTACTACTACATCTCTTTATCAACCAGTCTATATTAGCAGCAGACACAGTACAGTACGGTAGTCCACGGCTGTAGCTACCTCTGTGTCGGCACTGGGCAGTCCGTCCATAATTGTATACCACCTACCCGTGGTTTTTTTTTCTTTCTTCTTTATACATACATACTACTACTACATCTCTTTATCAACCAGTCTATATTAGCAGCAGACACAGTACAGTACGGTAGTCCACGGCTGTAGCTACCTCTGTGTCGGCACTGGGCAGTCCGTCCATAATTGTATGCCACCTACCCGTGGTTTTTTTTTCTTTCTTCTTTATACATACATACTACTACTACTACATCTCTTTATCAACCAGTCTATATTAGCAGCAGACACAGTACAGTACGGTAGTCCACGGCTGTAGCTACCTCTGTGTCGGCACTGGGCAGTCCGTCCATAATTGTATACCACCTACCCGTGGTTTTTTTTTCTTTCTTCTTTATACATACATACTACTACTACATCTCTTTATCAACCAGTCTATATTAGCAGCAGACACAGTACAGTACGGTAGTCCACGGCTGTAGCTACCTCTGTGTCGGCACTCGGCAGTCCGTCCATAATTGTATACCACCTACCCGTGGTTTTTTTTTCTTTCTTCTTTATACATACATACTATTACTACATCTCTTTATCAACCAGTCTATATTAGCAGCAGACACAGTACAGTACGGTAGTCCACGGCTGTAGCTACCTCTGTGTCGGCACTGGGCAGTCCGTCCATAATTGTATACCACCTACCCGTGGTTTTTTTTTCTTTCTTCTTTATACATACATACTACTACTACTACTACATCTCTTTATCAACCAGTCTATATTAGCAGCAGACACAGTACAGTACGGTAGTCCACGGCTGTAGCTACCTCTGTGTCGGCACTGGGCAGTCTGTCCATAATTGTATACCACCTACCCGTGGTTTTTTTTTCTTTCTTCTTTATACATACATACTACTACTACATCTCTTTATCAACCAGTCTATATTAGCAGCAGACACAGTACAGTACGGTAGTCCACGGCTGTAGCTACCTCTGTGTCGGCACTGGGCAGTCCGTCCATAATTGTATACCACCTACCCGTGGTTTTTTTTTCTTTCTTCTTTATACATACATACTACTACTACATCTCTTTATCAACCAGTCTATATTAGCAGCAGACACAGTACAGTACGGTAGTCCACGGCTGTAGCTACCTCTGTGTCGGCACTGGGCAGTGCATCCATAATTGTATACCACCTACCCGTGGTTTTTTTTTCTTTCTTCTTTATACATACATACTACTACTACTACATCTCTTTATCAACCAGTCTATATTAGCAGCAGACACAGTACAGTACGGTAGTCCACGGCTGTAGCTACCTCTGTGTCGGCACTGGGCAGTCCGTCCATAATTGTATACCACCTACCCGTGTTTTTTTTTTCTTTCTTCTTTATACATACATACTACTACTACATCTCTTTATCAACCAGTCTATATTAGCAGCAGACACAGTACAGTACGGTAGTCCACGGCTGTAGCTACCTCTGTGTCGGCACTCGGCAGTCCATCCATAATTGTATACTAGTATCCATCCATCTCCATTGTTTACCTGAGGTGCCTTTTAGTTGTGCCTATTAAAATATGGAGAACAAAAATTTTGAGGTTCCAAAATTAGGGAAAGATCAAGATCCACTTCCACCTCGTGCTGAAGCTGCTGCCACTAGTCATGGCCGAGACGATGAAATGCCAGCAACGTCGTCTGCCAAGGCCGATGCCCAATGTCATAGTACAGAGCATGTCAAATCTAAAACACCAAATATCAGTAAAAAAAGGACTCCAAAACCTAAAATAAAATTGTCGGAGGAGAAGCGTAAACTTGCCAATATGCCATTTACCACACGGAGTGGCAAGGAACGGCTGAGGCCCTAGCCTATGTTCATGGCTAGTGGTTCAGCTTCACATGAGGATGGAGGCACTCAGCCTCTCGCTAGAAAAATGAAAAGACTCAAGCTGGCAAAAGCAGTAGCACCGCAAAGAACTGTGCGTTCTTCGAAATCCCAAATCCACAAGGAGAGTCCAATTGTGTCGGTTGCGATGCCTGACCTTCCCAACACTGGACGTGAAGAGCATGCGCCTTCCACCATTTGCACGCCCCCTGCAAGTGCTGGAAGGAGCACCCGCAGTCCAGTTCCTGATAGTCAGATTGAAGATGTCAGTGTTGAAGTACACCAGGATGAGGAGGATATGGGTGTTGCTGGCGCTGGGGAGGAAATTGACCAGGAGGATTCTGATGGTGAGGTGGTTTGTTTAAGTCAGGCACCCGGGGAGACACCTGTTGTCCGTGGGAGGAATAGGGCCGTTGACATGCCTGGTGAAAATACCAAAAAAATCAGCTCTTCGGTGTGGAAGTATTTCACCAGAAATGCGGACAACAGGTGTCAAGCCGTGTGTTCCCTTTGTCAAGCTGTAATAAGTAGGGGTAAGGACGTTAACCACCTCGGAACATCCTCCCTTATACGTCACCTGCAGCGCATTCATAATAAGTCAGTGACAAGTTCAAAAACTTGGGCCGACAGCGGAAGCAGTCCACTGACCAGTAAATCCCTTCCTCTTGTAACCAAGCTCAAGCAAACCACCCCACCAACTCCCTCAGTGTCAATTTCCTCCTTCCCCTGGAATGCCAATAGTCCTGCAGGCCATGTCACTGGCAATTCTGACGAGTCCTCTCCTGCCTGGGATTCCTCCGATGCATCCTTGCGTGTAACGCCTACTGCTGCTGGCGCTGCTGTTGTTGCTGCTGGGAGTCGATGGTCATCCCAGAGGGGAAGTCGGAAGACCACTTGTACTACTTCCAGTAAGCAATTGACTGTCCAACAGTCCTTTGCGAGGAAGATGAAATATCACAGCAGTCATCCTGTTGCAAAGCGGATAACTGAGTCCTTGACAACTATGTTGGTGTTAGACGTGCGTCCGGTATCCGCCGTTAGTTCACAGGGAACTAGACAATTTATTGAGGCAGTGTGCCCCCGTTACCAAATACCATCTAGGTTCCACTTCTGTAGGCAGGCGATACAGAGAATGTACACGGACGTCAGAAAAAGACTCACCAGTGTCCTAAAAAATGCAGGTATACCCAATGTCCACTTAACCACGGACATGTGGACAAGTGGAGCAGGGCAGGGTCAGGACTATATGACTGTGACAGCCCACTGGGTAGATGTATGGACTCCCGCCGCAAGAACAGCAGCGGCGGCACCAGTAGCAGCATCTCGCAAACGCCAACTCTTTCCTAGGCAGGCTACGCTTTGTATCACCGCTTTCCAGAATACGCACACAGCTGAAAACCTCTTACGGCAACTGAGGAAGATCATCGCAGAATGGCTTACCCCAATTGGACTCTCCTGTGGATTTGTGGCATCGGACAACGCCAGCAATATTGTGTGTGCATTAAATATGGGCAAATTCCAGCACGTCCCATGTTTTGCACATACCTTGAATTTGGTGGTGCAGAATTTTTTAAAAAACGACAGGGGCGTGCAAGAGATGCTGTCGGTGGCCAGAAGAATTGCGGGACACTTTCGGCGTACAGGCACCACGTACAGAAGACTGGAGCACCACCAAAAACTACTGAACCTGCCCTGCCATCATCTGAAGCAAGAAGTGGTAACGAGTGGAATTCAACCCTCTATATGCTTCAGAGGTTGGAGGAGCAGCAAAAGGCCATTCAAGCCTATACAATTGAGCACGATATAGGAGGTGGAATGCACCTGTCTCAAGCGCAGTGGAGAATGATTTCAACGTTGTGCAAGGTTCTGATGCCCTTTGAACTTGCCACACGTGAAGTCAGTTCAGACACTGCCAGCCTGAGTCAGGTCATTCCCCTCATCAGGCTTTTGCAGAAGAAGCTGGAGGCATTGAAGAAGGAGCTAAAAGGGAGCGATTCCGCTAGGCATGTGGGACTTGTGGATGCAGCCCTTAATTCGCTTAACAAGGATTCACGGGTGGTCAATCTGTTGAAATCAGAGCACTACATTTTGGCCACCGTGCTCGATCCTAGATTTAAAACCTACCTTGGATCTCTCTTTCCGGCAGACACAAGTCTGCTGGGGTGCAAAGACCTGCTGGTGACAAAATTGTCAAGTCAAGCGGAACGCGACCTGTCAACATCTCCTCCTTCACATTCTCCCGCAACTGGGGGTGCGAGGAAAAGGCTCAGAATTCCGAGCCCACCCGCTGGCGGTGATGCAGGGCAGTCTGGAGCGACTGCTGATGCTGACATCTGGTCCGGACTGAAGGACCTGACAACGATTACGGACATGTCGTCTACTGTCACTGCATATGATTCTCTCAACATTGAAAGAATGGTGGAGGATTATATGATTATTATAGGATTTATATGAGTGACCGCATCCAAGTAGGCACGTCACACAGTCCGTACTTATACTGGCAGGAAAAAGAGGCAATTTGGAGGCCCTTGCACAAACTGGCTTTATTCTACCTAAGTTGCCCTCCCACAAGTGTGTACTCCGAAAGAGTGTTTAGTGCCGCCGCTCACCTTGTCAGCAATCGGCGTACAAGGTTACATCCAGAAAATGTGGAGAAGATGATGTTCATTAAAATGAATTATAATCAATTCCTCCGCGGAGACATTGACCAGCAGCAATTGCCTCCACAAAGTACACAGGGAGCTGAGATGGTGGATTCCAGTGGGGACAAATTGATAATCTGTGAGGAGGGGGATGTACACGGTGATATATCGGAGGATGATGATGAGGTGGACATCTTGCCTCTGTAGAGCCAGTTTGTGCAAGGAGAGATTAATTGCTTCTTTTTTGGTGGGGGTCCAAACCAACCCGTCATATCAGTCACAGTCGTGTGGCAGACCCTGTCACTGAAATGATGGGTTGGTTAAAGTGTGCATGTCCTGTTTATACAACATAAGGGTGGGTGGGAGGGCCCAAGGACAATTCCATCTTGCACCTCTTTTTTCTTTTATTTTTCTTTGCGTCATGTGCTGTTTGGGGAGGGTTTTTTTGGAAGGGACATCCTGCGTGACACTGCAGTGCCACTCCTAGATGGGCCCGGTGTTTGTGTCGGCCACTAGGGTCGCTAATCTTACTCACACAGCTACCTCATTGCGCCTCTTTTTTTCTTTGCGTCATGTGCTGTTTGGGGAGGGTTTTTTGGAAGGGACATCCTGCGTGACACTGCAGTGCCACTCCTAGATGGGCCAGGTGTTTGTGTCGGGCACTTGGGTCGCTGAGCTTAGTCACACAGCTACCTCATTGCACCTCTTTTTTTCTTTGCGTCATGTGCTGTTTGGGGAGTGTTTTTTGGAAGGGCCATCCTGCGTGACACTGCAGTGCCACTCCTAGATGGGCCAGGTGTTTGTGTCGGCCACTAGGGTCGCTTAGCTTAGTCATCCAGCGACCTCGGTGCAAATTTTAGGACTAAAAATAATATTGTGAGGTGTGAGGTATTCAGAATAGACTGAAAATGAGTGGAAATTATGGTTTTTGAGGTTAATAATAATATGGGATCAAAATGACCCCCAAATTCTATGATTTAAGCTGTTTTTTAGGGTTTTTTGAAAAAAACACCCGAATCCAAAACACACCCGAATCCGACAAAAAAAATTCGGTGAGGTTTTGCCAAAACGCGGTCGAACCCAAAACACGGCCGCGGAACCGAACCCAAAACCAAAACACAAAACCCGAAAAATTTCAGGCGCTCATCTCTACTAAACATGGGCTCGACCACTGCATTCCATGGTGGGCCCTTCATGCCACAGTCTGACACTGCCCTGCAGTCTCTGCTAGTGCCCACTGTTCACCTGCATTTCTCCCACTGTCCCTTTTCCCCTGCAATCTCTCCAAATGTCCGCTCTTCCCCTGCAGTCTCTCTCAGTGTCCATTCATCTCCTGTAGTGTCTCCCAGTGTCCACTCTTTCCCTGCAGTCTCTCCCAGTGTCTGCTGTCCCCCTGCAGTCTCTCCCAGTTCCTGCTCTTCCCCTGCAGTCTCTCTGTGTCCACTCATCCCCTGCAGTGTCTCCCAGTGTCCGCTCTTCATCTACAGTCTCTCCGACTGACTACTGTTCCCCTGCATTCTCTCCCAATGTTTGCTCTTTCCTTGCAGTCTCTCCCAGTGTCTGCTGTTCCCCTGCAGTCTCTCCCAGTTTCCACTCTTCCCCTGCAGTGTCTTCCAGTGCTTACTCTTCCCCTGCAGTGTCTCCCAGTACTGACTCTCACCCGACAGTCTCTCCCAGTGCCTGCTCTTTCTCTGCAGTCCCTCCTAGTGTCTTCTCTTCCTCTGCAGTCTCTGTCAATGTCTGCTCCCTTCCTCTCTTACTCTTTGCTGTTCCCATGCAGTGTCTCCCAGTGTCCACTTTTCAGCTACAGTCTCTCCCAGTGCCCATCCTTCCTCTGCAGTGTCTCCCAGTGTCTACTCTTCCCCTGCAGTCCCTCCCAGTGTCCGCTCTTCCCATGCAGTCTCTCCCTGTGTCTGCTTTTCCTCTGTAATCTCTCCTACTGTCTTCTTTCCCCTGCAGTCTTTTATTGTCTGATAAATTTGTGTTTCAACATCTTCCCTATATATGACTGTGCTCCATACCTATCTGTAACTCTACCCATGGCATGGCCGGACTGGCCATCTGGCACTTCTGGCACATGCCAGAAGTGCCGATGGTCAGGTGGGCCTAATCGGTCACTCAGAGACCCAGGAAGGCTCTCTGGTTCCATCGTCTCCATGGAAATGGGGGCGCACCGTGAGTCCACGCCCCCAGACTCGCGGCATGCCCCCATATGTTGTGCGACACGCCCCCCCCATTATGCACGCGCATTCACAATTGCCAGGGCCGAATTAAGGCCACAGTCCATCCCTGACCCATGGGGTGTGATTACTGACTCAATAGATCACCCGATTCAGCAGTATTAGGTCGGGACTTACTACCATTGAATGGAACTCTAACAGGGCAGAGATTCTTAATTGTGTACGTATTCTAATCCCAATAGCTGTAGTTAAACTTGGGATAACTGTGTCTACTCCCTCCTTACCCACAATTGACCAGTACTTGCCCACTTCATTCCTACTCACCCGAGCAGCTGCAGGTGTATGAATTACTGTAGTAGTACTACCTTTTGGCCGGGACTTGCCCACTTCCTTCATGCCCACAACTGTTGAACAAAAACCCATTACAGCTGACGCAGTCACTAATCCGGTCTAGAGAATTGAGTAGCCAGCAGGGTCAGTGGCGGAACTAGCAAGCGGTGGGCCCAGGTGCGACAAAATGCTTTGGGCCCCCCCCCCATCTCATCCAAGTCCACCCCCTCACCCCTTGAGAGGATCTGGTGAGGGGGACCTGCTCAGGGCCAGAGAAATGGATACCTAGCAACAGTGCCGTAACTAGACATTTTAGCACTGTGTGCAAGAAACGGCATCGGAGCCCCACCCCTGCATGCAAAACAGGGGCAGTGCACGCCGTAGGCGCGTGCAAAAATACATAGTGGCGTGGCTTCGGGGGGAAGGGGTGTGGCCACAAAATAATACCAATTCCTAAAACGGTGCACAGTAGTCTCCATTCTTCAAATTACGCCGCACAGTAGCACCACTACACCAGGTAGAGACCCTTTTACACCTACAGCGAACAGATTCCTCTTTTTACACATTACGGCAGACAGCGTCCCCTTTTTACACATTACGGCAGACAGCGTCCCCTTTTTACACATAACGGCAGACAGCGTGCCCTTGTTACACATAGCGGCAGACAGCGTGCACTTTTTACACATTATGGCAGACAGCGTACACTTTTTACACATAACGGCAGACAGCGTGCCCTTGTTAAACATAGCGGCAGACAGCGTACACTTTTTACACATAACGGCTGACAGCGTCCCCCTTTTTACACATTACGGCAGACAGCGTCCCCTTTTTACACATTACGGCAGACAGCGTACACTTTTTACACATAACGGCAGACAACGTACACTTTTTACACATAGCGGCAGACAGCGTGCCCTTGTTACACATTACGGCAGACAACGTGCCCTTGTTACACATTACGGCAGACAGCGTGCCCTTGTTACACATTACGGCAGACAGCGTGCCCTTATTACACTTTACGGCTGGCAGATTCCCCCTTTTTACACGTTGCGGCAGGCAGTCCCCTGTTTTTACACATTGCGGCAGGCAGATTCCCCATTTTTACACATTACGGCAGGCAGTCCCCCATTTTTACACATAGCGGCAGGCAGTCCACCCTTTTTACACATTGCGGTAGGCAGTCCCCCATTTTTACACATAGCGGCAGGCAGTCCCAACAAATAAAGAAAGAAAGAGACAGAAAGAAAGAAAGAAAGAGACAGAAAGAAATAAAGAGAAAGAAAAAAAGTAGAATCATACTTACCCTCTCCGCTGGCTCAGGCTCCTCGTGCAGCTTGACGATTCCCGGGCAGTAGACGAGGTGGAGGAGGGAGCCGCAGCAGCGCTGTGTTATTGGTGGAGGCGCTGCTGCTGCCCCCCTGCTTCACTATAGGCTGTTCTCGGAAGACAGCCTATAGTGAAGCAGAGGGGCAGCAGCAGCAGCGCCTCCACCAGTAACAAAGCGCTGCTGCGGCTCCCTCCTTCACCTCCGTCCTCCTCCTTCCCCCGTCCGTGCCGCTGCTCTTCTCCTCTGTGGGCGGCTGTGCGCTGCGGGCAGCGGTTGCCCGCAGCGCACAGCGGCATGTAATGAGTCAGTTTGACTCATTACATGCTTGGGCCCCTGGACAGAGGCGGGCCCCAGTGCAACGCACTGCTTGCCCTGCCGGTAGTTCCGCCTCTGAGCAGGGTAATGGTATAGTGATCACTGGAATGCTCTTTTTAAAATTAAAACAAAATCTCATTTTTGTGTTGTCAGGTGGGGCTGGTACTGTAGGTGTTCTATTTATTTATAACAATTTTTTTATCTATATGGGTTGGCTATTTTAAACTACTTAAGATAAACCAAATGTGCTAGTAGAAAAGTCATGCAACTTGCTTGTATTTGCCCTCCAGGCTAAAAGTTGCCTGTCAGACCATGTTTTTATGTGACCCATGGACAAAGTTAAGTTTTCTTTCCCATGGGGAAAAGAATCAGCTTGGCACCATCTCCCTCCTTTTTCCTGCTTGAGTCCAAAAGAGGACCATTTTAAAAAAAAAGGAACATGCTAGCATTTGCTTAAGTGGAGTGAAAGTGCATGTCTGTATGGCAGTGGATAGGATATGCTGTTGCAAAGTCATAATTTATAAAACCAAAAAGTTACCAAAAAAAACACTGCACAAAAACCTGACATCTCATAATAGTGAAATGTACAAACTTTACAATGTAAAACTTGTAAAGTTTGTATGTAAACCATAATGTTTGAACTCCTGCATCAGCTGGCTCTAAGCCCCTACCCATATAGTTATGCATTACAGCCAAGGATAATTTTGGCATATGCTGGACCAGGAGGTAGATTTACTAAAGAGTCAGGTTGGAGTAGTTTACAGTGCTGGCTTTCATCTCCATGATGAGTTTAAACCTGCTGGCAAAGTGCGGTAGGTTTAACATGGGCAAACCGACGCCAGTTTTCTTAACACCAATTAATAATTAATATATATTAAGCCTTTAATATTAATAGTACATAAAATTGCTTTCTTGATCAAGTTAAACATTATTTTTTCACCCAAATGTTTTAACAAAATAATGCTGCCCCAATAAGGGTATTATTAATGATATTTTCCATCTTCATCAATGCACAATGATTGGCTTCATTATACTGTACATACACACGCAGAGGTAGTTATTCACCTTCTGATTGGAAATATACAGCAAACAATATACTGTTTGAGCTATCTCGACAATCACACCCACTTCTGTTGTACGGCATTGTTTTTTCTGGTCTTTTTCAAAACCAATGCACAATATATCTGGTGATTTCTATTGTATAATAATGGAAATCTGCATGGCAATTTGCTTGATGGTGTTTTCTAAACCTTCATGTTTCTGGTGGTTATTCAGCAGTTTTTACTTTAGAAAATCCAGCAAGTTAAAAAAATGCAAAGAAAACTGCTGGAAGTCTGGTGGTTATTAAAGAAACCACTTTTTAATAAATCTAACCTCAGGTATATGTTGGCATGCCATAATATCCCTTTAATCCGGCACATCTATGATTTACACAGGTTCTATGGCTGCCTGAATTTAGCCAACCACAGAACGTGTGTAATTTATACAGGTATGTGTCCTGGATTAAAGGGATATTATGGCAACCATGGGTACATATAGGAATGGTCACTTAAACTGACCTGACTTCCAAATTAAAAAGACAAAAAAATAGCCCTGAAGGGTTTCTATTAAGGATCTATATCATAAACATGCCTACATCTCTCATTGGCCCCTTCATCCATATCTCTTAAGGTGCATATACACGGTGAGATATTGACTATCTCCGATTTTGACTTTGCGATTTCCCCAGAACTCTTTGGAGCCCTGAACCACCCATATTGACTATCTTTACTTGAGATTTTGACTATGTGAGATATTTACTAAGTGCCAATTTTGACTTTACTATGTACTAGATTGTATGCAATATAGTCAGGATTGACTTGCCTGCACAGTCTATCTTTTCTTGCGATATCGACTCCATGGGAGTGCGCAACGGTATCATAAACTGTGTACACACGGTGCGATTGCCACTAACTTTCCTTATGATTTTGACTATATAGTTAAAATCGTAGAGTTACATTGCACTGTGTCATGCACCTTAACTTCCCTTTCATATCTCACTTTGCCCCATCCATACAATATCTCTTTCACTGACTCCTCCTTACAGCTCACTCTCTGCCCCTTTATAGAGTATCTCTCTCATGGGTGTGGATTATTAGATCTACACTAAAAAGGCCTATAATCAATAGGTAGACCACTAATGGTCGACACACATTCAGTCAACAGGGTCAAAAGGTCAACATGGGAATGGTCAACACAAAAAAAGTTTTCATTTTTTTGTTTTTTGGGGGTGTTTTGGCACTTTTCTGCCACAAACAAGCCCCATTAGTGTACTGCGTCCCCTCATATGGCTTACTTGGCTCGCCATGCTTCAGGCAAGGAGCCTCGCTCCACTACCGCTGCGCTCGGCACAAGTTACTATTCCCAATTGTAGGCCACATGGATAGTAAAGTATCAAAAAGCTTAAAAAAATAAAAAAATTGTGTTGACCATATGTGTGTCGACCACTGTCATGTCGACCTTTTGAAACTGGTGACCTTTTAAATGATGACCCTATCCACCTTTTGACCCTGTCGACCTAATTAATGCATGTCGACCTTTAGTTGTCTACTTATTGACCGCAGAACTTTTTATAGTGTAGGACTATACAGGGCCGGCTCAAGGCACATTCCTTAGGAGTGGCCGTGCTGGGCGCCGGACTCCTAAAGGCGGCCATCAGCCGCCTGCCCTTTCAATTCAGGTGCTGGTTTGTCAGACAATCAGAGCTCACGGACCGGAAGAGGTGGCTCCTGATTGGCTGCCGAACCGCAAGCTGTGATTGGCTCACAAATTGGTGCCTAACTTTACTTACCCGACACCAGGTTTTATGTGATCTACATTGGATTATACGCATTTATGGACTCTCCCATGAAATCACCATACTGAGTAGAATTTAACAACTGTTGACAATTTGGAGCACAAGTGAGACTGTACTTTTTCTTTTGTATACATTGTTATAGGTTTGCTGACCTATTTGTACGATCTTGTGCTGCTTCACTGTGTGGCACCAAAGGTGGAATTGTTTTTCTTTTCTACCTGACACCAGAGACCAGACCATCTCAGCAGCAACAGCAGAGCCCAGCAGCAGGAACAGCATACACAGCTGTGGTGGCATATGTATATTAGAGATGAGCGGGTTCGGTTCCTCGGAATCCGAACCCCCCCGAACTACAGCCTTTTTACACGGGTCCGAGGCAGACTCGGATCTTCCCGCCTTGCTCGGTTAACCCGAGCGCGCCCGAACGTCATCATCCCGCTGTCGGATTCTCGCGAGGCTCGTATTCTATTGCGAGACTCGGATTCTATATAAGGAGCCGCGCGTCGCCGCCATTTTCACACGTGCATTGAGATTGATAGGGAGAAGACGTGGCTGGCGTCCTCTCCGTTAGAATAGATAGAGACACTTGAGTTGATTTACTACTAACTTAGTAATTTTGGGGAGCATTAGGAGTACTCAGAGTGCAGAGTTTTGCTGATAGTTACTAGTGACCACCACCAGTTTTATTTATTATTTAATATAATCCGTTCTCTGCCTGAAAAAAAACGATACACAGTCACATACCATATCTGTGCTCAGCCTCAGTGTGCTGCATGATATAATATCATCTATGTATATCTGACTGTGCTGAGTGCTCACTGCTCACACAGCTGAATTGTGGGGGAGACTGGGGTGCAGTTATAGCAGGAGTACAGTGCACACTTTTGCTGCCAGTGTGACTGACCAGTGACCACCAGTATATTGTCTGCCTGAAAAAGTTAAACACTCCTGTGGTGTTTTTTTTTTTAATTCTATAAACGCATTCTGCTGACAGTGTCCAGCAGGTCCGTCATTCATTATATTATATAAATATTTACCTGCAGTAGTGTTATATTTTTTTTGTTCATCTCTATCATCTTTATCATCTCTATATTAGCAGACGCAGTACGGTAGTCCACGGCTGTGGCTACCTCTGTGTCGTCAGTGCTCGTCCATAATTGTATACCTACCTGTGGTGGGGTTTATTTTTCTATCTTCTTCATACTAGTAGTTTAGGAGTCTGCTGTCAGTGTCCAGCAGGTCCGTCATTATATTATATATACCTGCAGTAGTGATATATATATATTTTTTATATCATTATCATCTCTATACTAGCAGACGCAGTACGGTAGTCCACGGCTGTAGCTACCTCTGTGTCGTCAGTGCTCGTCCATAATTGTATACCTACCTGTGGTGGGTTTTTTTTTTCTATCTTCTTCATACTAGTAGTTTAGGAGTCTGCTGACAGTGTCCAGCAGGTCCATCATTATATTATATATACCTGCAGTAGTGATATATATATATTTTTTATATCATTATCATCTCTATACTAGCAGACGCAGTACGGTAGTCCACGGCTGTAGCTACCTCTGTGTCGTCAGTGCTCGTCCATAATTGTATACCTACCTGTGGTGGGGTTTATTTTTCTATCTTCTTCATACTAGTAGTTTAGGAGTCTGCTGACAGTGTCCAGCAGGTCCATCATTATATTATATATACCTGCAGTAGTGATATATATATATTTTTTATATCATTATCATCTCTATACTAGCAGACGCAGTACGGTAGTCCACGGCTGTAGCTACCTCTGTGTCATCAGTGCTCGTCCATAATTGTATACCTACCTGTGGTGGGGTTTTTTTTTCTATCTTCTTCATACTAGTAGTTTAGGAGTCTGCTGACAGTGTCCAGCAGGTCCGTCATTATATTATATATACCTGCAGTAGTGATATATATATATATTTTATATCATTATCATCTCTATACTAGCAGACGCAGTACGGTAGTCCACGGCTGTAGCTACCTCTGTGTCGTCAGTCACTCGTCATCCATAAGTATACTAGTATCCATCCATCTCCATTGTTTACCTGAGGTGCCTTTTAGTTGTGCCTATTAAAATATGGAGAACAAAAATGTTGAGGTTCCAAAAATAGGGAAAGATCAAGATCCACTTCCACCTCGTGCTGAAGCTGCTGCCACTAGTCATGGCCGAGACGATGAAATTCCATCAACGTCGTCTGCCAAAGCCGATGCCCAATGTCATAGTACAGAGCATGTAAAATCCAAAACACAAAATATCAGTAAAAAAAGGACTCAAAAATCTAAAATAAAATCGTCGGAGGAGAAGCGTAAACTTGCCAATATGCCATTTACCACACGGAGTGGCAAGGAACGGCTGAGGCCCTAGCCTATGTTCATGGCTAGTGGTTCAGCTTCACATGAGGATGGAAGCACTCAGCCTCTCGCTAGAAAAATGAAAAGACTTAAGCTGGCAAAAGCACAGCAAAGAACTGTGCGTTCTTCGAAATCACAAATCCACAAGGAGAGTCCAATTGTGTCGGCTGCGATGCCTGACCTTCCCAACACTGGACGTGAAGAGCATGCGCCTTCCACCATTTGCACGCCCCCTGCAAGTGCTGG
The DNA here is from genome assembly GCF_028390025.1 of Pseudophryne corroboree. NCBI lineage: Eukaryota > Metazoa > Chordata > Amphibia > Anura > Myobatrachidae > Pseudophryne > Pseudophryne corroboree. The sequence continues at coordinate 292,378,303 of NC_086447.1, read as the reverse complement.
AAGGAGCACCCGCAGTCCAGTTCCTGATAGTCAGATTGAAGATGTCAGTGTTGAAGTACACCAGGATGAGGAGGATATGGGTGTTGCTGGCGCTGGGGAGGAAATTGACAAGGAGGATTCTGATGGTGAGGTGGTTTGTTTAAGTCAGGCACCCGGGGAGACACCTGTTGTCCGTGGGAGGAATATGGCCATTGACATGCCTGGTGAAAATACCAAAAAAATCAGCTCTTCGCTGTGGAAGTATTTCAACAGAAATGCGGACAACAGGTGTCAAGCCGTGTGTTGCCTTTGTCAAGCTGTAATAAGTAGGGGTAAGGACGTTAACCACCTCGGAACATCCTCCCTTATACGTCACCTGCAGCGCATTCATCATAAGTCAGTGACAAGTTCAAAAACTTTGGGCGACAGCGGAAGCAGTCCACTGACCAGTAAATCCCTTCCTCTTGTAACCAAGCTCACGCAAACCACCCCACCAACTCCCTCAGTGTCAATTTCCTCCTTCCCCAGGAATGCCAATAGTCCTGCAGGCCATGTCACTGGCAATTCTGACGAGTCCTCTCCTGCCTGGGATTCCTCCGATGCATCCTTGCGTGTAACGCCTACTGCTGCTGGCGCTGCTGTTGTTGCTGCTGGGAGTCGATGGTCATCCCAGAGGGGAAGTCGTAAGACGACTTTTACTACTTCCACCAAGCAATTGACTGTCCAACAGTCCTTTGCGAGGAAGATGAAATATCACAGCAGTCATCCTGCTGCAAAGCGGATAACTGAGGCCTTGGCATCCTGGGCGGTGAGAAACGTGGTTCCGGTATCCATCATTACTGCAGAGCCAACTATAGACTTGTTTGAGGTACTGTGTCCCCGGTACCAAATACCATCTAGGTTCCATTTCTCTAGGCAGGCGATACCGAAAATGTACACAGACCTCAGAAAAAGACTCACCAGTGTCCTAAAAAATGCAGTTGTACCCAATGTCCACTTAACCATGGACATGTGGACAAGTGGAGCAGGGCAGACTCAGGACTATATGACTGTGACAGCCCACTGGGTAGATGTATTGACTCCCGCCGCAAGAACAGCAGCGGCGGCACCAGTAGCAGCATCTCGCAAACGCCAACTCTTTCCTAGGCAGGCTACGCTTTGTATCACCGCTTTCCAGAATACGCACACAGCTGAAAACCTCTTACGGCAACTGAGGAAGATTATCGCAGAATGGCTTACCCCAATTGGACTCTCCTGTGGATTTGTGGCATCGGACAACGCCAGCAATATTGTGTGTGCATTAAATCTGGGCAAATTCCAGCACGTCCCATGTTTTGCACATACCTTGAATTTGGTGGTGCAGAATTATTTAAAAAACGACAGGGGCGTGCAAGAGATGCTGTCGGTGGCCAGAAGAATTGCGGGACACTTTCGGCGTACAGGCACCACGTACAGAAGACTGGAGCAACACCAAAAACGCCTGAACCTGCCCTGCCATCATCTGAAGCAAGAAGTGGTAACGAGGTGGAATTCAACCCTCTATATGCTTCAGAGGTTGGAGGAGCAGCAAAAGGCCATTCAAGCCTATACAACTGACCACGATATAGGAGGTGGAATGCACCTGTCTCAAGCGCAGTGGAGAATGATTTCAACGTTGTGCAAGGTTCTGCAACCTTTTGAACTTGCCACACGTGAAGTCAGTTCAGACACTGCCAGCCTGAGTCAGGTCATTCCCCTCATCAGGCTTTTGCAGAAGAAGCTGGAGACATTGAAGGAGGAGCTAACACTGAGCGATTCCGCTAGGCATGTGGGACTTGTGGATGGAGCCCTTAATTCGCTTAACAAGGATTCACGGGTGGTCAATCTGTTGAAATCAGAGCACTACATTTTGGCCACCGTGCTCGATCCTAGATTTAAAACCTACCTTGGATCTCTCTTTCCGGCAGACACAAGTCTGCAGGGGTTCAAAGAACTGCTGGTGAGAAAATTGTCAAGTCAAGCGGAACGCGACCTGTCAACATCTCCTCCTTCACATTCTCCTGCAACTGGGGGTGCGAGGAAAAGGCTCAGAATTCCGAGCCCACCCGCTGGCGGTGATGCAGGGCAGTCTGGAGCGACTGCTGATATCTGGTCCGGACTGAAGGACCTCACAACGGTTACGGACATGTCGTCTACTGTCACTGCATATGATTCTCTCACCATTGAAAGAATGGTGGAGGATTATATGAGTGACCGCATCCAAGTAGGCACGTCAGACAGTCCGTACGTATACTGGCAGGAAAAAGAGGCAATTTGGAGGCCCTTGCACAAACTGGCTTTATTCTACCTAAGTTGCCCTCCCACAAGTGTGTACTCCGAAAGAGTGTTTAGTGCCGCCGCTCACCTTGTCAGCAATCGGCGTACGAGGTTACTTCCAGAAAATGTGGAGAAGATGATGTTCATTAAAATTAATTATAATCAATTCCTCCATGGAGACATTCACCAGCAGCAATTGCCTCCACAAAGTACACAGGGAGCTGTGATGGTGGATTCCAGTGGGGACGAATTGATAATCTGTGAGGAGGGGGATGTACACGGTGATGAATCGGAGGATGATGATGAGGTGGACATCTTGCCTCTGTAGAGCCAGTTTGTGCAAGGAGAGATTAATTGCTTCTTTTTTGGTGGGGGTCCAAACCAACCCGTCATTTCAGTCACAGTCGTGTGGCAGACCCTGTCACTGAAATGATGGGTTGGTTAAAGTGTGCATGTCCTGTTTATACAACATAAGGGTGGGTGGGAGGGCCCAAGGACAATTCCATCTTGCACCTCTTTTTTCTTTCATTTTTCTTTGTGTCATGTGCTGTTTGGGGAGTGTTTTTTGGAAGGGCCATCCTGCGTGACACTGCAGTGCCACTCCTAGATGGGCCAGGTGTTTGTGTCGGCCACTAGGGTCGCTTATCTTAGTCACACAGCTACCTCATTGCGCCTCTTTTTTTTCTTCTTTGCGTCATGTGCTGTTTGGGGAGTATTTTTTGGAAGGGCCATCCTGCGTGACACTGCAGTGCCACTCCAAGATGGGCCAGGTGTTTGTGTCGGCCACTTGGGTCGCTGAGCTTAGTCATCCAGCGACCTCGGTGCAAATTTTAGGACTAAAAATAATATTGTGAGGTGTGAGGTGTTCAGAATAGACTGAAAATGAGTGGAAATTATGGTTATTGAGGTTAATAATACTTTGGGATCAAAATGACCCCCAAATTCTATGATTTAAGCTGTTTTTTAGGGTTTTTTGAAAAAAAAACACCCGAATCCAAAACACACCCGAATCCGACAAAAAAAATTCGGTGAGGTTTTGCCAAAACGCGTTCGAACCCAAAACACTGCCACAGAACCGAACCCAAAACCAAAACACAAAACCCGAAAAATTTCCGGTGCACATCTCTAATGTATATCTGGCACTATTGGGGGCATATGTATATCTGGCATTGTTGGGGGCATATGTGTATCTGTCACTGATGGGGCATATGTGTATCTGGCACTATTGTGGGCAAATGTGTATCTGGCACTGTGGGGCATATGTGTATCTGGCACTGTGCGTACATATGTGTATCTGGCAGTGTGCGGACATATGTGTATCTGGCACAATTTGGGGCATATGTGTATCTGGCACTGTGCTACTGGGGTCATTATGTGTATCTGGCACTCTACTGGGGTCATTATGTGTATCTGGCAGCCTACTGGGGTCATTATGTGTATCTGGCACTATACTGGGGTCATTACGTGTATCTAGAACTCTACCGGGTTTATTACGTGTATCTGTCAACCTACTGGGGTCATGTGTATCTGGCACTATACTGGAACGTTATGTGTATCTGATACTATACTGGCGACATTATGTGTAAGGAGCACTACTCTGGGCAATATGTGTAAGGCTGCTAATCGTTTGTGTATAGAGGGGTGTGAAATTATATATATATATATATATATATATAATGTATCACAGGTATTGTAAATAAGGCCTCGCAGGCAGGTTTTCTGGTTACGACCACAGTGTCTTTACTGGCATCAGACACTTGAAGCACAGCATACACAGGCTTGGGCCTGGTCACACAGGTACATACTGATAAAGCCTATATATTTATCCTATTTAAAACACTCTAAAAGGTTAGGAGACACAGTACGCAATTGGCGCAAAAGGTACCGCAAGGGTACGCCCTTAGCGTAGCAGACGCTGTGCACAGGGTGTGAACACAGGCGTCGCAGATACTTACAGAATTAAACTTTAATAACTATACCATAAACAATGTACTTATACTGTAAACCCTTGTGCAGTGATAAGGTGTAAATGCAACACAGTGTAACCTTGTTTGTTTAAAAGCTGTATGAGCGTCTGTGACGCTCTGAGAACACTTAGCAATATAATAAATACTCAAATACCGGTCTAAGGTTCTAACACCTTTAAGGGAGAGAATGAACGTTCAATTGCAAAAGAATAACACAATACAAGTTATACACTACCAAAATAACATAAAATACCTAACCGAATTACTACACATAAAATACAATAAAGATGCAATTACATTTAAGGGGGAAAGAGAGAGAGAATGGCTTATAACATTAAATAAAAGACAATATGGTTGCAGAGAACTTACACACGAGGGGAAACAATCGCTGCGCAGTTAGTCAATGCTGAGAATCTTTGTGGAGAGAATAGTGAGCTCACCCAGGCTGGCTGTCCCTATATACACAACACACAGCAACAACACAATGGTCCCTACAATACCGCATGGGACAGAAGCTAGACTCCATTTTGGGAAAAACTCCCATGATTCCAAAGTCTGTAACATATGGTTCAAAAGGGAAAGCCAGCAGCCATTTTAGATTTGCAAGTCCAAACACATGGCATTCTTTGCTACACCATAGCAGAAGACATAAGACTCCACTATATTCCAAAATGTCTAAGCTTCAATATAATGCATATGTGCTGATTTTACAATTCCAAAACCATCTAACTCACCTTTCACAATTTCAAGCCAACACAGTATCACAAGACCAGATTACCAGGTACCCACAAGTATCAGCCTGCTATTGCTACAAGCACATGACTACAGTAACAAAAGGAAGTATGTTTTGACTTCTAACCTCAGCAAGATGCATCATGTAAAACTACTATAATCTGTTATAAATCACCATCCATAAATGTATACCAGAGATGCTATGCTACAGATTGTCTACTGTTCCAATTCATTACAGATTTCATAGAGTATCAGCACAAACACCCAACAATCACATAACTGCACAAGCATCATTAACCTTAAGCCATTTGTATCTCCAAACTAACTATTCTATGCCAATCATTTCACAACTACTTTACCACAAACACATATTTAAACTATTCTATGCCAATCAGCCATGTGTATACAATACTTAACCTTCGTAAGGAGGTCAGTCCTGGTGATGAGCCAGCCATGCTTCTGGGTGCTAGGTAGCTGTGTGCAGCTACAGTACATCTGCCATCATGTGGTTTTGGGAGAGTGAGCTCTGATATCAAGTTCTCAGGTATGCGTGCAACCTGTGGGTGTGTCTTTCACAGCATGTGGGCTAGCTGTATCAGTGATCTGAGCTGGCCATGTGATCTTGGTTATGCAAAACGGGTGATGACTAACACTTGTTTCAAATTCCTGTCTTGTGGGAAGCTATTGTTTGGCGAATACAAAACAACCCCTGTCTTGGGTTTTGTTCTGTATTCTCACTGTCCATTGTCCACCTTCAGTTGAGACAATGACATCTCAGCAATCATTCCTCTGGAGAGAAACCCAGCCCCATTCGTAAACACAGGTGTTGGCCCTCTTCATTGAATCTCAAAGCTTAGTGTAATTAAAGGCTATTGTATTCCGTCTGCGGGAAAGAAACTGACTGGTCTTAGGTGTAATTTATTCGGAATACAATTAATCTTCAATTACTATTCCTGTGCTTAACTATGCATAAGAACATGTGAAGCCCTCCCAACATGAAAGCTATTGTTTGGGGAATCTCTAAGGTCAAAGAGCCATCTTAGACTTACCATACTTTGCTGACATTATTTAGGGGAATATTAACTTATTAAATCTGCTATATGGATTTATTAAGCAGCGATTGCGCATAAGGTGCATATATGGCAACGTGTAGCGTGATATTTTTCTGACTTTGACAGTCCACCCTTTGGCAGTCACCAATAACTGCCACTTCCTAAAACATTTCAAAAAGAGAAAAATATATGTCATGAAAATACATTTCTATGATTGGGTAAGGGAGGAGAGAAGAAGGTGAGAAAAGGGTATGACCTAGTGAGATAGTAGAAGCATGTGTGTATGAGTCCATGTTTGAGGGGTCATGTATCATCGTGCCGTACGTGTTTTAAATCAAGCTTCGAGGTATTGCGAAGTATACATTTGAATTCCTTCTTATCCCGTATTAAAGGTCTGTGGATGGGCTGTCAAACTTTACCGAGCTCTTTTCGGCTTTTGGTTGCAACAAAATGGGGGAGCACATTTTAGTTGATGATACATGAATGGGGGGATATGTGAGTGCTGATATCTGTGCCTGTATTCCCTATCGACTATGTGTGTCATTACCTGAAGGTTGTAGAAATGAAGATAAGGAGCAATTATGGTAAATGCAGTCATAAACTATGTGAGTTTAATATACATTTGTTGATTGAAGTCTTGTCTGGTGTCTTGTCTTGATGTACATGTTGACTGTAGTCTCTTTGGGCTTTTGCCAAAATGCAAGCAAAAAGCTTTCTCAATGTCCATAGACTTACAAAAAGTGTTGGGCTAGCGTAAGTTAAAATTACTAGGGATATGGGGGGTCTATGGCATAGTCCATCAGTTGTCTGTGTAAAAGGTTGTCAAATTCTTCTTCCAAGCGAGTCCTTGTACCTTGGAGGAAAACAAAGGAGAAACGGGTGAAAGAAACAGGTCGTGGAATCACCTTTTATCACAGCATGGTTTCAATGGTTGGGTCGTAAGTCAAATCAATTTTGTTATGCGATACAGTCATTACTTCAGGCGGTACTTTTTCAATTTAACATAATCCCTCTGAGTTTGGGGCAAGCCGCTCATACGCCTTTCTCCCGCATATGAAATATGCATCATCGGGGAGAACATATGGGACTGAATATGTCATTACCATGTTACACATTTTCCATGTGGACTCTCCTAACCCTAATTCTCCCATCTGTCTGGTACACGTATCCGGTTATATGATATGTGCACAGTATCCTGGTGATACTTCTCCAACTCTCATGATCCTACTTCCTATGGTATACCTATATCGGAAATATTTTCCACTATCGGCTATGTGGCGTATGAGCTCTGTATCTGTAGGCATTCTATCGGCTCTATATGAAAAGGTCATGGTTTTGTTATTCCATGACACTTCCCAATTTCCCGGCTTTTGGGGATTGGAAATGTTAAAACACACTAAGGACCTATCCACATGGTATTGGTGGAGCTTCAAACTAGGGGGACTAGAGATATTAAACCTCTTGTCCACCGGTCTCCCACCACTTAACTCAAGTACCTCCCCTATCGTTAAAGGAAATGGTACTAGTCCTGGCTTGCTGTGACCTTGAGGTACTTGAGAGCATACCCAACAGTCTGTTTGGTTTAACACCTTACCCACTAATGAGTGATAGTCACCCAATGGATGCCGGTCCATGTTAATGTTAAAACTGGACTGAAATTTCTTGATGCACCCATCCTCAACTCTACTGTCACAGTGTCTACAGATACAGTTCTTTTCAGCTAACAATCCTTCACAATGTTTACAAATAACATGGCTGCTAGATCGTTTCCGGTACTCGCCTTTGCTTGGTGATTGTGTTGCTATTGGAAATTTACACCTCCGTCTCAGTCATCAGAAACCCATTCTGAATCCTTTCTCGACCTCACTGGTACTCTCACCGAAACAGACTGCTCTGGTCAACATCAGGGTCAACATGAAAACACGGATCACAGTCTCTTGAGGCGAGTCCATCTTACAGGAGGAGAAAGGAGAAATTTGTAATGGGGGTACAGGAAAACAGTTTGAGGGGGAGAGAAACTTGTTACGATAATTAGTTCTCTAGTCTTGTCGTTCTTCTTGTTCTGCTGTCATCTCAAATGTGCTGTCTCTCAGTCTTCCAACCGAACACTCCGGTGATACAATATTTCTTCCAAACCAGCGATCTTTCTGTAAGGAGCAAAAATCTTGCATCACCATTTGTCTAACTGATGTGTGACATACCATCTTTAAAACATAAAAACATGAGTGAGAAGAGAGAAAACAAAAAAAACAAAAAAGAGAGAGAGAGAACAATTCATATATATATATATATATATATTACATAAACCAACAATAAACAACAACAGGAAAAAAAAAAACATTTTTCAAACATTTTAAAACATTGTCAGATCTGCCGTTCATCATCAGGCTGTCATATCTACATGTCCAATGGTATCCTTGCTCAGTCCCTCCCACCAGCACCTCCATACTCCACCCTTTGTATCTGGCCAGGATACATTGATGCGGGTAGGTCATGCTGGGGTTTGGTAGACTTCTGCAAAGACCAAGTAGCTATGCAATGTTTGAGTCCTGCTGATGACCGTCAGAGATGGGGAAAAAGAAAACATTTCACAGATACATTACAAATTTTACCCGGTCATTCCTGTGTCTTCAGGGAATGACCTCCCAATTTATTAACCGTTACCTCAGGCTTACCATCAGTCCTAATGATCACCTTTCCTGACTACATATCATGGGTGTGGCCCAAAATTCTTCCTATATGATTCCCGATTATAATTTGGTGTGTCATAACTTTGCTCATATCTTTGTCTAGGGGGTCTGACTTTATGTGGGCTGTTACAGTTGCTGGCATAATGCCCTTCTCTTTTACAAAGATAACAAACCCTTGGCTATGCAACTGAAGGTCTGAGTGTTGTTGATTGGAGGGAGGAGACAGAGCGGTGTGGATGGGGGAACCGAAGTGTGTGGATAGAGGGAAGACTAAGCAGCACTGATGGGGGGACAAAGAAACACAGGATAATTCAGACTGCAGCAGCGATCGCAGTCTGAATTAGTTTGTGGGGTGCAAATGCGCAATGGCCACACTGTGCGTGCGTACCCCAGGAGCCCAGTGGGGGGAGGTGTAGGGCCTGACATGCGGGGCGGACTAGCCCTGTGCTAGGCGTCACATCGCATGTTAGAGTAAATGATTGTAGATGTGCTAAATTTGGCACATCTACAATCAACTCTGAATTACCAACACAGATGGGGGGGGAGGTAAGAAAGATGGAGGAACGACAGTGGCACAGATGGTGGGGAGACCGCTGCGTGGATGGATGGACAGTGCCGTGTGGATGATGGGGAAAGAGCAGCACAGATGTGGGAGGGGTAAGAGCAGCACAGATGTGGGAGGGGTAAGAGCAGCACAGATGGAAAGAAACGGCACGGATGAGGAAGGCAGAGCAGCATGGATGAGGGGAATACAGTCCCAACATCGGAGGGGATAAGTATTTTTACCTCCCCTTGGGGGGTGACAGCTAGAGCTAATCCTTGGGTGGGTTGGATAGGGCAACCCCCCCCAATAGTGACCCATGAAACTTACCTTCAGGATGTCAGCTATATAAATAGGGTAAGAGTGGTGTGGATAGGGGGTAGATTAAGCAGTAAGTATGGGAAGGGAGACAGAGCGGTGCGGATGGGGGAAATGGTGCAGATGGGTTGAAGACACTGGCACGGATGGGTAGAAAACTGGTACAGATGGGAGAGAAGACAGTGTGCCATGTATTGGAGGAGGCAGAGTGACGTTGAAGAGGGAAACACTGAATAGCACAGAGAGAAGGAAACGGTGATACAGACAAGGCACAGGTGGGGAAAGACAGATGGTGCAGATAAGTTAGTACAGACTAGCACAGATGGGAGAACACAGCAGTAGGGAATGGGGAAGACAGAGCAGCATGGGGGTGTATAGGGGAAGTAAGTGTAGATGCGTAGACCGTATATGGGGTATTATAGTTTTTGCAATTAACCAAGATGTTTGAGGGAGCTAAATGTGTATTCTAAATGAGATGGATGTATGGAGTTAGAAGGATGTTGTAACAAGGTGGGATTGTTGTGGTGACCGAATGGGATGTTTGTGGGCACTGTGTCTGATGGGAGCACCACAAAACTGCTCAGACCTTCAGTTGCATAGACTGCATGTGTGTATTCCAATGAGCACACAAATCTGTGAATTAGCAGCTCCACCATTGTGTGAGTGACAGCAATCTCACTCTGTGAGAGTGCTGAATCTGCACTTACCCACAGGCTGTGATGGCATACCATATCTGTATTGCGCAAGGAACACGTCCATTAAGGCGTCAGCCTTAATGATCGGAATTTCATTGCTTTTTGGAGTTTGAGTGAAAGAGCTACAACAGGTTTCTGAAATGCCAGATCATGTGTAAGAAGCCTTAATGGGACATGTGAAACCGTAAGGTTTTTTGTCTATGGAATTTCATCGCTTTTTTTAAAAAAAATTTTTTTTAAATTCAGAAATGTAAAATTTCACTGTAAGAATAAACATTTGATTTTTTTAAAATGTTTAACGATAACACCCCTGGCAACGAACAATACCCCTGGCCACAAGCATTACAAACCCCTGGCAACGAGCAAGACACCCAGCCCAGAAAACCCCTGGTAGCGAGCATGACACCCAGCGTGTAGAAGCTTTACTGTAGGACATAAATGTATCACGGGCATTGCAGTGTGGGGCATATTGTGCAGGGGACATTACTATATGGGGCTTAATATGGTGACATTTTTTTCCCCCCTGTGGTGGGCAAGGTCTGTTGGTGCAGGGCCAAAAAATAAGATTTTAAACCTACCGGTAAATCTTTTTCTCCTAGTCCGTAGAGGATGCTGGGGACTTCGTAAAGACCATGGGGTATAGACGAGCTCTGCAGGAGACATGGGCACTCTAAAGACTTTAGATGGATGTGCACTGGCTCCTCCCTCTATGCTCCTACTCCAGATCTCAGTTAAAGAACTGTGCCCAGAGGAGACGGACAGTACAAGGAAAGGATTTTTGTTAAGCTAAGGGCAAGATTCAAACCAGCCCACACCATCCACACCGTATAACATGGAATATATGCAACCAGTTAACAGTATGAACAAAACAGCATCAGCCAAAGACTGATCTTAACTGTAACATAACAATATAGAAGCCTTGCAGAAATATGTCCGCACTGGGGCGGGCACCCAACATCCTCAATGGACTAGGAGAAAAAGAATTACCTGTAGGTTTAAAATCCTATTTTCTCTTACGTGCTAGAGGATGCTGGGGACTCCGTAAGGACCATGGGGATTATACCAAAGCTCCAGACCAGGTGGGAGAGTGCGGATGACTCTGCAGCACCAATTGAGCAAATATGAGGTCCTTATCAGCCAGGGTATCAAACTTATAGAATTTAGCAAAAATGTTTGAACCCGACCAAGTAGCTGCTCGTCACAGCTGTAATGCCGAGACGCCTCGGGCAGCCGCCCAAGAAGAGCCCACCTCCCTATTGGAATGGGCCTTTACCGAATTTGGGAACGGCAATCCAGCCGTAGAATGAGCCTGCTGAATCGTGTTACAAATCCAACGAGCAATAGTCTGCTTAGAAGCAGGAGCGCAAACCTTGTTGGCCGCATACAGGACAAACAGTGTCTCTGTTTTCCTAACCCGAGCCGTCCTGGCTACATAAATTTTTAATGTCCTGACTACATCAAGGGATTTGGAATCCTCCAAGTCACCTGTAGCCACAGGTACCACAATAGGTTGGTTATATGAAACGATGAAACCACCTTAGGCAAAAATTGAGAACGAGTCCTCAACTCTGCTCTATCCACATGGAAAATCAGATAGGGGCTTTTGTGAGATAAAGCCGCCAATTCGGACACCCGCCTTGCAGATGCCAAGGCCAACAACATGACCACCTTCCAAGCGAGAAATTTTAATTCAACTGTTCGAAGAGGTTCAAACCAGTGAGATTTTAGGAACTGTAACACCACGTAAAGGTTCCAAGGTGTGACTGGGGGCACAAAAGGAGGCTGGATGTGCAGCACTCCCTTTACAAAAGTCTGGACTTCTTGAGGAGAGGCCAATTCCTTCTGAAAGAAAATTGATAGGGCCGAAATCTGTACCTTAATGGAGCCTAACTTTAGGCCCATATCCACTCCTGTCTGTAGAAAGTGGAGAAAACGGCCCAGATGGACATCTTCCGTAGGAGCATTCTTGGCTTCACACCAAGATACATACTTCATCCAGATACGGTGATAATGTTTCGCCGTCACCTCCTTCCTAGCCTTTATTAGACTAGGGATGACTTCCTCCGGAATACCTTTCCCAGATAGGATTTGGTGTTCAACCGCCATGCCGTCAAACGTAACTGCGGTAAGTCTTGGAACACGCAGGGCCCCTGCTGCAACAGGTCCTCCCTGAGAGGAAGAGGCCACGGATCTTCTGTGAGCATTTCCTGAAGATCTGAATACCAGGCCCTTTGAGGCCAATCTGGAACAATGAGTATTGTCTGCACTCTTTTTCGTCTTATGATTCTCAATATTTTTGAGATGAGCGGAAGAGGAGGGAACACATAGACCGACTGAACACATAGACTGACTGAAACACCCATGGTGTCACCAGGGCGTCCACCGCTACTGCCTGAGGGTCCCTTGACCTGGCACAATACCTCGGAAGCTTCTTGGGAGGCGAGACGCCATCATGTCTATTTGAGGAAGTCCCCAATGACTTGTTATCTCTGCAAAAACTTCGTGATGAGGACCCCACTCCCCTGGATGGAGATCGTGTCTGCTGAGGAAGTCTGCTTCCCAGTTGTCCACTCCCTGAATGAAGACAGATGACAGAGCGCTTAAGTGATTTTCTGCCCAGCGAAGAATCCTGGTGGCTTCCACTCTGCTCCTTGTCCCGCCTTGGCGGTTTACATGAGCCAGGGCTGTGACGTTGTCTGATTGAATCAGAACCGGTAGGTCGCGAAGAAGATTCTCGGCTTGTAGTAGGCCGTTGTATATGGCCCTCAACTCCAGTACATTGATGTGTAGACAAGCCTCCTGGCTTGACCAGAGTCCCTGAAAATTTCTTCCTTGTGTGGCTGCTCCCCATCCTCGGAGGCTCACATCCATGGTCATCAGAACCCAGTCTTAAATACCGAACCTGCGACCCCTGAGAAGGTGAGCACTCTGCAGCCATCACAGGAGAGAGACCCTGGGGGACAGGCTTATTTTCTGATGCACTTGTAGATGGGACCCCGGGCACTTGTCCAGAATGTCCCACTGAATTGTCTCGCATGGAACCTGCCGAAGGGGATGGCCTCGTAGGCCGCCACCATTTTTCCCAGTACTCGAGTGCATTGATGGACTGACACTCTTTTTGGTTTTAGCAGGTCCCTGACCATGTTCTGGAGTTCCTGGGCTTTTTCCACTGGGAGAAAAACCCTCTTCTGTTCCGTGTCCAGAATCATGCCTAAGAAAGATAGCCGAGTCGTTGGAATCAACTGTGACTTTGATAGATTTAGAATCCAGCCATGTTGCTGCAGCACTCTCAAGGAGAGCGACACGCTTTTCAGCAATTGATCTCTCGATCTCGCTTTTATCAGGAGATCGTCCAAGTACGGGATAATTGTGACTCCCTGCCTGCGCAGGAGCACCATCATTTCCGCCATTACCTTGGTGAAAATCCTCGGGGCCGTGGAAAGCCCAAACGGCAACGTCTGAAACTGGTAATGACAGTCCTGTACAGCAAATATCAGGTATGACTGATGAGGAGGATATATGGGGACATGAAGGTATGCATCCTTTATGTCTAATGACACCATAAAATCCCCCCCTTCCAGGCTGGAGATAACTGCCCGGAGCGATTCCATCTTGAATTTGAACTTTTTCAAGTACAGGTTTAGGGATTTTAGATTCAGAATGGGTCTGACCGAGCCATCCGGTTTCGGGACCACAACCAGGGTTGAATAGTACCCTTTCCCCTGTTGGACCAGGGGAACCTTGATAATCACTTGCTGTTGGTACAACTTTTGAATTGCAGCTAAAACTATTTCCCTCTCTGGGGGAGAAGCTGGCAAAGCAGACTTGAAAAATCGTCGAGGCGGCACCTCTTCGAATTCCAGTTTGTAGCCTTGGGATATAATTTCTATCGCCCAAGGATCCACGTCTGACAGAACCCAGACCTGGCTGAAGAGTCGAAGACGTGCCCCCACCGGTGCGGACTCCCTCAGTGGAGACCCAGCGTCATGCGGTGGATTTAGTAGAAGCCGGGGAGGACTTCTGCTCCTGGGAACTAGTCATTATTTTCCCTCTAGCCTTACCTCTGGCAAGGAAAGGTGAGCCCCGACCTCTTCTGGACTTATGCGACTGAAAGGACTGCATCTGATATTGTGGTGTATTCTTTTGCTGTGGGGGAACATAAGGCAAAAAAGAAGATTTACCCGCGATAGCCGGGGAAACCAGGTCCGCGAGAACCTCCCCAAATAAGACCTCACCCTTGTAAGGTAAAACTTCCATATGTCTCTTTGAGTCGGCATCACCCATCCATTGGCGAGTCCACAGGGCTCGCCTAGCAGAAATAGCCATGGCGTTGGCTCTTGAACCTAACAGCCCAACGTCTCTCGCAGCATCTCTCATATATAAGGCTGCGTCTTTAATGTGACCCAAGGTCAATAAAATGCACTCCCTATCTAGGGTGTCAATGTCAGATGACAAGTTATCTGCCCATGCTGCTACTGCACTACATACCCATACCGACGCTACTGCCGGTCTGAGCAAGGCACCCGTATGTGTATAAATTGATTTTAAGGTAGTTTACTGTCTGCGATCAGCAGGATCCTTGAGGGCTGCCGTGTCCGGAGATGGTAGCGCCACCTTTTTGGACAAGCGCGTTAAAGCCTTGTCCACCCTGGGCGAGGATTCCCACCGTAACCTGTCCTGCGCGGGGAAAGGGTACGCCATAAGAATTCCCTTGGGAATCTGCAGTTTCTTGTCTGGAGTTTCCCAAGCCTTTTCAAATAAAGCATTCAGCTCATGAGATGGGGGAAACGTTACCTCAGGTTTCTTTTCCTAAAACATGCATACCCCCGTGTCAGGGACAGAGGGGTCATCTGTGATATGCAAAACATCTTTTATAGTAATAATCATATAATAAATACTTTTGGCTACCCTTGGGTGTAACCTCGCATCATCGTAATCGACACTGGAGTCAGAATCCGTGTCGGTATCAGTGTCTGCTACGTGGGACAGGGGACGTTTCTGAGACCCTGAAGGGCCCTGTGACACAGCCAAAGCCATGGATTGACTCCCTGTTATTTCCCTGGACTCTGCTTTGTCCAATTTCTTATGTAATAAAGACACATTTGCATTTAATACATTCCACATATCCAACCAATCAGGTGTCGGCGTCGCCGACGGAGACACCACAATCTACTCAACCTCCTCAGATGAGCCTTCCGCTTCAGACATGCCGACACACATGTACCGACACCCCCACACACTCAGGGATATATATCTATATGGAGACAGTGTCCCAATAAGGCCCTTAGGAGAGAGAGAGAGAGAGAGAGAGTATGCCAGCACACACCCAGTGCCACCGGACCCTGGAATAAAATCCCAGTCAGTACAGTGCTTATATATATATATATATATATATATATATATATATATATATATATATATTACACTCACTGTGCCAAATAAATGTGCACCCCCCCTCTTTTGTGCCCTCTGTACTTATGTTCAGCAGGGGAGAGTCCGGGGAACCAGCTTCTCTGCAGCGTGCTGTGGAGAAAATGGCACTGGTTGGTGCTGGAGGATCAAGCTCTGCCCCCTCAATGTTTATACTGGTGGGGTTTCTGTAATATACCCCCTCCGCAGTATGTGTGTGTATGTATGTATGTATGTATGTATGTATGTATATATGTATATATGTATATATGTATATATGTATATATGTATATATATGTATATATATATATATATATATATATATATATATATATATCTATATCTATATCTATGCCAGTGTCCCTAGAAGTTTATGATTGCTGCCCAGGGCGCCCCACCCATGCCCTGCACCCATACAGTGCCGTCAGGTTGTGTGAATGTGGGAGCAATGGCGCGCAGCGTTACCGCTGTGCAGTACCTCAGTGAAGATCAGAAGTCTTCTGCCGCATTTGAAGTCCTCTTTCTTCTTATACTCACCCGGCTTCTATCTTCCGGCTCTGTGAGGAGGATGGCGGCGTGGCTCCGGGACGAACAACGAGGGTGAGACCTGTGTTCTGACCCTCTGGAGCTAATGGTGTCCAGTAGCCTAAGAAGCAGAGCCTATCATTTAAGTAGGTCTGCTTCTCTCCACTCAGTCCCACGATGCAGGGAGCCTGTTGCCAGCAGTGCTCCCTGAAAATAAAAAAACTAACAAGTCTTTTTCAGAGAAACTCAGTAGAGCTCCCCTGCAGTGCATCCAGTCTCCTCTGGGCACAGGATCTAACTGAGGTCTGGAGGAGGGGCATAGAGGGAGGAGCCAGTGCACACCTATCTAAAGTCTTTAGAGTGCCCATGTCTCCTGCGGAGCCCATCTATACCCCATGGTCCTTATGGAGTCCCCAGCAACCTCTAGGACGTAAGAGAAACTGGGGTGTAAGGTAGACTTTTCCGGCGAGGCCACGCTCATTTTAACGAGGCCACGCCCATTGCCTGGGGCAGAGCATTCTGCAGCTTTTACATTTCCCCAATGGCTGCTGAGAGGAACAGCTGATGGGAATACACTGGGGGCAGCTCATTGTGTATTTCCATTTCCCAGGTGGCTGCTTCTCTTTTCAACAGCAGCAGAGTGCTGGGTGGAGGGTGAAGGGGGGTGTATCTCCAGCTCCACTGGGCTACCCAATTACTGAGATCAGGGACGCACTGGGAGAGAAGCCATGGGTGCAGAGAGACCAGGAGGTTCCTCTAAGGTGGGCGGATGCTGGAAGATTGACTTCCAGCAGCAGTACAGTTTGATATTCGGTAGTTTTCTGAAATTGGACATGTGCATCTATCATATATATACACCAAGACAAAGGCGGAACTAGGGTCTTTGGGGCCCAGGGCATGTTGAAGAATGCCCCCCTCCCCCTCCCCCCCCCCCCCCCCGAAAAAAAAAAATTGGCAATTCAGAAAAACAGACATGGTCAGCTGGGGATGGGCATTATCACTGTTTTGGTGAGTAACTGAAAGAGACACATGGGGCAGAGAGAGAGAGGGAGACACATGGGGCAGAGAGAGAGGGAGACACTGGAAAGAGAATGAGAAACCAGGGGCAGAGAGAGAGATGGAGAGAGAGAGAGAGAGAGATGGAGACAGAGAGAGAGGGAGGGATCAGGAGCAGAGAGAGAGAGACCAGGGGCAGTGAGAGGGACACATGGGAGAGAGGGCAACAGAGACCAGGGGCAGAGACAGAGAGAGAGAGAGACCAGGGGCAGAGACAGAGAGAGAGAGAGACCAGGGGCAGAGACAGAGAGAGAGAGAGACCAGGGGCAGAGACAGAGAGAGAGAGAGACCAGGGGCAGAGACAGAGAGAGAGAGACCAGGGGCAGAGAGAGAGAGAGAGACCAGGGGCAGAGAGAGAGAGAGAGACCAGGGGCAGAGACAGAGAGAGAGAGAGACCAGGGGCAGAGACAGAGAGAGAGAGAGACCAGGGGCAGAGACAGAGAGAGAGAGAGACCAGGGGCAGAGACAGAGAGAGAGAGAGACCAGGGAAGGAGACAGAGAGAGAGAGAGACCAGGGGCAGAGACAGAGAGAGAGAGAGACCAGGGGCAGAGACAGAGAGAGAGAGAGACCAGGGGCAGAGACAGAGAGAGAGAGAGACCAGGGGCAGAGACAGAGAGAGAGAGAGACCAGGGGCAGAGACAGAGAGAGAGAGAGACCAGGGGCAGAGACAGAGAGAGAGAGAGACCAGGGGCAGAGACAGAGAGAGAGAGAGACCAGGGGCAGAGACAGAGAGAGAGAGAGACCAGGGGCAGAGACAGAGAGAGAGAGAGACCAGGGGCAGAGACAGAGAGAGAGAGAGACCAGGGGCAGAGACAGAGAGAGAGAGAGACCAGGGGCAGAGACAGAGAGAGAGAGAGACCAGGGGCAGAGACAGAGAGAGACCAGGGGCAGAGACAGAGAGAGAGAGACCAGGGGCAGAGACAGAGAGAGAGAGACCAGGGGCAGAGACAGAGAGAGAGAGACCAGGGGCAGAGACAGAGAGAGAGAGACCAGGGGCAGAGACAGAGAGAGAGAGACCAGGGGCAGAGACAGAGAGAGAGAGACCAGGGGCAGAGACAGAGAGAGAGAGACCAGGGGCAGAGACAGAGAGAGAGAGACCAGGGGCAGAGACAGAGAGAGAGAGACCAGGGGCAGAGACAGAGAGAGAGAGACCAGGGGCAGAGACAGAGAGAGAGAGACCAGGGGCAGAGACAGAGAGAGAGAGACCAGGGGCAGAGACAGAGAGAGAGAGACCAGGGGCAGAGACAGAGAGAGACCAGGGGCAGAGACAGAGAGAGACCAGGGGCAGAGACAGAGAGAGGAAGATATGGGGAAGAGAGAAACAGAGAGGGACCAGGGGCAGAGACAGAGAGAGACCAGGGGCAGAGACAGAGAGAGACCAGGGGCAGAGACAGAGAGAGACCAGGGGCAGAGAGAGAGAGAGAGAGAGACCAGGGGCAGAGACAGAGAGGGACCAGGGGCAGAGACAGAGAGAGACCAGGGGCAGAGACAGAGAGAGACCAGGGGCAGAGACAGAGAGAGACCAGGGGCAGAGACAGAGAGAGACCAGGGGCAGAGACAGAGAGAGACCAGGGGCAGAGACAGAGAGAGACCAGGGGCAGAGACAGAGAGAGACCAGGGGCAGAGACAGAGAGAGACCAGGGGCAGAGACAGAGAGAGGAAGATATGGGGAAGAGAGAAACAGAGAGGGACCAGGGGCAGAGACAGAGAGAGACCAGGGGCAGAGACAGAGAGAGACCAGGGGCAGAGACAGAGAGAGACCAGGGGCAGAGACAGAGAGAGACCAGGGGCAGAGACAGAGAGAGACCAGGGGCAGAGACAGAGAGAGACCAGGGGCAGAGACAGAGAGAGGAAGATATGGGGAAGAGAGAAACAGAGAGGGACCAGGGGCAGAGACAGAGAGAGACAAGGGGCAGAGACAGAGAGAGACCAGGGGCAGAGAGAGAGAGAGACCAGGGGCAGAGACAGAGAGAGACCAGGGGCAGAGACAGAGAGAGACCAGGGGCAGAGAGAGAGAGAGAGAGAGAGAGAGAGAGAGGTGGAGGAGACAGAGAGAGACCAGGGCCAGAGAGACACTGGGAGACATGGGGGAAAAGAGATGGGGAGACAGAGAGACCAAGGGCAAAGAGACCGGGAGACATGGGGTGAGACAGATAGAGACCAGGGGAAGAGAGACAGACAGACAGAGGCCAGCAGCAGAGAGTGAGACTAGAGCCACAGATAGATGGGGAAACAGAGAGAGAGACAGAGAGAGAGACCAGGAGCAGAGAGAGATGGAGAAATGAGAGAGAGAGAGAGACCTGGGGCAGTGAGAGGAGACATGAGAGACAGAGCCCTGGGCCAGACAGCGAGAGGGAGACATGTGGGAGAGACCAGGGGCAGAGACAGTGAGATGATGGACAGAAAGAGGGCCAGAGAGAAGGCCACTGGAAGACATGGGAGAGAGAGAGGTGGAGGAGACAGAGACAGACTAGAGGTAGAGAGAGAGAAAGAGACAGACTAGGGCCAGACAAAGACTGGGAGACATAGGAGACAGAGATATGGGGAGACAGAGAGAGACCAGGGCCAGAGAGATACTGGGAGACATGGGGGAAGAGAGAGAGAGGAGACAGAAAGACCAGGGACAGACTGAGAGAAAGAGACACACACACAGAGACCAGGTGCAGTAAGAGAGACAGACCAGGGGCAGAGAGAGAGAGAGAGAATGACAGACCAGGGGCAGCGAGAGAGAGACAAACCAGGGGCAGCGAGAGAGAGACAAACCAGGGGCAGCGAGAGAGAGACAAACCAGGGGCAGCGAGAGAGAGACAAACCAGGGGCAGCGAGAGAGAGACAAACCAGGGGCAGCGAGAGAGAGACAGATAGAGATACCAGGGGCAGCGAGAGAGAGAGACAGAGATACCAGGGGCAGCGAGAGAGAGACAGACAGAGATACCAGGGGCAGCAAGAGAGACAGACAGACAGAGATACCAGGGGCAGCAAGAGAGACAGAGGTACCAGGGGCAGCGAGAGAGACAGAGACAGACAAGGGCAGTGGCGGAACTAGAGAATGGTGGGCCCAGGAGCAACAATATGCATTGGGCCCCTCTCCCTTATTAAAAATAGGGATAGCACGCGCCACAAAAAAAACTGTAAGTGGGCGACTGAAGTAGGGGTGACAGGGAGATAGTGGGTGACTGGTGAGGCAGGAGTGACTGGGAGATAGTGGGTGACTGAGGCATGGGTGACCAGTAGAGAGTAGATGACTGAGGCAGGTTGACAGGTAGAGTTGGTGACTGAGGCAGGGTGACAGGTAGAGTTGGTGACTGAGGCAGGGTGACAGGTAGAGTTAATGACTGAGGCAGGGTGACAGGTAGAGTTGATGACTGAAGCAGGGGTGACAGGGAGATAGTGGGTGACTGAAGCAGGGGTGACAGGGAGATAGTGGGTGACTGAAGCATGGGTGACAGGGAGATAGTGGGTGACTGAAGCATGGGTGACAGGGAGATAGTGGGTGACAGGGAGATAGTGGGTGACTGAAGCATGGGTGACAGGGAGATAGTGGGTGACTGAAGCAGGGGTGACAGGGAGATAGTGGGCGAGTAAGGCAGGAGTGACCGGTAGATAGTGGGTGACTGAGGTAGTGGTCACAGGGAGATAGTGGGTGACTGGTGAGGCAGGGGTGACAGGGAGATAGTGGGTGACTGGTGAGGCAGGGGTGACAGGGAGATAGTGGGTGACTGGTGAGGCAGGGGTGACAGGGAGATAGTGGGTGACTGGTGAGGCAGGGGTGACAGGGAGATAGTGGGTGACTGGTGAGGCAGGGGTGACAGGGAGATAGTGGGTGACTGGTGAGGCAGGGGTGACAGGGAGATAGTGGGTGACTGGTGAGGCAGGGGTGACAGGGAGATAGTGGGTGACTGGTGAGGCAGGGGTGACAGGGAGATAGTGGGTGACTGGTGAGGCAGGGGTGACAGGGAGATAGTGGGTGACTGAGGCAGGGGTGACAGGGAGATAGTGGATGACTGAGGCAGGGGTGACAGGGATATAGTGGATGACTGAGGCAGGAGTAATAGGGAGATAGTGGGTGACTGAAGCAGGGGTGACAGGGCGATAGTGGGTGACTGAAGCAGGGGTGACAGGGCGATAGTGTGTGACTGAGGCAGGGGTGACAGGGCGATAGTGGGTGACTGGTGAGGCGGGGTGACAGGGAGATAGTGGGTGACTAATGAGGCAGGGGTGACAGGGAGATAGTGGGTGACTAATGAGGCAGGGGTGACAGGGAGATAGTGGGTGACTGGGGCCTGGGTGACAAGTAGAGAGTATATGACTGAGTCAGGGTGATAGGTAGAGTTGGTGGCTGAGGCAGGATGACAGAGAGTGGGTGAATGAGGCAGGGTGACAGGGAGATAGTGGGTGACTGAAGCAGGTGTGAGAGGGAGATAGTGGGTGTCAGCAGGGTGTGGATCATTAGATCGACAGTGTCTAGGTCGACAATGTTTAGGTCAACCACTATAGGTCGACAGTCACTAGGCCGACAGGGTTTGAAGGTCAACAGGGTTTCTAGGTCAACATGTTCTAGGTCAACATGAGTATTTCATTTTTTTTGGTGTCGTTTTCTCCGTACAGTGACCGGGAAGCCCAATTAGTGCACTGCTTCGCTCGCCATGCTTCGGGCAAGGTTACTATTCCCAATCGTAGTCCATGTGGATCGTCAAGAATGAAAAAGTTAAAAAAGAGAAAGAAAAAAAAAAGTGAAAAACTCAGGTCGACCTTTTGCTCTGTCGACCTAGAACATGTCAACCTATAAACCCTGTAGACCTTCAAACCCTGTCGACCTAGTGACTGTCGACCTATAGTGGTCGACATAGACACTGTCGATCTTCAGACCGGATCCCGACTGAAGCAGGGGTGACAGGGAGATAGTGGGTGACTGAGGCAGGAGTAATAGGGAGATAGTGGGTGACTGAGGCAGGGGTGACAGGTAAAGTTGGTGATTGAGGCAGGGTGACAGGTAGAGTGGGTGACTGAAGCAGGGGTGACAGGGAGATAGTGGGTGAATGAAGCATGGGTGACAGGGAGATAGTGGGTGACTGAAGCAGGGGTGACAGGGAGATAGTGGGTGAGTAAGGCAGGAGTGACCTGTAGATAGTGGGTGACTCGTGAGGCAGGGGTGACAGGGAGATAGTGGGTGACTGAAGTAGGGGTGACAGGGAGATAGTGGGTGACTGAAGTAGGGGTGACAGGGAGATAGTGGGCAATTGGTGAGGCAGGGGTGACAGGGAGATGGTGAGTGACTGAGACAGGGGTGAGAGGGAGATAGTGGGTAACAGGTATAGAGTGGGTGACTGAGGCAGAGGTAACAGAGAGAAAGTGTGCTTGCAGAAAGATGTCGGCTGCAGTGTGCGACCCTGTGCCAGTGTTTTCCCTTCCTGGCTCCCCACTCACCTCACCCTGTGATCCAGGCTCTCTCTTGGGGCAGTGCAGCAGGGGTTCGAGCACACATCGGGAGAAGATGAGAAGGCAGCGGCAGCACCCTCCACATATGGTACTCTCCGCAACGTAACGGTTGGCCAGCCCTGTATATACACACACATTGTAAAAGACACACACATAGCAACACACACATACACACGTATGACAAAACACACAAACAGCTAAACACACATAGCAAAACAATTGTACACACACACACATATAGCAAAATACGCACACAGCTAAACACACATACTCTGGTACTTACATAGTTTACCCCTACTGGCTGGCTCTCTGGTTTCGAGAAGGCCCTTCACAACTGACAGCAGCATCAGTGCGGTGCTGGGTTGAAGGGTGCCGCCACTGCCTTCTCATCCCGACTGCCACCTCTCACTCATACACTCTCTGGTCTCTCTCATATTATCTCACATCTCCCTTTTTCTCTCTAATTCTTGCTCTCTTTTACACACATACTATCTTGTTTTATTTCTGCCACACACGCTATCTCATTCTATTTCATTCTGTCTCTCATACATCCACATATCCATACACTGCCGCTCTCATACATCCACATATCCATACACTGCCGCTCTCATACATCCACATATCCATACACTGCCACTCTCTTACATCCACATATCCGTACACTGCCGCTCTCTTACATCCACAGATCCATACACTGCCACTCTCATACATCCACATATCCGTACACTGCCGCTCTCATACATCCACATATCCATACACTGCCACTCTCATACATCCACATATCCGTACACTGCCGCTCTCATACATCCACATATCCATACACTGCCGCTCTCATACATCCACAGATCCATACACTGCCGCTCTCATACATCCACATATCCGTACACTGCCGCTCTCATACATCCACATATCCATACACTGCCACTCTCATACATCCACATATCCATACACTGCCACTCTCATACATCCACATATCCGTACACTGCCGCTCTCATACATCCACATATCCGTACACTGCCGCTCTCATACATCCACATATCCATACACTGCCGCTCTCATACATCCACATATCCGTACACTGCCACTCTCATACATCCACATATCCGTACACTGCCGCTCTCATACATCCACATATCCGTACACTGCCGCTCTCATACATCCACATATCCGTACACTGCCGCTCTCATACATCCACATATCCGTACACTGCCGCTCTCATACATCCACATATCCGTACACTGCCGCTCTCATACATCCACATATCCGTACACTGCCACTCTCATACATCCACATATCCGTACACTGCCGCTCTCATACATCCACATATCCGTACACTGCCGCTCTCATACATTCACACGCTGACGCACTCACACATCCTGCACGCTGAAGCGCTCACACATCCTGCACGCCGACGCGCTCACACATCCTGCACGCCGACGCGCTCACACATCCTGCACGCCGACGCGCTCACACATCCTGCACGCCGACGCGCTCACACATCCTGCACGCCGACGCGCTCACACATCCTGCACGCCGACGCGCTCACACATCCTGCACGCCGACGCGCTCACACATCCCGCACACTGACGCACTCACACAACCCGCACACTAACGCACTCACACAACCCGCACACTAACGCACTCACACAACCCGCACACTGACGCACTCACACATCCGCGCGTGCATGTATAGATGCAGGTGTGGGTATGTCGGTGTACGTTCAGGTGTCAGCATGTGTATGTATAGATGCAGGTGTGTGTACATCGGTGTAAGTCCATGTGTCAGTATGTGTATGTATAGATGAAGTTTTGTGTGTACGTCGGTGTAAGTCCAGGTGTCAGCATGTGTATGTATAGATGCAGGTGTGTGTACGTCGGTGTACATCCAGGTGTCAGCATGTGTATGTATAGATGCAGGTGTGTGTACATCGGTGTAAGTCCAGGTGTCAGTATGTGTATGTATAGATGCAGGTGTGTGTACGTCAGTGTACGTCCAGGTGTCAGCATGTGTATGTGTAGATGCAGGTGTGGGTACATCGGTGTAAGTCCAGGTGTCAGCATGTGTATGTATAGATGCAGGTGTGGGTACGTTGGTGTACATCCAGGTGTCAGCATGTGTATGTATAGATGCAGGTGTGGGTACGTCCAGGTGTCAGCATGTGCAGGTATAGATGAACATGTGGGTACGTCACTGTATGTCCAGGTGTCAGCATGTGCATGTGTAGATGCAGGTGTGGGTACGTCGGTGTACGTATAGGGGTCAGTGTGTGTATGTATAGATGTTGGTGTGTGTATGTCAGTGTACGTACAGATATAGGTGTGTGTGTGTATGTATGTATAGAGGTAGGTGTGATACATACATATATCATGTGCACACACGATAGCTAGATACATACATATAACACATACATACATGATAGATACATACATGATAGCTAGATACATATATCACACACACACGATACATACATATATCACACACACACGATAGATAGATACATACATATATCACACACACATACATGATACATACATGAGACAGTCCTGGGCTGGTGATGAGGCCCGAGCCCCCTGCTGATGTTGCATTGAGGAAGGAGGTGACCAGCTCCTGGCAGTATGGCCACAGTGTTCCAGGGCTGAGGCCAGTTGGGGAGAGCGCCTGGGAGGGAGAGTGCCCCCTGCCCCGCACACTCCGCAGGCCTGCACATGGGGAGGGAGGTCACTGGCCAAACATACTCGCCCTGCCGCCGGAGCCCTGCTGCTGTCCCCGTCAGTGCTCTCTAGTGGTGAGCGGGGCGTGTATGGACGGCACCCCCGGCCCCACTGCTTGTGCGGTCTGAGTGTGGTCTATAATAGGCTTCGAAGCAGCAGCGGGAGCAGGAATGAACGGGTGGACACCGCGGTATACTGCCGCCGCATCAGGCCATTCATTCCCACTGCTGCCTCGGAGCCTATTATAGACCACACTACCAGTGGGGCCGGGGTGCTGTCCATACACAGTCCCCTGGTCTGGACACAAGGTGCAGGGGGAGAGTGCAGGGGGATAAGGAGGTGATGGGAGCACACAGGATGGGGCGGGGGTGGAGAGCGCGGGGTGCCCGGAGTATGAATGAGCCACCAGCGCCACCCACTCACTGTCCCCCCAGTACCTCAACTGCACTGCACTCAACCACTGCACACTACATATACACACACACACACACACACACACAATTGAAGCTATACCACGAGACAGAAACACACTGCAGACACACAATGATGCTATACCGGGAGACACCACTGCACACTACAGACACACAATGATGCTATACCGGGAGACACCACTGCACACTACAGACACACAGTGAGGCTATCCAGGGAGACACCACTGCACACTACAGACACACAGTGAGGCTATCCAGGGAGACACCACTGCACACTACAGACACACAGTGAGGCTATCCAGGGAGACACCACTGCACACTACAGACACACAGTGAGGCTATCCAGGGAGACACCACTGCACACTACAGACACACAGTGAGGCTATCCAGGGAGACACCACTGCACACTACAGACACACAGTGAGGCTATCCAGGGAGACACCACTGCACACTACAGACACACAGTGAGGCTATCCAGGGAGACACCACTGCACACTACAGACACACAGTGAGGCTATCCAGGGAGACACCACTGCACACTACAGACACACAGTGAGGCTATCCAGGGAGACACTACTGCACACTACAGACACATAATGAGGCTATACAGGGAGACACACACACACTGCACATTATAGACACACAATGTTGCTATACAGGAAGATACATACACAGTACACATTGAGGATATACCGGGAGAGACACACACAGAAGCTCACATGGAAGACACACACCTCCACTCACTCTCACCTTACAAACTACAGCAGAGTGCACTGCAGACTCACTGACTGGGCCGGCCCTGGATCTGCAGCAACTCCTCCTCTGTCCTCTCCCTCTTACAGCAGCAGAAGCAACAGTGAGTAAGTAGCAGTCTGAGACCCGAGTAGCTCCGCCCCCATTTAGGCCCCGCTCATGGGTCAGTTTAGGCCCCGCCCCCGTGTCCGTTTAGGCCCCGCCCCCGGCCGAGATTATGCATCCCTGTCCAGAGCGCTCCCGAAAGGTTGGCTTCCAGCCCGGCCAGCGCTTCAGTATGAGCCTTGGTGTGCATGGGACCGGCCCCCTGGGAATCTACCCATGGACCAGTTCGCCCCTACACTGTAGCCACTGTTTGAAAGCCAGCAGCAGCACAATACATCCGGCCGCCACACACAGCGCTTTCAGTTTTGAATTTCCCGGAAGTTCAGTGAATAAATTAGATGACGTCACTGAGCTCTTACAGCTGCCTCTGGCACAGCACGGATCTTACTAAACTCTGTACTTAGTGCAGTGTCGGGGCTGATAATCGCACAGCGTGCCCCCCACCCCATCAACCACAAAACCCCTCACCCCCCTGTATAGCATAAACACAGCTAATTCCCCTAACACGCAAGAATTTCAGTTAGCCAGCAGATGTCAGCCATGTTTGTACACCCAAGTGAAGCCACTGTACACCCCCTGCTGGCGGCCACTGCGCAGGCGCAACAAATTGAAATTCCCTATCTCTATAATGGGGCATATTTTACTAAATTAAAAAAAAACTGTAACTTTCTGAAAAACCTTAACCCCAAAAGGCACTACACTGGGACATACTCTATCTAATAAAACAAACCCCAAGGCTTAATTCATCCTCTATCCTGAGTTATGCCTTCCCAAAAATCTCCTCATTCACTCTATAGGAAAACCATGTCAAAAAGCCATACAGGAAGTTGCAGAAAAAAACTGACAGTTGAAACTTTAGGTTACTCCCAATTCCTCATTTTTTATTATTTTACCCTGAAATTTGGCATGAAGCACCGGGTGACGATTCTACGCGCCCATGCCAAATTTCAGCTCAGTATGTCCAATCACTTTTGAGGTGTAGCCCCTCAAACACCATGCCCCCATCTCAGAAGTTCCCTATGGGAGAATTCCGTTTGTTCGATTCAGCCTTAATATAAGGGCACGACCGTGCCCTTATAATATATATAATGGTGGTCAGCAAAATTCTGCACTGTCTTCCTACTATATACTGCGCACAACTACAATGCAGCACAGATATGGATAGTATACTTGACGACACAGAGGTAGAGCAATGGACTATTGTACCGTACTGCTATATATATACTGGTGGTCAGCAAAATTCTGCACTGTCCTCCTACTATATACTGCGCACAACTACAATGCAGCACAGATATGGATAGTATACTTGACGACACAGAGGTAGAGCAATGGACTACTGTGCCGTACTGCTATATATATACTGGTGGTCAGCAAAATTCTGCACTGTCCTCCTACTATATACTGCGCACAACTACAATGCAGCACAGATATGGATAGTATACTTGACAACACAGATGTAGAGCAATGGACTATTGTACCGTACTGCTATATATATATATATATATATATATATATATATACTGGTGGTCAGCAAAATTCTGCACTGTCCTCCTGCTAAATACAGCACACAACTACAATGCAGCACATATATGGATAGTATACTTGACGACACAGAGGTAGAGCAATGGACTACTGTACCATACTGCTATATATATATACTGGTGGTCAGCAAAATTCTGCACTGTCCTCCTACTATATACTGAGCACAACTACAATGCAGCACAGATATGGATAGTATACTTGACGACACAGAGGAAGAGTAATGGACTACTGTACCGTACTGCTATATATATATATTAGTGATGTGCATCGGAAATTTTTCGGAGTTAGTGTTTTGGTTTGGATTCGATTCCGCGGACGTGTTTTGGATTCGGACGCGTTTTGGCAAAACCTCCCTGCAAATTTTTTGTCAGATTTGGGTGTGTTTTGGATTTGGGTGTTTTTTTTACAAAAAACCCTCAAAAACAGTTTAAATCATAGAATTTGGTGGTCACTTTGATCCCATAGTATTATTAACCTCAATAACCATAATTTCCACTCATTTCCAGTCTATTCTGAACACCTCACAATATTATTTTTAGTCCTAAAATTTGCACCGAGGTCGCTGGATGACTAAGCTAAGCGACCCAAGTGGTCGACACAAACACCTGGCCCATCTAGGAGTGGCACTGCAGTGTCAGACAGGATGGCAAATTTAAAAAATAGTCCCCAAACAGCACATAATGCAAAGAAAAAAAGAGGTCCACCAAGGTCGCTGGATGGCTAAGCTAAGCGACCCAAGTGGCCGACACAAACACCTGGCCCATCTAGGAGTGGCACTGCAGTGTCAGACAGGATGGCAGATTTAAAAAATAGTCCCCAAACAGCACATGATGCAAAGAAAAAAAGAGGTGCACCGAGGTAGCTGGATGGCTAGCTAAGCGACCCAAGTGGTCGACACAAACACCTGGCCCATCTAGGAGTGGCACTGAAGTCTCAGACAGGATGGCAGATTTAAAAAATAGTCCCCAAACAGCACATAATGCAAAGAAAAAAAGAGGTGCACCAAGTTCGCTGGATGGCTAAGCTAAGCGACCCAAGTGGCCGACACAAACACCTGGCCCATCTAGACGTGGCACTGCAGTGTCAGACAGGATGGCAGATTTAAAAAATAGTCCCCAAACAGCACATGATGCAAAGAAAAAAAGAGGTGCACCAAGGTCGCTGGATGGCTAAGCTAAGCGACCCAAGTGGCCGACACAAACACCTGGCCCATCTAGGAATGGCAGTGCAGTGTCAGACAGGATGGCATATTTAAAAAATAGTCCCCAAACAGCACATGATGCAAAGAAAAAAAGAGGTGCACCGAGGTCGCTGTATGGCTAAGCTAAGCGACCCAAGTGGTCGACACAAACACCTGGCCCATCTAGGAGTGGCACTGCAGTGTCAGACAGGATGGCATATTTAAAAAATAGTACCCAAACAGCACATGATGCAAAGAAAAAAAGAGGTGCACCAAGGTCGCTGGATGGCTAAGCTAAGCGACCCAAGTGGCCGACACAAACACCTGGCCCATCTAGGAGTGGCACTGCAGTGTCAGACAGGATGGCAGATTTAAAAAATAGTCCCCAAACAGCACATAATGCAAAGAAAAAAAGAGGTGCACCAAGGTCGCTGGATGGCTAAGCTAAGCGACCCAAGTGGCCGACACAAACACCTGGCCCATCTAGGAGTGGCACTGCAGTTTTCTAGCGAGAGGATGAGTGCTTCCATCCTCATGTGAATCTGAACCACTAGCCATGAACATAGGCCAGGGCCTCAGCCATTCCTTGCCACTCCGTGTCGTAAATGGCATATTGGCATGTTTACGCTTCTCATCAGATGTTTTTAATTTTGATTTTTGGGTCATTTTACTGAACTTTTGTTTTTTGGATTTTACATGCTCTGTACTATGACATTGGGCATCAGCCCTGGCAGACGACGTTGATGGCATTTCATTGTCTCAGCCATGACTAGTGGCAGCAGCTTCAGCACGAGGTGGAAGTGGATCTTGATCTTTCCTTATTTTACCCTCCACATTTTTGTTCTCCATTTTTTAATGTGTGGAATTATATGCCAGTAATATATCAATAGCAATGGCCTATTTTACCGTACTGCTATATATATACTGGTGGTCAGCAAAATTCTGCACTGTCCTCCCACTATATACTGCGCACAACTACAATTCAGCACAGATATGGATAGTATACTTGACGACACAGAGGTAGAGCAATGGACTACTGTATCGTACTGCTATATGTATACTGGTGGTCAGCAAAATTCTGCACTGTCCTCCTACTATATACTGCGCACAACTAAAATGCAGCACAGGTATGGATGGATAGTATACTTGATGACACAGAGGTAGAGCAATGGACTACTGTACCGTACTGCTATATATAATATATACTGGTGGTCAGCAAAATTCTGCACTGTCCTCCTACTATATACTGCGCACAACTAAAATGCAGCACAGGTATGGATGGATAGTATACTTGACGACACAAAGGTAGAGCAATGGACTATTGTACCGTACTGCTATATATATACTGGTGGACAGCAAAATTCTGCACTGTCCTCCTACTATATACTGCACACAACTAAAATGCAGCACAGGTATGGATGGATAGTATACTTGACGACACAGAGGTAGAGCAATGGACTACTGTACCGTACTGCTATATATATACTGGTGGTCAGCAAAATTCTGCACTGTCCTCCTACTATATACTACAATGCAGCACAGATATGGAGCGTTTTTCAGGCAGAGAACGTAGATATTTGCAGCACACTGAGCACAGATATTTGCAGCACACTGACACAGAAACTGAGAGAACGCAGCCACGTTGTCACGATCCGGGTATCTGGACGCCATTACTTACCCTTCAGATGCCTCCTAAGGCTGGCTCAGCGCTCCAGGACCGGATCCCATCTGTTATTCTGATGTTTACATTCCTGCATCCTCTCCTGTCTCTCTGAGATGCGGTCACAGTAAACGCCATATTACATCTGGCATGGCGTCTCCCGCGGCCTCCGCCGCCGTCCCTGAGTTTCTGCATGCAAAGTGTCAGAGTGGCGATTACGTCAGCCGCGGCCTCCGCTGTGCCCGCGTGGTTTGGATGTGCATTCATCAGTCTGGCGTCTCCTGTCTCCTGTGGCCGGCGCCGCCATTGCTGCTTCAATTCTCACATGGATTACAAACCAAACTTCCCTCCAAGTGTCTGCATGGGCGCAGCCATCTTGGATTTTGTCATCTGAGCATTTCCACCAATCTGCTGTCTGTATTGTTGATTTGCATAATTGCCTAGCCAACCCCTTCCTTGCTGCAGGTATAAGTAAGCTGTGCCTGAGCAAGGAAGGCGTCAGTGCTTTGGTTGTCTAACCTAGTTCCAGTTTGTCTCTCTCCTGTGGTTGTCTTCCAGGTTCCAGCTCCTGTCTCCAGACTTCTGCTATAGAGACCCGCACCAGCATTCCATCTGCGGTGTAGCCTGACTCCCCGATCCATTCTGGACTCACCTGTTTCCAGCTACAACAATCACCTGCTTCCAGCCCAGCTTCCAGCAGTGTACAGCTTCTCTTAAAGGGCCGGTGTCCTTTCTGCAGTTTACCACTCTCCACCGGTATTATTATTTCACCGCTCTCAAACAATCACCTGCTTCCAGCCCAGCTTCCAGCAGTGTATAGCTTCTCTTAAAGGGCCGGTGTCCTTTTCTGCAGTTTACCACTCTCCACCGGTATTATTATTTCACCGCTCTCAAACTCCAAACTTCATTATTATTTCATCGCTCTCAAGTTCGTTTATTATTTAACTGGTTCCAGCCAGTATCCACTCCGTACCAACAACAGTCTGGTTCCAGCCAGTATCCACAGCAGCCGTTTTACCTTCAGCAGCCCAGCCTTTCCTGGAACATCAGCTGGTACGATCCTGGGTTCTCTCCATTGCTACAGTCAGGCCTGGTAAGGACTTTCCAACTAGAAGATTATAAGAACTGTCTCACACTACCAGTGCCTGTGGCCCTTGCCACCCTGTAGTACCCAGGAATTGTATTTATCCTCTGTTGACTTTTATGTTTCCTTTTACTGCTGCTGTGTTACGGAGTTTGTCATAATAAACATCATTGACTTTTATCCTGGTTGTCGTGGTCACGCCTTCGGGCAGTTATTCTACATGTTACTTACATGTCTAGGGGTCTGATACAACCTCCCAGGTTCCGTTACATCTCAGCCCCTACAACTGAGGCTGCCTCCCGTCAGCTCAGGCCCTCAGTTGTGACACACGTCCTCTTGCTATCATCTCCAATGCACGATTGAAAATGGCGGCGACGCGCGGCTCCTTATATAGAATACGAATCTCGCGAGAATCCGACAGCGGGATGATGACGTTCGGGCGCGCTTGGGTTAACTGAGCAAGGCAGGAAGATCCGAGGCTGCCTCGGAACCATGTAAAATATGTGAAGTTCAGGGGGGGTTCGTATCTTGACGAACCGAACCCGCTCATCTCTAATATATATACTGGTGGTCAGCAAAATTCTGCACTGTCCTCCTATTATATACTGCGCAGAACTACAATGCAGCACAGATATGGATAGTATACTTGATGGCACAGAGGTAGAGCAATGGACTACTGTACCATACTGCTATATATATATATATATATATATACATACATATATATACTGGTGGTCAGCAAAATTCTGCACTGTCCTCCTACTATATACTGCGCACAACTACAATGCAGCACAGATATGGATAGTATACTTGACAATACAGAGGTAGAGCAATGGACTACTGTACCATACTGCTATATATATACTGGTGGTCAGCAAAATTCTGCACTGTCCTCCTACTATATACTGCGCACAACTAAAATGCAGCACAGTTATGGATGGATAGTATACTTGACGACACAGAGTTAGAGCAATGGACTACTGTACCGTACTGCTATATATAATATATACTGGTGGTCAGCAAAATTCTGCACTGTCCTCCTACTATATACTGCGCACAACTAAAATGCAGCAAAGGTATGGATGGATAGTATACTTGACGACACAGAGGTAGAGCAATGGACTACTGTACCGTACTGCTATACTGGTGGTCAGCAAAATTCTGCACTGTCCTCCTACTATATACTACAATGCAGCACAGATATGGAGCGTTTTTCAGGCAGAGAACGTAGATATTTTCAGCACACTGAGCACAGATATTTGTAGCACACTGAGCACAGATATTTGCAGCACACTGAACACAGAAACTGAGAGAACGCAGCCACGTCCTCTCGCTATCATCTCCAATGCACAAGTGAAAATGGCGACAAAGCGCGGCTCCTTATATAGAATACGAATCTCGCGAGAATCCGACAGCGGGATGATGACGTTCGGGTGCGCTTGGGTTAACCGAGCAAGGCGGGAAGATCCGAGGCTGCCTTGCAACCGTGTAAAATGGGTGAAGTTCGGGGGGGTTCAGATCTCAACGAACCGAACCCGCTCATCTCTAATATATACTGGTGGTCAGCAAAATTCTGCACTGTCCTCCTACTATATACTGCGCACAACTAAAATGCAGCACAGGTATGGATGGATAGTATACTTGACGACACAGAGATAGAGCAATGGTCTACTGTACCGTACTGCTATACTGGTGGTCAGCAAAATTCTGCACTGTCCTCCTACTATATACTACAATGCAGCACAGATATGGAGCGTTTTTCAGGCAGAGAACGTAGATATTTTCAGCACACTGAGCACAGATATTTGCAGCACACTGAGCACAGATATTTGCAGCACACTGAACACAGAAACTGAGGGAACGCAGCCACGTCCTCTCGCTATCATCTCCAATGCACGAGTGAAAATGGCGGCGACGCGCGGCTCCTTATATAGAATACGAATCTCGCGAGAATCCGACAGCGGGATGATGACGTTCGGGCGCGCTCGGGTTAACCGAGCAAGGCGGGAAGATCCGAGGCTGCCTTGCAACCGTGTAAAATGGGTGAAGTTCGGGGGGGTTCGGATCTCAACGAACCGAACCCGCTCATCTCTAATATACAGTATACTGGTGGTCAGCAAAATTCTGCACTGTCCTCCTACTATATACTGCGCACAACTACAATGCAGCACAGATATGGATAGTATACTTGACGACACAGAGGTAGAGCAATGGACTACTGTACCATACTGCTATATATATACTGGTGGTCAGCAAAATTCTGCTCTGTCCTCCTACTATATACTGTGCACAACTACAATGTAGCACAGATATGGAGCGTTTTCAGGCAGAGAACGTAGATATTTGCAGCACACTGAGCACAGATATTTGCAGCACACTGAGCACAGATATTTGCAGCACACTGAACACAGAAACTGAGAGAACGCAGCCACGTCCTCTCGCTATCATCTCCAATGCTGCATCGGAACCGTGTAAAATAGGTGAAGTTCGGGGGGGGGGTTCGGATCTCGAGGAACCGAACCCGCTCATCTGTAGTTATTGGCCCACTGCCCTCTTTCCACCCATGCTGTATTCCACAGCCTACAATATTTCGCCTTGGCTGGGAGATTGGTTTACTTGGTCCCATATTGTTTCGAAGTTTCTTATGAAAGCGCTCCTTTAATGTTTTTTATTGAACATTAAACCATATACCTTTGATTAAGGCACCCAGTTGCCCGTTAGGAGCTGCTATTACAAAAGATATATATAATCTTTATCAGGTGTTTTTTAATTATACTTTACTAGCGCCCGATTTAACGGGGTATACACTCCCCGTAACTCTTTTTTTTTCTGATGTTTCTTATGAGATGTTCTTTTCTTCACCATATTTGCAGAAACACCTGCATGTGCTGCATCAGCTCTTGATCGCTGAGCAGCCGCCTTTCCAAATGGAGTCTTCATTCATCTGTATATTAAAGGGCAGCAGGGCTGCCGAACTAGGGTGAAAAGTGTAGTCACTCCAAGTTTGTTGTCGTCCTTCCAGTCTACATGAAAAAGAACCCCTTCCTTTCCACCTTTCAGAAAAACTTCGACCCTCAATTGCTCTGATCAGAAGTCACTTATCTGGGGCAGATAGGATGTGTTTCCCTCCACTCCCCCTGCAGGTGATGGCTGCGGCACAGTGCTCCCCTGCGGCCAGTTGCCCCAATCCTCCTCCTCCCTCCTTTGTCAGACTCCGTCACCACCACTGTGCACTGCTATGGAAGAGCAGCTCCAGCCTCACTCCCCCTGAACTTCCAAGCCCTCCGCTCAGACACTCCAGCGCTCGTTACCTTCCCTCACCCCCTCCCTCTTCACACACTGCCAGATTTGGAGCTAGCTGGCTGCTACTATACGGCCGCCTGTCACTCTGCTGCCAGGACCAGGCCTCGCCTTCCTGCCAAATACTGATCCCTCCAGGGCTGCATACTGTATACTGTACTGTGCGATGTGTGTTATACACCTGGTGATTATACATCCTGTAATCTGTACTGAGCGATGTGTGAGATACACCTGGTAATATCTGTGCTCAGTGTGCTGCACTGTGGGGACCACCAGTATATAATTATAGTAGTACAGTACAGTAGGGCATTTCTGTATCTTGCAGCTCTGTGTCACTTCTAGTATCCTGATCAGTGCTTAATATCTGTGCTCAGTGTCAGTGCTGCATTGTGGTGACCAGTATACTACAGTACAATAGTCCAGTGCTGTTCTCGCTGCTCAGTGTCAGTTCTCCGTAGTATCATCAGTGATCAGTATAATCAGTTCTCAGTATAATCAGTGCGCTGTTAGACGTGTGCCCGTTTTCCGCCATTAGTGCAGTGGGATTTAGACAATTGATGAAGTTATTGTGTCCCCGGTACAAAATCCCATCTAGATTCCATTTCACTAGGCAGGCGATAGCGAGATTTTACCAATTAATATCAGTGATTTATAATTATTAATTACAGTGATCTTGTAAAATAATTCCAGTGATTTTGGTATTTTATTCCAGTGATTTGGACCAATAATACCATTGATTAGAATGAATAATTCCAGTGATTTTGTAATTTTCTTCCAGTGATTTGGACCAATAATACCATTGATTAGAACGAATAATTCCTGTGATATTGAGGTGTTTGTGTCGCTTAGCTTAGCCGTCCAGCGACCACAGTGCACCTCTTTTTCTCTTTTCTTTGCATCATGTGCTGTTTGGGGCCAATTTTTTTAAGTGCCATCCTGTCTGACACTGCAGTGCCACTCCTAGATGGGCCAGGTGTTTGTGCCGCCCTCTTGGGTCGCTTAGCTTAGTCATCCAGCGACCTCGGTGCAAATTTTACTAAAAATAGTATTGTGAGGTGTGAGGTGTTCAGAATAGACTGGAAATGAGTGGAAATTGTGGTTATTGAGGTTAATAATACTATGGGATCAAAATTACCCCCAAATTCTATGATTTAAGCTGTTTTTGAGGGTTTTTTGAAAAAAAACACCTGAATCCAAAACACACCCAAGTCCGACAAAAAAATTTGCAGGGAGGTTTTGCCAAAACGCATCCGAATCCAAAACACGGCAGCAGAACCAAATTCAAAACCAAAATACAAAACCCGTAAAATTTACGGTGCACATCTCTAATATTTTGTAAATGCTTTAAACATGGTGCTTCACAAATTCAAATCAAAATAGCTTACAGCATAATACAGGGTCACACTCCATGTAGGAACCTCTAACCAGTATTAATGAACTGCGAAAAGAAAGAAAGTCTGTCTATAGATGAGATGCTGTTTGAGCATAAGTAGTTGTATTCTATTATTATTATGTTCTGGCCCTAGTGGGTGTACAACGAGTATAAAGCTTCTGGCAGTGAAGGGAGTCCACCTCATTATTGGGGACATGCATAATAGAGACTATAAAACCACCACAGTTCAGGCAATGGAGGACAAAGAGCATCCATAAAGAACGCTAAACACCATATTCCAGTTATACATTGGCTCACTTCATTAAATCAGCTGCCAATGCTCTTGTGATGGAGAAGACAACAGACACTTATGAGCCATGTTAGCCCATATCTGTAGCCCTGCCCTATACAGAGGCCTGCCTGAAAGCTTCTATCTTATACTTTATATTGGACTACAATTAGTAGTACACACACTAATATATATATATATATATATATATATATATATATATCACACATATAAATACTTTGCAGCACATACCATTGCATGGTGTTATATCAACATTTTTATTATTAACATTTATTATTATAAATACAAATTGTATTACCCTGAACATTAAGAATTTCAGGTCGTGTCTCTGGATTCAATCAATGGGGGTTATTAAAAGATGGATGCAGATCTGCGTCCATCTCCTCACATGCTGGGGTCCGCCAGCATGTGGATGAATCGAATTAAGGTTGACCCCTTCCAGCACTGCTTGGCTGCGCTGTCAGGTGGTCCGCTGTCATTTTTTAAATCGGAGCAGCTGCGTGTGACATCATGCAGCCACCCCCAGAAAATGCTCCCCTGGCACGCCCCCATTTGGTCCACCACGACCCAACAACATCGAAAATGCCAACCCCCAAATGCCCGCTGCTGTCAATCACCTTGTGGCCGCATCCATCCAGGATACAGCCGCAAGGAGAAGGGTCACGCACGCTCACTCTGCCGATGCGTGTGCGCAGACCATTGGAATGCAGCCGCTGTGTGCATATGCACGGCTGCATTCGGGCCTGAATGACCCCCAGCATCCACTACCAAGCAAAAGAAGCCTCAGCTAGACCAATCTGTGATCTTTAGATCACTGTTCCTAGAGGTTCCAGTATATTGTAGCATGAGGTGACATGGAAGGGACAGCTTAAGTTTGAGCCAGAGTACAACAACTGTTGGGTCCTAGTATGTATACATTTATTGTATGGCCCCCTCAGCAGACTGCATTCATCCCCTGCACAGCCAAGGACAGAGGAAATGGGAGCATTCAGCACAGAAAGCTACAGGGCACACATAGGATGCCAGCAGCAGTAGGATTAAGGCTGCATTTCTTACCCCAATAATAATACTCAGCTGCTGCATGTAGGATGTGAGGAGAGAGCACATGCACTGCACCGCTCCCCATGTAATACAGCCAGCTATAGCAAAGAAGGGGTTTACATGGAGACAAAACCTCTGCCATAGACAGAGAGAGGAGCAACACCTCACTCTATTCCTCCTCCTCCCAGCCAGTGGCGTAACTAGTGACTGGTAGGCCCAGATGCGACAATATGGTTTGGGCCCCCATCCCAAAATAGGGCCTCTTTGCGCACCCCAAAAACAAGCATGGCCTTGCCTTCACATATTAGACAGCATTAGTGACCATCCCCCCCCCCCTGTATACTATAGAGCGCATCAGTGACCCTCATATATTATAGACCGGATCAGTGACCCCCATATGCTACAGACAGTATTGGTGAGCCCTATATACTACAGACCGTTTCAGTGACCTTTATATACGATAGACCGGATTAATGACCCCATATACTACAAACAGAATCGGTGAGCACCATGTACTACAGACATCATAAGTGACCCGCATATACTATAGACAGCATCGGTGTCCCCCATACATTACACACAGCATCGGTGCCCCTATATACTACATACATTTATCCAGAAACTCCTAATTAAAGGGCTAATTCAGGTTGGATCGCAAATAGTGATCCAACCGTAATTTTTGCGGTGGTGCCGCGGGTGCATGCACAGCGGGCCGTACTGCGCATGCATCTGCACTTTCTGCGGGGGGCCACAGAAAATGCGTTTGTCT
This sequence comes from Pseudophryne corroboree, assembly GCF_028390025.1. Classification (NCBI taxonomy): domain Eukaryota; kingdom Metazoa; phylum Chordata; class Amphibia; order Anura; family Myobatrachidae; genus Pseudophryne; species Pseudophryne corroboree. The sequence continues at coordinate 292,339,345 of NC_086447.1, read as the reverse complement.
CTGCCTGTCAATCAGGCAGAGGTGGTCGCGGGGCGGGAGGGGGGCGGCAACACTCAGTTTTCAGGGATGAAACGGAGCGTTGTGGGGCGTCCTGAATGGTGGGCAGTGCGATGCAAACGGGGGCATGTCGGGGGGGGGCATCTAAGGCAGCTGCATGATGTCACACGCAGCCACCGCGACAGGTAAGAAGGCGCCGGGACTCCTGTGGGCGCAACTAAGCTGAGCCGGCAGGAGTCAACCTTAGTTTCTGCTGGCAAGCACAAATTGCGAGGCAATCACAATTTCTGCTTGTTGCAGGGGGGGGAGGGGGTGCCGGTCAGCATGCTGTGCGGCCATGCCCAGCGTTGGGCGGCCCCCAGCACGCGTGCAAAAGGATAGCAAATTCTGCTGATTAGCAGAATTTGCTATCCTTACTGAATTAGGCCCTAAATCTCTCTGTCTCGTAAAATAAAATAGAAATAAAACACTGTGTGTATATTGTATATTTTATTTTGTGTATGTGTGTATATGTATATATATATATATATATATATATACATACATACATACTTACTGTATATACAGACACACACACACACACACACACACACACACACACACACACACAGAGTATATACACATACACAAAGCAATATGGGCACTCCACTTTATATCCAAAGTATTTGCCCTGGTGCCCTCCTAGGTCAAAAGGTACTATTGCAGGTGGCACTCAAGGGTCTTCAAGTAATAAGCCACATAAGCTATTTAGTAATTTAACGTTTCGGGCTTGCGACATTTATCAAGAACATGCAAAGAAAATACAATTACATACAGTACATTATATAACGGTTCAACAACCCCCAGAGCAAGCCACGTGCCCTGCTAGGCGCCATAGTGATGGCATCACTAAAGCGCATCACGTCCCAGCAGGTGACATGTGTCATGACGCAATGTGTCCTGACGTCACCCGCCGGGCGCCCACCAAGCAGCTAAACGGAACACTCCCCGCTGTACACAATGGTAGTCATAGCAACTACTAACCATCACAGAAACATCAAATAAAACACAGGTCACTAAAATACAATAAATAAAAATAACCACATACAAAAAAATTATGATAATAACTCTTTTCAGGAGCACTCTTCAAAATGTATCTTGATAAATGTGAATTAAACTATTATTGTACTGGTGAGTTGTTTAAAACGTAACTTTTATTCTGTTACATCGTTAAAATAAAGACTTTGAGTTCAACATTACTTAAAAATCTTGAAGCGGAGAGACGCCGGGCTGCGACATAGACATTGGGGATTGGTAAAACTTCACCCCTGCAGCGGCGACATATCCCGCTCTTCAACACACATCTCTCCACCTTATCTAGAGAGGAGAATGGGGAGACGCTAGACTGTGATTGGTATCGAGACACTCAAGCTCGGTAAAATTTCACCCTCACAGCGGCGAGCTCACCCGCTCCACATTTTATATCTCTCCTATAATTTAAGAATACAGCGACAGTAAGAATGTGTTTCACAATATATATGTTTTTGGATATCAAGCAAGAATCATTTAGTAACATATAGTATTATAACATCACATATGTTCGGATTTCTATATATGTTTATTGTGATACGCTGCTCATGTGTTCCTCTTCTACATAGCACACTTATACAATAATGCTTATTTCTATATAAGAAATTACCATATATGTATCTTTGTTTATTTTACAGTGTAACACAATTTCTGATACTCTACATGTATTCTCAAATTACTATTTCTCATTCTATTTAGAACACTCAATGGCTACCTGTACTATATGGGGGACATTTACTAAGCAGTGATAACAGCGGAGAAGTGAGCCAGTGGAGAAATTGCCCATGGCAACCAATCAGCACTGAAGTAACATCTATAATTTGCATACTATAAAATTATACAGAGCTGCTGATTGGTTGATGAGGCAACTTCTCCACTGGCTCACATCTCCGCTTTTATCACTGCTTAGTAAATGTCCCCCTAAGTTAGAAGGCACTAACAACACGTATAGTAGCAGAATGATTTAGCTTTGGATACTTTCTACATGAGCAGGGATATGTATTCCTTGTAATCTGTACTATATTGTTACACACCTCGATTTATAGCATTTATATTTCATACCAAACGGGATTTTCATTAACTGTGTGTGGTATAACACAATAACTGAGATCTTTTTATTAACCACACTTGAATTAAAATACTTATCGAGGGTTGCATAATATGTCTTATATATTTGATTATCAACAGGGACATTGATTTCAATGTTTTTTTCTGTGCAATATCTATCCATTAATTGTTATGATCAATCTTATATGAAAATCATATGTGTTTTGCTCATCAGGCCATGATAAATATATGGGACTCCTGTTTCGCCTTGCTATACTGAATACGCATTCATTAGTAACATTGACCCTATTTCATGGATTATTGTTACATTTTCCCATTGATTAAGTTGGTCCACATTTATGTAGAATACATGTGTCTTCTCACGTTATAACAGCCATAGAGTACCATTATTGATCTACATCTCTACAGTATATATAAGTTTGCCTGAGAACAATTCACTAACTAGTACAAATATGTGAGATTTTGGAACAAAGCAGAGGTCTATAGTGCCACTGTCAGATACAACTTATATCTTGATCACCTGTGAAAATTTACCGGTACTCTATCAGTCTCTCATCTGGCTGACATCAGTATTGATGTGAGCCTTGCTCTCCTCAGTGAAACATTTGCATTCACAACAGACAGCAGAACTGTCTTTTCTTCCTTCAGCCCTGGTGATAGGACACCGTAAGCAGAGCCCTTCTTTATACTTTGGCTCTCTCTTTTCCAACACTCTCTCATGTGGAAGAGTCCTGAGACCATCACTTTAATGTTTTGGACCCAGGCATAGTACAGAAAGCAGAAGTGGGTTATTCACTCTACTGTTTTCCTTGAATAACTGCCCACGGCCATTCTATCCTGAATACGCCCGCTCCTGTCCAATTTTGGAAGCTAAGCAGGGTAGACCTGGTCAGTACTTGGATGGGAGACCATCTAGGAATACTGGGTACCACGGGCAGTAATACTTCGAGGAATACTTTACTCACTTCCTAGTCCTTAACACAGGTTGATCTCATTGATAAAAAGCTTTGTATGGATTAGCATCTTGTAATATATTTTCACCAATGCTTATCATGAACCCTATGAATTACCAGGTAAATCAAGATTTTTAAGTTATTTTTGTCTTTTCTTTCCCTGTTATTATAGCCTGATGTACAAAATAATTTTTGGTAGCACCACCAATAATTGACTGCTCTAAATGTTATTAATAGCAGTATTCATATTGGTTTTTTGATGATGATTAGTTATGCAACCATATGTATGTTTTGTTGGTGCGGAATTAACAACTCATCCTTTGCAAAAACAAAATAATGTCAAGTAAATATACAAAAAATGAAGAAAGCAATACAAATTGTAAACTATATACAATGGGGGTCATTCCGAGTTGATCGCTAGCTGCCGTTTTTCCAAGCGTAGCGATCAGGCTAAAAATCGGCTGTTCTGCGCATGCGTATGGGCCGCAGTGCACACGCGCGAAGTACTTTCACACAAAACTATGCAGTTTTACACAAGGCTGAATGATTCTTTTCAATCGCTCGAGTGATCGATGAGTGATTGACAGGAAAGGGGCATTTCTGGGAGGTAACTGACCGTTTTCCGGGAGTGTGCTAAAAATCGCAGGCGTGTCAGCAGATAATGCAGGCGTGCCTGGAGAAATGGGGGAGTGGCTGGCCGATCGTAGGGCGTGTTTGTGACGTCAAAACAGGAACTAAACTTTCTGCAGTGATCGCAAAGTAGGACTAGGTCTGGAACTACTGTGAAACTGCATGGAAATATTTAATAGCAGAACTGCTAACCTTTCGTTCGCACTTCTGCTAAGTTAAGATACACTCCCAGAGGGTGGTGGCTTTGCGTTTGCACTGCTGCTAAAAACAGCTAGCGAGCGATCAACTCGGAATGAGGGCCAATATGCAAAATGCAGAACGCAAAAAAAAAAAACCATGCTGAGACTCAAGTCTTATATAAATCTCCATATGTTCAGGGCCCCTCCAGCTGTGGTGGCACTACAAGTCTCAACACATCCACCTGATAAGATATACTGGGACTTGTAGTCTCACCATATCTGGACAGGCATAGAGGGGTGATTCAGACCTGATTGCTAGCCTGCTAAATTTGTTGTGCTGCATTCAGATACACGCCCAAGGGGAGTGTATATTCGCCATGCAAGTGTGCGATCGCATGTGTACGCTGAGCTGCAAAATATCCAGTGTGTGCAGTGTGTGCGCAACCCAGGACTTACTCCTCCAGTGCGATGTGAATCAGGCTGATCGGGGCCGGAGCTGACATCAGACACACTCCCTGAAAACGCTTGGGATTGCCTGCGTTTTCCCTGAAACTCCCTGAAAACGGTCAGTTACCACCCCCAAACGGCCTCTTCCTGTCAATTACCTTGTGAATGGCTGTACGATCGAAATTTTCGCACCATCCTGACGCTGTCCGGTGAAGCCTGTTGTTTTCCGTTGCGCGTGCGCATTGCGGTGCATACACATGCACAGTTTATCGCTGATTGTCTGCTGTGCAGAAACGCATAGCAGCGATGAGATCTGAGTCACCCCCATAGTGAGCATTTTAGTTTCCCATAGGCCCGCCAGAACTGCGTATCATTTCTTGCACAGCTCCAGGACCACAGCAGTGAGCACTGTGTCCCAGACTGCACAGACTCACATAGGGGTTTATTCATGAAGCAGTGAAAAGAGTAGAGAAGTGAGCCTGCGGAGAAGTTGACCATGGCAACCAATCAGCTGCTCTGAACAACTGTATAGTATGCAAATTATAAATTTTACCTCAATGCTGATTGGTTGCCATGGGCAACTTTTCCACTGGCTCACTTTTCCACCCTTTTCACAGCTTCCAGAATAGACCACATGGTGAGGACCCTGCACTGGTCTTTCAATGTGGCCGGCATTCTTCATCTCTCACCACACTCCTCCCTCTCTGCAGCAGCTGCCTGTCACATGGGGAGGACCTATAACACAGGCAAGACCGTGCATGCCACTGGGACGGTGACAGCAGGAGTATGGGGGAGGAATACCCTCTCTCCCTAATCCTAGTTTGTACTTTAGTGAATGATCCACTACGGCAGTGCCCCGTGTGTGATCCATGGAGGTCTAATAATGTCAGTCAGACTCATTATAACACCACTGGCTTTGGGCCCCTGAATTGCAGCGGGGCCCCATGCAATGCACCAGCTGCACTGCTGCTAGTTCTGCCACTGCTCCGGGTTCGGGGCTTCCGGCTTCCGGCTGCGTGCCACCTGCGTTCCACGGTCGTTGGTTGGTCACTGATGCATTTCTCCACCTCTAAGAGGGGCGGTTTCATCAGAGGTATGATGAAACCGCCCCTCTTAGAGGCGGAGAAAAACGCGTCAGGTGACCAACCAACGACCGTGGAACGCAGGTGGCACGCAGCCGGAAGCCAGAAGCACCGATCCCGGAAGCCGCGTATCGTGGCGTGTGAGCGTCCCCTGCAGCTCCAGGCCTGCTACCCAGCCCGGGTGTGTTTGTGGCCAGACGAGGCGGACAGGACTAAAAGGCAGTGCCGACCAGGGCCGTCTTTTCGTATGGGCTCAATGGGCTCTTGCCCAAGGGCCCCAGGAGTATAAAGGCCCTAGGATGATAGCTGAGGGTCCCCTCTTTCCAGGGGTACCAGATTTTTGAAAATCGGCCCTGGGGAACCGGAGATATCTGACTTGAAAGCAGTGGTCCCCAACCAAGCCTGTTAATTGCTCTTCCCAGACTGATATCTCGGGTTTTGTCTGACTTAGAGTTTTCCTGAGGGTATACTCCAAAAGCTGAGACTCTCCCCTTTCGGTGGACACTGGCAGCTTGTCTCTACTATACCCAGAACTAGAGATATCACCTTCCAGCAGCTGGTCCCTGCTCCAGCTCCACACGCCTGGTATGCAGTTTTAGATTTTCATTGGTGAATTGCTTTGGCTCCTGAACTCTGATCTCCTGGTCCCCAGTATCTCCTGAAAGGTGAGACTCTCTAGTATTGTATCCCATTCAAATCTAAGAAATATATTTTCAGGAACTTGAGATATCTGCAGTCAAGCAAGCTGCCCTCCAACCGGAAAATGCTGAATATTAAGCCCACGCCACTATCCACCCCTCCCCTACCTATTAAACACCCCGTACCACCCTGGAAGTCATGTACCAGGGCTTGTTCAATCAGCCCAATGCCCCCTTCTACAGTTTAGCCCCATCTGTGCAGTAAAGGAGTAATTAGCAGAAATTACTGTTCCAGGTCCTACATGCTGAGCGGAAGATAGAACACCCCCTACCGCCCGCGGGACATCAAAGCTGTGCTGCTAGCACCCCCCATACCTACCGCTGGAGGATGGGTAGGGGGCCCAGTGCATTGCTGTGCCCAGGGGCCTACACTGCTGTTAAGACGGCCCTGGTGCCGACGAGCCTCAGGATCTCCGCACCAAGAAGCCGCGGCTGAGCGGCCGTTTATCCAACACTGGCCAGTGAGTGAACTATCCCCATGTTTATGGTAAGGTAAAATTGACGTGGAAACATCCGGTTTTAAGATATGGGGGTAATTCCAAGTTGATCGCAGCAGGAATTTGGTTAGCAGTTGGGCAAAACCATGTACACTGCAGGGGAGGCAGATATAACATGTGCAGAGAGAGTTAGATTTGGGTCTGGTGTGTTCAATCTGCAATCTAAATTGCAGTGTAAAAATAAAGCAGCCAGTATTTACCCTGCACAGAAACAAAATAACCCACCCAAATCTAACTCTCTCTGCACATGTTATATCTGCCCCCCCCCTGCAGTGCACATGGTTTTGCCCAACTGCTAAAAAAATTTCCTGCTGCGATCAACTTGGAATTACCCCCATAGTTCTGCAATATACAGCTGGACATGCTTTAAACAGCCATATACTGATGAAGTATTGACAAGTTTTATAAAGCTAAGAACTGCTTCTGTTATCATCTAACATCCTTTCAGTTATGGACTACTACTAATCAGTGGCTACTAACTTTTAATATATGCATGCAAACATTTATATTACTAACCAGCATTCTGTGCTAATAAGCAGCAGGTCTCGAGTCAGAAGGACACGTGTCTACAGCATTATTTTTTATAATTTTTATGTTGTGTTGTGAATTAATTTACAGTTACTTTTTAATATTAAAAATAAATTAATGTGTTTACAAAACCAGCAGCTGAGATCAATTACTTTTTAGAGCGCCCACATTACAATTTTTTCCTTTTTAGCCATGTATTAGGTGTCTGATTCTAGTGTATGAGGTTGAGAGCTTAAGTCACAGGTATGGCAGGTTGAGAAATGTGCATTTTAAATACAAGGGGGTTGTCTGAAAGTGCATGCATTCTGTACATATGGGAGCATGCCTCTCCCGCTCCAATATATCAGTAGAACATCAGTCATCATAGAGATAAAGTCAGAGACTTCTCTGAAAAATATTGGTCCAATTGCAATTGACTGAATATCGATGAACTGCTTTGTAGTCATTTCAGTTGGATTCTCTCTCTCCCTCCCTCTCTCTCTATCTCTTATTCTCTTTCTCTATATACATATGTGTGTGTGTTTAAATATAGAATAAACTATGTTTGAAAAGCTCACATGGATAAGTATTTTAATATTTACAAGAACCCCCGACCCCCCACATCTTCCCTCTCATAGTCTCTGTTAGCTCTCCTGCCTACCTCTGGCCTAACCTCTGCATATAGGGCCTAATTCAGGTTAGATCGCAGTAAGCGATCCAACCGCAATTTGGAGAAAAACATGCGGGAGCATGCGAAGCGCCTGTTCTGCGCATGCACCTGCTTTTTCTGCGTGTGCTTGTCAATCAGGCAGAGGCTGTCGCGGGGCGGGAGGGGGGCGGTCAACGCTCCCTTTCCAGGGAGGAGACGGAGCCTTGCGAGAGCGGAGCGGTGCAGTGTGAACGGGGGCGGAGGCAGCCTAACGGGGGGTATGATCACAGCGGCTGCGTGACGTCACACGCAGTCGCCGCAATCAGGAAGATGGTGGCGGGTCTCCTGCGGGCGCAGCTAAGCTGCGATGGCAGGAGGCTTCCTTAGTTTCTGCTAACAAGCAGAAATTGCAATCACATCACAATTTCTGCTTGTTCAATGGGGGAGGCTCAGGTCAGCATGCTGGGCAGCTTTGCCCAGCAATGGGCGGCCCCCAGCATGCAATCCAAAGGATAACAAATTCTGCTAATTAGCAGAATTTGCTATCCTTACTGAATTAGGCCCATAATACATTTATTTTTCAACCTAATACATGTTATTGACATTTTTTTTCAAAGACAATATAATATACAGTACACCAGTTTTGAACGGATGCAGGAGAAATGGAGAAGTGTCTCTGGGGTAGGGGAGAGGTGTTGGGAAAAATGTAGTACTTTAGAAGCACTTGCTATGCCTGTCATGATGTATCCAAGTGAGAAAAGAGGGCATGACTGCAACTCAATCCAGACTAGTTGAATGTCTAGAGACATGAATATAATCATTTATCTCCACCAATTTAAGTTCCTTGGGAGAATTTACAGGGCTGGATTAATACTGCAGTTGTGAGGGACTCAGGGCAGCCAATTTAGAACCTTACCATGTTTCTTGGTAGACCAAAAGGGCTGTGATGTAGCTGAAGAAAAGGGTTTCTTCGGAGCAGGTGTAGCTGAAGGAAGAAAAGGTGACTTACCAGCCGTAGCCGTGGAGATCCACGCATCCAACGCTTCCCCAAAGAGAGCCTGACCTGTGTAGGGTAGGGTCTCCACACTTCTCCTGGATTCCGCGTCGGCAGACCACTGGCGCAACCACAGTCCTCGACGAGCTGATACAGACATGGAAGAAATTCCCGCAGCCATGGAACCCAGGTCTTTTATAGATTCTCCAAGAAATCCTGCCGAATCCTGAATGTTAGGTAAAAACAATTCAACATCACATTTCTCCATAGTATCCAAGTCTTCAAGTAATGTGCCTGACCACTTTACTATAGCTTTGTCAGTCCAAGCACTGGCAATAGTAGGACGTAGTATTGCCCCAGAAGCCGTGTACATGGATTTGAGTATATTATCAATTTTACGATCAGCCGGCTCTTTCAAGGCGGTAGATCCTGGAACAGGTAAAACCACCTTTTTTGAGAGTCTGAATACTGACGCGTTAACAATAGGCGAGTTTTCCCATTTTTTCCTATACTCTAGCGGGAAAGGAAATGCTACCAGTATCCTTTTAGGTATCTGGAATATTTCTATCCGGGTTTTCCCAAGCATTTTCAAAAATAGCATTTAATTCCTTTGAGGCAGGGAAGGTTAGCGAGGCTTTCTTATTTTCAGTGGAGTAAGCCTCCTCAATCTGCTCGGGTGTTGTATCAGCAATATTCAACACATCTCTAATAGCCTCTATCATCAACTGCACTCCTTTCGCAAGAGATCCTGCCCCCCGCAACACATCCCCGTCACCGTCTGCAGTGTCAGAATCGGTATCCTTATCATCCTGCATGATCAAGAGCACGTTTATGTGAATATATACAGCGGGGAGCCCTGAGGTACCAGAACTGGGCAAGACTGCCATAGAGTTCTGTAAAGCCTGAGTTGCAGATTCATTTTGTGCAACCCTATTTGAAATCTGAGAAATCATAGATTTGATAGAGGATAACCACTCAGGCTCCCTTGCTGGTATCTGTGCTAAACCAGTGCAATCCTGATTACATGGAATGGGATCATCCTGAGAGGACATATCCTCTGCAGCATATGACATAGAGTCCCTGGACATTGCTTAATGGAGACCACAGATACTCCACACACACACACACACACTAGAGATGTGCACTTGAAATTTTTCGGGTTTTGTGTTTTGGTTTTGGGTTCGGTTCCGCGGCCGTGTTTTGGGTTCGACCGCGTTTTGGCAAAACCTCACCGAATTTTTTTTGTCGGATTCGGGTGTGTTTTGGATTCGGGTGTTTTTTTTTAAAAACACTAAAAAACAGCTTAAATCATAGAATTTGGGGGTCATTTTGATCCCAAAGTATTATTAACCTCAAAAACCATAATTTCCACTCATTTTCAGTCTATTCTGAATACCTCACACCTCACAATATTATTTTTAGTCCTAAAATTTGCACCTAGGTCGCTGGATGACTAAGCTAAGCGACCCTAGTGGCCGACACAAACACCGTGCCCATCTAGGAGTGGCACTGCAGTGTCACGCAGGATGGCCCTTCCAAAAAACACTCCCCAAACAGCACGACGCAAAGAAAAAAAGAGGCGCAATGAGGTAGCTGTGTGAGTAAGATAAGCGACCCTAGTGGCCGACACAAACACCGGGCCCATCTAGGAGTGGCACTGCAGTGTCACGCAGGATGGCCCTTCCAAAAAACACTCCCCAAACAGCACATGATGCAAAGAAAAAAAGAGGCGCAATGAGGTAGCTGTGTGAGTAAGATAAGCGACCCTAGTGGCCGACACAAACACCGTGCCCATCTAGGAGTGGCACTGCAGTGTCACGCAGGATGGCCCTTCCAAAAAACCCTCCCCAAACAGCACATGACGCAAAGAAAAAAAGAGGCGCAATGAGGTAGCTGTGTGAGTAAGATAAGCGACCCTAGTGGCCGACACAAACACCGTGCCCATCTAGGAGTGGCACTGCAGTGTCACGCAGGATGGCCCTTCCAAAAAACCCTCCCCAAACAGCACATGACGCAAAGAAAAAAAGAGGCGCAATGAGGTAGCTGTGTGAGTAAGATAAGCGACCCTAGTGGCCGACACAAACACCGTGCCCATCTAGGAGTGGCACTGCAGTGTCACGCAGGATGGCCCTTCCAAAAAACCCTCCCCAAACAGCACATGACGCAAAGAAAAAAAGAGGCGCAATGAGGTAGCTGTGTGAGTAAGATAAGCGACCCTAGTGGCCGACACAAACACCGTGCCCATCTAGGAGTGGCACTGCAGTGTCACGCAGGATGGCCCTTCCAAAAAACCCTCCCCAAACAGCACATGACGCAAAGAAAAAAAGAGGCGCAATGAGGTAGCTGTGTGAGTAAGATAAGCGACCCTAGTGGCCGACACAAACACCGTGCCCATCTAGGAGTGGCACTGCAGTGTCACGCAGGATGGCCCTTCCAAAAAACCCTCCCCAAACAGCACATGACGCAAAGAAAAAAAGAGGCGCAATGAGGTAGCTGTGTGAGTAAGATAAGCGACCCTAGTGGCCGACACAAACACCGGGCCCATCTAGGAGTGGCACTGCAGTGTCACGCAGGATGGCCCTTCCAAAAAACATTCCACAAACAGCACATGACGCAAAGAAAAATTAAAGAAAAAAGAGGTGCAAGATGGAATTGTCCTTGGGCCCTCCCACCCACCCTTATGTTGTATAAACAGGACATGCACACTTTAACCAACCCATCATTTCAGTGACAGGGTCTGCCACACGACTGTGACTGAAATGACGGGTTGGTTTGGACCCCCACCAAAAAAGAAGCAATTAATCTCTCCTTGAACAAACTGGCTCTACAGAGGCAAGATGTCCACCTCATCATCATCCTCCGATATATCACCGTGTACATCCCCCTCCTCACAGATTATCAATTCGTCCCCACTGGAATCCACCATCTCAGCTCCCTGTGTACTTTGTGGAGGCAATTGCTGCTGGTCAATGTCTCCACGGAGGAATTGATTATAATTCATTTTAATGAACATCATCTTCTCCACATTTTCTGGATGTAACCTCGTACGCCGATTGCTGACAAGGTGAGCGGCGGCACTAAACACTCTTTCGGAGTACACACTTGTGGGAGGGCAACTTAGGTAGAATAAAGCCAGTTTGTGCAAAGGCCTCCAAATTGCCTCTTTTTCCTGCCAGTATAAGTACGGACTGTGTGACGTGCCTACTTGGATGCGGTCACTCATATAATCCTCCACCATTCTTTCAATGGTGAGAGAATCATATGCAGTGACAGTAGACGACATGTCCGTAATCGTTGTCAGGTCCTTCAGTCCGGACCAGATGTCAGCATCAGCAGTCGCTCCAGACTGCCCTGCATCACCGCCAGTGGGTGGGCTCGGAATTCTGAGCCTTTTCCTCGCACCCCCAGTTGCGGGAGAATGTGAAGGAGGAGATGTTGACAGGTCGCGTTCCGCTTGACTTGACAATTTTGTCACCAGCAGGTCTTTCAACCCCAGCAGACTTGTGTCTGCCGGAAAGAGAGATCCAAGGTAGGCTTTAAATCTAGGATCGAGCACGGTGGCCAAAATGTAGTGCTCTGATTTCAACAGATTGACCACCCGTGAATCCTTGTTAAGCGAATTAAGGGCTCCATCCACAAGTCCCACATGCCTAGCGGAATCGCTCCGTGTTAGCTCCTCCTTCAATGTCTCCAGCTTCTTCTGCAAAAGCCTGATGAGGGGAATGACCTGACTCAGGCTGGCAGTGTCTGAACTGACTTCACGTGTGGCAAGTTCAAAGGGCATCAGAACCTTGCACAACGTTGAAATCATTCTCCACTGCGCTTGAGACAGGTGCATTCCACCTCCTATATCGTGCTCAATTGTATAGGCTTGAATGGCCTTTTGCTGCTCCTCCAACCTCTGAAGCATATAGAGGGTTGAATTCCACCTCGTTACCACTTCTTGCTTCAGATGATGGCAGGGCAGGTTCAGTAGTTTTTGGTGGTGCTCCAGTCTTCTGTACGTGGTGCCTGTACGCCGAAAGTGTCCCGCAATTCTTCTGGCCACCGACAGCATCTCTTGCACGCCCCTGTCGTTTTTAAAAAAATTCTGCACCACCAAATTCAAGGTATGTGCAAAACATGGGACGTGCTGGAATTTGCCCATATTTAATGCACACACAATATTGCTGGCGTTGTCCGATGCTACAAATCCACAGGAGAGTCCAATTGGGGTAAGCCATTCCGCGATGATCTTCCTCAGTTGCCGTAAGAGGTTTTCAGCTGTGTGCGTATTCTGGAAAGCGGTGATACAAAGCGTAGCCTGCCTAGGAAAGAGTTGGCGTTTGCGAGATGCTGCTACTGGTGCCGCCGCTGCTGTTCTTGCGGCGGGAGTCCATACATCTACCCAGTGGGCTGTCACAGTCATATAGTCCTGACCCTGCCCTGCTCCACTTGTCCACATGTCCGTGGTTAAGTGGACATTGGGTACAACTGCATTTTTTAGGACACTGGTGAGTCTTTTTCTGACGTCCGTGTACATTCTCGGTATCGCCTGCCTAGAGAAGTGGAACCTAGATGGTATTTGGTAACGGGGGCACACTGCCTCAATAAATTGTCTAGTTCCCTGTGAACTAACGGCGGATACCGGACGCACGTCTAACACCAACATAGTTGTCAAGGCCTCAGTTATCCGCTTTGCAGCAGGATGACTGCTGTGATATTTCATCTTCCTCGCAAAGGACTGTTGGACAGTCAATTGCTTACTGGAAGTAGTACAAGTGGGCTTACGACTTCCCCTCTGGGATGACCATCGACTCCCAGCAGCAACAACAGCAGCGCCAGCAGCAGTAGGCGTTACACGCAAGGATGCATCGGAGGAATCCCAGGCAGGAGAGGACTCGTCAGAATTGCCAGTGACATGGCCTGCAGGACTATTGGCATTCCTGGGGAAGGAGGAAATTGACACTGAGGGAGTTGGTGGGGTGGTTTGCGTGAGCTTGGTTACAAGAGGAAGGGATTTAGTGGTCAGTGGACTGCTTCCGCTGTCGCCCAAAGTTTTTGAACTTGTCACTGACTTATTATGAATGCGCTGCAGGTGACGTATAAGGGAGGATGTTCCGAGGTGGTTAACGTCCTTACCCCTACTTATTACAGCTTGACAAAGGCAACACACGGCTTGACACCTGTTGTCCGCTTTTCTGTTGAAATACCTCCACACTGAAAAGCTGATTTTTTTGGTATTTTCACCAGGCATGTCAACGGCCATATTCCTCCCACGGACAACAGGTGTCTCCCCGGGTGCCTGACTTAAACAAACCACCTCACCATCAGAATCCTCCTGGTCAATTTCCTCCCCAGCGCCAGCAACACCCATATCCTCCTCATCCTGGTGTACTTCAACACTGACATCTTCAATCTGACTATCAGGAACTGGACTGCGGGTGCTCCTTCCAGCACTTGCAGGGGGCGTGCAAATGGTGGAAGGCGCATGCTCTTCACGTCCAGTGTTGGGAAGGTCAGGCATCGCAACCGACACAATTGGACTCTCCTTGTGGATTTGGGATTTCGAAGAACGCACAGTTCTTTGCGGTGCTTTTGCCAGCTTGAGTCTTTTCAGTTTTCTAGCGAGAGGCTGAGTGCTTCCATCCTCATGTGAAGCTGAACCACTAGCCATGAACATAGGCCAGGGCCTCAGCCGTTCCTTGCCACTCCGTGTGGTAAATGGCATATTGGCAAGTTTACGCTTCTCCTCCGACAATTTTATTTTAGGTTTTGGAGTCCTTTTTTTACTGATATTTGGTGTTTTGGATTTGACATGCTCTGTACTATGACATTGGGCATCGGCCTTGGCAGACGACATTGCTGGCATTTCATCGTCTCGGCCATGACTAGTGGCAGCAGCTTCAGCACGAGGTGGAAGTGGATCTTGATCTTTCCCTAATTTTGGAACCTCAACATTTTTGTTCTCCATATTTTAATAGGCACAACTAAAAGGCACCTCAGGTAAACAATGGAGATGGATGGATACTAATATACTTACGGATGGACTGCCGAGTGCCGACACAGCCGTGGACTACCGTACTGTGTCTGCTGCTAATATAGACTGGATGATAATGAGATGAAATCAATATATATATGTATGTATATATAATATCACTAGTACTGCAGCCGGACAGGTAGATAATATATTTATTAGGTAATGATGACTGATGACGGACCTGCTGGACACTGTCAGCTCAGCAGCACCGCAGACTGCTACAGTAAGCTACTATACTATAGTAGTATGTACAAAGAAGAAAGAAAAAAAAAAACCACGGGTAGGTGGTATACAATTATGGATGGACTGCCGAGTGCCGACACAGAGGTAGCTACAGCCGTGGACTAACGTACTGTGTCTGCTGCTAATATAGACTGGATGATTGATAATGAGATGAAATCAATATATATATATGTATGTATATATAATATCACTAGTACTGCAGCCGGACAGGTAGATAATATATTTATTAGGTAATGATGACTGATGACGGACCTGCTGGACACTGTCAGCTCAGCAGCACCGCAGACTGCTACAGTAAGCTACTATACTATACTAGTAGTATGTACAAAGAAGAAAGAAGAAAAAAAAAACACGGGTAGGTGGTATACAATTATGGATGGACTGCCGAGTGCCGACACAGAGGTAGCTACAGCCGTGGACTAACGTACTGTGTCTGCTGCTAATATAGACTGGATGATTGATAATGAGATGAAATCAATATATATATATGTATGTATATATAATATCACTAGTACTGCAGCCGGACAGGTAGATAATATATTTATTAGGTAATGATGACTGATGACGGACCTGCTGGACACTGTCAGCTCAGCAGCACCGCAGACTGCTACAGTAAGCTACTATACTATACTAGTAGTATGTACAAAGAAGAAAGAAAAAAAAAACCACGGGTAGGTGGTATACAATTATGGATGGACTGCCGAGTGCCGACACAGAGGTAGCTACAGCCGTGGACTAATGTACTGTGTCTGCTGCTAATATAGACTGGATGATTGATAATGAGATGAAATCTATATATGTATATATGTATGTATATATAATATCACTAGTACTGCAGCCGGACAGGTAGATAATATATTTATTAGGTAATGATGACTGATGACGGACCTGCTGGACACTGTCAGCTCAGCAGCACCGCAGACTGCTACAGTAAGCTACTATACTATAGTAGTATGTACAAAGAAGAAAGAAAAAAAAAACCACGGGTAGGTGGTATACAATTATGGATGGACTGCCGAGTGCCGACACAGAGGTAGCTACAGCCGTGGACTAACGTACTGTGTCTGCTGCTAATATAGACTGGATGATTGATAATGAGATGAAATCAATATATATATATATATGTATGTATATATAATATCACTAGTACTGCAGCCGGACAGGTAGATTAATATATTTATTAGGTAATGATGACTGATGACGGACCTGCTGGACACTGTCAGCTCAGCAGCACCGCAGACTGCTACAGTAAGCTACTATACTCTATAGTAGTATGTACAAAGAAGAAAGAAAAAAAAAACCACGGGTAGGTGGTATACAATTATGGATGGACTGCCGAGTGCCGACACAGAGGTAGCTACAGCCGTGGACTAACGTACTGTGTCTGCTGCTAATATAGAGTCTAGACTGGATGATAAATTATTGATAATGAGATGAAATCAATATAATATCACTAGTACTGCAGCCGGACAGGTACTATATATATTTATTATGTAATGACTGATGACGGACCTGCTGGACACTGTCAGGTCAGCACAGCACCGCAGACTGCTACAGTAAGCTACTATAGTAGTATGTATAAAGAAGAATGAAAAAAAAAAAACCACGGGTAGGTGGTATACAATATTATATATATATATATATATATATATTATATACAATTATATATATATATATATATATATTAAACTGGTGGTGATTGATTATTAAACTGGTGGTCACTTCAGGTCACGTTGCAACTTGCAACTAGTACTCCGAGGCCTAAGCAGACAATCACAAAATATATTATTATGCTGGTGGTCAGTGTGGTCACAACAATGGCAGTGTGGTACTGACTCTGGCAGCAAAAGTGTGCACTGTACGTTATATGTACTCCTGAGTCCTGCTCTCAGACTCTAACTGCTCCCCACTGTCAGTGTCTCCCCCACAAGTCAGATAATACACTTACAGTCACACTATCTATTATCTAATCTAGTATAAAATATCACTTCAGCAGCAAGTAGTATAGTAGTATACAGTATAGTAGTACTCCTCCTAATAATGCTCCCCAAAATACTGTGTCTCTCTCTTCTCTAAACGGAGAGGACGCCAGCCACGTCCTCTCCCTATGACTCTCAATGCACGTGTGAAAATGGCGGCGACGCGCGGCTCCTTATATAGAATCCGAGTCTCGCGATAGAATCCGAGCCTCGCGAGAATCCGACAGCGTGATGATGACGTTCGGGCGCGCTCGGGTTAGCCGAGCAAGGCGGGAAGATCCGAGCCTGCTCGGACCCGTGTAAAAAACCTGAAGTTCGGGCGGGTTCGGATTCAGAGGAACCGAACCCGCTCATCTCTAACACACACACACACACACACACACACACACACACACACACACACACACACACACACACGGGAGGTTAGACAGAGTTTCACCCCTAAGAATGGCAAGAGAGACACAGAGATTGCCAACCCACACACAGCACTTTTAATGTAAAGGGAGACCCCTACTAACACTGACTGTGCACCTTAATAGGTTACACAGTCTTAATGCAGTCTCCCCCCCCCCCCCCCTTCTACAACCCCCTGGTACCGTGAGAGATAGCTGGAGTTGCTGTGGAGGGACTTGCTCTTCCTGGACAGCACTGCTGGGTCCGCTCTGAGGAGAAGCTCCATCCCCAAAATGGCTCTGTCTTCCCACTCTTCACAAGGATTATACTGGCCTGAGGTAAAATGCTTGCTGAGATCCACGGACCCCGACAGGCTAGCTGACCAGTGCAGGGTTCAGGCACTGGCTCAGGGCGCCCCTCACAGCGCCGCACTAAGTACCGCTGAGCCTCCAGAGCGCAGTTAGTACTGAGCTCCTACCCTGTTGCTGCCATCTTCACACCGGCCCCCCACTTGTTAGGGGGGGCGGTGACTCACTCGCCACTGATCTTCAGCTCTGTAAGGGTGTGGCGGCATGCTGCTGGGGTGAGCGATCCCCTGTGGCGGGGAATGATCTATCCCCTCAGGAGCTCAGTGTCCTGTCAGCGGAGATAGTGGCTCAGACCCCGCAGGGCGCACACTACTTCCCCCCTTAGTCCCACGAAGCAGGGTGGCTGTTGCCAGCAGCCTCCCTGTAAAATAATAAACTCTAAAAAATAAACTTTGTAGAGGTCCCCTAGCTGTGACCAGCTCCTCCGGGCACATTTTCTAAACTGAGTCTGGTAGGAGGGGCATAGAGGGAGGAGCCAGCCCACACTCTCATACTCTTGTGACAATGGCTCCTGGTGGACCCGTCTATACCCCATGGTACTAATGTGGACCCCAGCATCCTCTAGGACGTAAGAGAAATGTATAATTCAAGAGCACAGTCTGGAACCTGATCCCTAGATGAGGAGGAGGGCCAACAGGCAGTAGGACCCAAAAGAGGGCCCCTGTGGGCCAGTACAACCCTGAATGCAAGGCATATGCATATTTCTTATGGGCACAGGGTGTGTGGTGCACAGGTACACTAACTACTGGTGCTGGCATTCATGTATGTCTGCGATCTCCTTAGCCAGCAATTGGAGTAAAAATGCAAAAGACCGAGTTCTGATACAAGCGACAGTACAACCACTACATATTATTATGCTCAGTCTTTAACATTATGCTTTTATGTGACTCTAATGCTAATTAGTGTGCCTGGGTACACTGTAAGTGACTGTGTACTGTTCATGGCTACGATGCCACATACAGTACAAAGTACAAATCTCTACTTGTGCCAAGAGTCTCGTGCAATATGCTAAGCCAATCAGGACACATCTCAAGCATGCATTGTGCCGGTTTTAAAACTGCAGTTTGATCATTTTGCCTTCGGGTGTTAACCTGTTGATGCATGTGAGTTATTGTTCACGCAACGCAAGCCACACATCGGTAATGAGGTCATAATATCAATCCCCTTTTCATCCCCTATAGGGGAGGTGTATTAAAATTCTAATTACGTTGTTTTCCTATTCCCCACCTGAAGAACACCTATGTTAAACTTCATCTTCCTAACATATCGGGAAGTAAGAGAATTAGTGATCAGTCAGTCAGTCAGTCAGTCAGGCAGTCAGTGAGAGATACGGTAAAAAGTGACAGGACAATTTTTGTAGTTTAGGAAATTCTACACATTGGAGGTGCAATACAAGTTTTCATCTGATTGTCCGTTTGGGTCTTATCATTCACGCAACGTAAGCCACGCATTGGTAATGACGTCATTATGTCAACCCTATTTTCATCCCCTCTGGGGAGGTTTATTAAATTCTAATGATGTAGTTTTCCTATTTCGCACCTGCAGAATGGGTGGTCTTCAGTATGCCGGCTGTCGGGATCCCGGCGCACAGTATCCCGGGCCGGAATCCCAACAGCCGGCATACCGACACTTATTCTTCCTCGTAAGGGTCCACGACCCCCCAGGAGGGAGAATAAAATAGCGTGGCGTGCGTAGCGCACCACCGTGCCCGCAGCGAGCCCGCAGCGAGCCCGCAAGGGGCTCATTTGCACTCGCCACACTGTCGGTAAGCCGGCGGTCGGGCTCCCGGCGCCAGTATGCTGGTCGCCGGGAGCCCGACCGCCGGCATACCATACCACACCCCTGCAGAATACCTATGTTAAATTTCAGCTTCCTAACATATCAGGAAGTAAGAGAATCATTGATGAGTCAGTGAGTGAGTGCTTTTGCATATATATATATATATATATATATGTGGAAATTGTATCTTTAGGGGGGCACCTAATATGAAAGTTTGTGTATATTGACACCCTTCATATAACATCAAAACATATATCTATGGTACAGAGTTTGGTCTATTAGTTATAAACTATTGTACATTGAATACAACCACAGTACTTAATCTCCAAAGTATATATAATTTATTAAAACACTTTCTAAATTTATTTAAAATAAATTAATAGAACAGTAGTTCAAAAACATAGGCAGACTCATATTTCTGTATGATCGGAAAAAAAAACCCAGCTTTTGTCTGTCGCCTTGAATCCAGACACAATATCAGGGGTGATATAGTGTCTGGATTCAAGGCGACAGACAAAAGCTGTTTTTTTCGATCATACACAAACTTTCATAAAAGGCTCTCCCTAAAGATACAATTTCCCTGTATCTACTCAAAAGGCCCTTTTGGGCAGAGAACCAATCTGTGGGACTGCTGCCGACAATCAAACAACAAAAAGCAACTGGCTACAGTAATTGTAGCCAAACTTAATAACAACAACATTAGAGTTGATTTAGCACAGCACTAGTTACCAAACATACTATATTGTGTGTGTGTGTGTATATATATATATATATATATATATATATATATATATATATATACATACTAAATTTACTTAATCTGCAGCCCTTGCCTTTGTAAAATAAGTAAAAAAAAAAAAAGTAATAATGGCCCTCTAGTGGAAAAAAGTGGTATTGGTCATGTCAACACTATCCTTTTACTTTCCAGAATGTCTCTTTTGAGAATAAGGGATATATTTACTAAAATGCAGATTTATAGTAGCGGAGATGTTGCCCATAGCAACATTAGATTCTACTTATCATTTAGCACCTTCTATTAGATAATAGCTAGTATCTGATTAGTTGCTATGGGCAACATCTCCGCTACATATAAAAGTGCACTTTAGTAAACATACACATCACACTCCCTCAAAAATATTTCCATCACACTTCCTCCTTTGAAACCTGGTCTACTTCCCTGCTCTGTGTTGTTTTTCTCTTTGAAGCTATAAACAATATACTTTTGTTTCCTTGGAAAAAAAGTCAAAAGGAAGGCAAAGATAACTAAGGTAAATACAAGAGTAAATCAGGTAGCAAGTAATTACCACTGAATATTATAGCCTAGAGTATTTTATAATATCCAATAAGCATATTTGCTACTTTCTTATATTCCTCTAGGGGAGAAGTCATAGAAGAGATTCAGCATGCATCTTTTGTGGAGGTGTGTGTGGGGGGAGGGGGGGGGGCTGGTTAATATAATCAGACTCCACCCCTGTAGTTGTAATATGCTGTGATTCATGAGTACAAGAGGAAGGGGCGGGGCTAAATGACACAAGTTTGCGTCATATAGCCCATCACCTTCAAAATGGAGCCGCTATTCCCAGTGTATTTTCTTCAACATCTCTCTCGCTTCACTAGGATGTAAGTGGGATGCACGAGATCCGTACACTTTTTCAATCGTGAGTCTCCTACAATTTCAGGGAGAGTAGGTATGTATGCTAATAAGTGTACCTTAGAGGTGCTCCAGAGTAACTGTCTATCCAAGGAATCTTAGCTTTGCTTTGAATGTAAAGCACTGTGAGTCCTATAGGGAAAAAAAGTGCTATATAAATATTATCATTATTAATGTCTTTCTTTGTATATGGACAGTTTATTCTTGGCACACCGTTTATGCGAACAATAACTTGTCACAATGGAGATTAGACCTTTGCTATTGTGAATTGATAAACAAATGTTTTGTTAAGCATACATTATAAGAGCGATGATTGCTGTGTTTTTTAAGCTTGTAAGTGCACCTCAAAAGCATAGTCATAAGGTCATGTTGAATTGAAAATTGCTAAATTCTTCTATGGACCTGCCAAAGCCACTAAGGTGATGAAACCACCCACATACAGTACCTTCAGCGTTCCAGTGGGTCATGTAGCTGTTAACTGTTGTAGCTCTGTT
Source organism: Pseudophryne corroboree (assembly GCF_028390025.1). Lineage (NCBI taxonomy): Eukaryota > Metazoa > Chordata > Amphibia > Anura > Myobatrachidae > Pseudophryne > Pseudophryne corroboree. Next base: position 292,317,650 of record NC_086447.1, on the reverse strand, counting down.
TTAATTCAGTAACTCATTCACTTGTGGTATCCCAAATAAATGTGTAGTATTGGATCATCACAGACCCAGTGTTACTAGGATGTGGTGTGTGGGTAGGAATCCGCTCTTGCTCCTAGCAGCATAGAGAGACAAGGAAAGCGTACCCTTTACCCGACACAGACAAAATGGCAGACAAAATGTATGCAAAAGGATTTTTTTCATTTATTTCTAGTGACTATAAATAAAGACTGGAATTGGTCACTTCAATTAAAAGAACAGATGACAAGGATTTCTTAAATCGCATTAAATATAGGATTAGCTAATGCAATTTCTCATATGCCTACGTTAATGCCTGTTACTAAATATACCTTCATTGACTATACAGCAAATGCAAAGTATCTATCTCCTCATAGGTGCATAATATTTACCATTAATTCTCACAGTAGTGCCTGCTTAACAGTTCTCAATCATCTGTATTTAACAGTTCTCAATAATATCTACTTAGCAAATAGCAATTCATATTACTATCTGGTTACTTAAGTATGGGTCACATAGGGGGAATTCAATTAGCCCCTGAACCTGTGTGTTTTCGGTATAGAACAGAGGTTCCCAAACGCGGTCCTCAAGGCACCCCAACAGTCCAGGATTTAGGTATATCCATGGCTCAGCACAGATGGTTAAATCAAATTGACTGAGGTGCTAATTAAGTCACCTGTGGCCAATCATGGATACATTTAAAACCAGGACCGTTGGGGTGCCTTGAGGACCGCATTTGGGAACCTCTGGTATAGAATGTATTTTTCCGGGTGGCTAAATTGGATAGCCTGAAAAAAATATAGGATAAATGTCTTTTTTCTCTCCCAATGTTTTAGATTTTGCAATTGAATTCCCCCCTTAGGATTTCTTTACACTCTCAATATGATTTTGCACAATGAAAGTCCTCATGAAGTAGATAAATGGATATACTGGGTATATTAGTTATTAATGTTCAGGTCAAAATGTAATGTATTAGAGTTAATAAAGCAGCTTTAACCATTTCATCCCGCTTTGTTTTGGGGATCGTCATATGCACTGTTGGGCCCCTAAAATACTCAGAAACAGTCTCTGTCGCAATGCTGTTGTATATAGTTTAAATGCAGCTAAGTCTCTCATATCAGTGGCGTAACTACAGTGGGTGGTCTGGGAATCGAAACACTCTGCCGAGGCCATGGGGGGGGGGGGGGGGGCAACACCTCCCCTTCCCCTGCTAGTTACACTGGAGCACTGCCCACCTGGAACCCTCTATCCGGGGAGAGAGTGGGTGATGCTCGAGATCTGTGCCACCCTCTCCCAGCAGCCGCAGAACCCTCCCTCCTCCAGCAGCCACCATGTCCAAGAGAAGCCAAGCTGTCACTTAGGTTTTCCTGCCAGGCTTGGATTCCAGAAGGAGGTAAAACGTCATCTTCCTGGCATCAGATCAGTCATGTTTTGGATTCGATATAAGTCCCTCCCACGCTGATTCAGGCACCATTTCACACAGGAGGACACCGAAGAGAGAGCACACTAGAGAATCTGTCAGGGTAGTAAATTATTGAAACTACTGGTGCACACAGCCCAGAGCTCTTACAGTGCAGCGTTTCATTAAACAACCACCAGATATAAACCCTTTATTAGTGTACAGTCACACTGGTGCTGAGCTTGTAATTGCCTGCAGTGCAGCCCATAGCTCCTAATATAGGGGCCGCATTATTCCTTTATTGGTGCACAGTGCACACTGGTGTGTGTGTGTGTGTGTGTGTGTGTGTGTGTGTGTGTGTGTGTGTGTGTGTGTTTTTTGTCACTGCCAAGTTCCTTCATCGCAGCCCAGAGCACCTAATAAAGGAGCAGCATTAATCCTTTATTGGTGCACAGTGCATACTGGTGCCTGCAAAAGTTTTTGGTGAAATTGTTATTTGTGAAAAAAACAGCATAAAATAACAACTTCTGTGAGTTCAATAAAGCTCAGTAGGTGCTGTGCCATTGCATTAATAAATAAAAGCACTGTGAGTCCACAATGTACAGTTGTCATTTATGAGAAGAAAAAAAACAGAGAAAAAATATGTTTTTTTTTAAACTTGTGTGTGTTTAATAAAGTACAGTAGGTGTCATGCCACTGCATAATAAATATAAGCACTGAGTCAATATGGATCATGACCAGTCAATAGAAGAGCAGGAGCTGCTACCAAGTTCTACTGCTGTGATTGCCTCCAGTCATAATATCCATGGGGCAAAGTTTAGGAAAGGGCGGCTGAAACAGAAATATTTCACAATGTTAGAAAAGAGGTAGATGTGTCACATTTAAACCCAACAAATTATCAGTGCCCAAAAAAAAGAACACTAAGGCTGAAGAACAAACAGTATGTTCACAAATCCCTGAGGACAGTCTAGGGATGTCCACAGCTATGTGTGAGTCTGACATTGCTAATACTACAGTATACAGTACTTGCAGAGAAGCCTCCTTACACCATTTCTGCACCCTCTGCAAATGTTGGGATGAGCAGTAAAAGTAGTGATGGTGATAATGACATTATAGAAACTGAGGATGCTAGTGTGGAAGTGCAACAGGATGAAGTGGATATTTGTTTACTCTCTGACGCCAATGAGGATATTACTGAAGAAAAGGATGTTGATTATATTATTTGTGTAAGATAGCCACCAGTGGTAGCAGTTCTTACTAGTGATATAAATAAAGCCATTGTAATGCCTGGTCTTAAAACCAAGAAAGCCACATTTTGGGTATAGATTATTTTTACCCAAATTCTGACAATGTTTGTGAAGGCATATGCTTTAATTGTGAGGCCAAAGTTAGCCATCTAGGCACCTTCTCTAAGTTACATAATTTTTTTCATTTAAATCCATTTATTTGACAAATTTATAATAATTTGTCATTAACACCCCCATCATCAACCTCTTCATTAGTGATTGAAGGTAGACTTTCCATAAAAAATGGTTTGTGGGGGCCACACAAACCAAGCACTTCAGCCAAAAAAGTCCCTGTCACCAAAAGTGCTTGGTTTGTTACGTCCTTTTTAATATCCAACATAAAAGTGAGTGGGAGGGCCCAAGGACAATTTCATCATGCACCAATTTTAATAATGAGCTGTATTTTGGGGAGGCATTTTGGTGACGGCCTTTTTACAATTTTTATTAGAGCTCTAAAATATTACTAATTTGCCACACATTTTTAAACAGCTATACATGCCGTTTGTTTATACCGCAGCTTTGTTGCTTAGTTTAGCCAGCCAGTCTTTGGCCAATATACAGTAGGTAAAGAACATTGTGACCTGTGAGGTGGTCAAAATTTACTGAAAATGACTGGAAATTAATGTTATTGTGGTTAATAGCTGTATTTAGCATTTTTTTAAAAATACACATCCAAAACCAAAACACATAAAGGTGGTTTTGTCAAATTAGAATGAAACCAAAACATGAAATAAATACAGATCCAGCATCTCCAGTTTGCTTAGATCCATACTCTTGGCTGCATGTACATCTTCCCATCATGGGCCTTCTTTCTTTCTATAACACCTTCCCCCCATTGCTTACATTTATCTCTCCTGTAATCTGAAAATCCTGAACTTTTAATTTGAGGGGCCCATACATTTGCAATTAATTGGGGTAGTTCCCTATTTTTCCAATGACTGGTTCGGGCCCCCCAAATGTAAAGGTAGGAGACACTGCTGAAAAAACATTATGAAGCTCCCACAAGCATATGTAGTTTTTGAGAATTATGTTTCCCAATTAAAAGAAAAAACCTCAAAGTGATTTAATTATATATTCCTCCCTGAGAGTGATAGACAGGTTTTTAAATGACTGTACTGGACAGTAATGAAGCCAACGTGGAAAGTTTTTTTCTTACTTTAATCTAGATGGATGTAGTAGGACTGTGGATTTACTAGCCAGTGATAAATGGATCTATAAAGTAAGATTAATAAATATAGGTAGCGCACCAGTCTTTAACTATAGCTAAAATATTAAATGGCTATTAACAAAGTTCTCCCTCCACGCCACTAACTGGTTTGCTTTCAGCAGGTACCGGTAATATCTTGCCAAGTGTGTAATGTGAAGTTGGTTTGTAATGCCCCTCTACCCCCCCCCCCCCAACCAAAAAGGGGCACCACAACCTTTTTAGTTGGGGGAGGGGGGATGGGGGGGGGCAAGAAATAATTTAATTTTGGCACCCCTAAATTGCTGAAACTTGCCCCCTAAAGGGCAGCTGGATTTACCTGATACACCACCTACCTGACCTATCTATCTATCTATCTATCTATCTATCTATCTATCTATCTATCTATCTATCTACCTATCTATCTATCTATCTATCTATCTATCTATCTATCTATCTATCTATCTATCTATCTATCTATCTATCTATCTCTATATACAAACACACACATGCGCAACACTTATGTAAAAAAAAACAGCATAGAGGACACTATGGGGAATGCAGATAATAGTGTATTAAAATATAAATACAACATCAAGTGGCCCATTTAATGTTTATTGAGGTTTAAACTCTTTAAATAGAATTTCTTATTGCAGCTATTCGAGAAATAAGAAATTAATTTTCGCCCAGATGTATTAAAAATCACATCCAGGGACAGATACTCCAATAGGAGCCTATCCCAGCAATGTGTAAACTAAAGTGATTGCATCAGGGATCACTTTGCTTTATACTGTGTACCCACTGTGCATGTGTGGTGGCTGTTTACTGGGGAGGGATCCAGACAATCATTCTCCCGGTATATTATGCAATTATGCAGCCCATAGACTACAATGGCTAATGCAATCACTATTGAGATGGATATCTGCCACAGAACCTCTGTAATACTTTCAGAGGATACTTTCATTTTAATGGTATACGGATTTTTGGGGTGATTTCCCACAAAATGTCTATATAAAATATGCCCCAAAATCTTAACTGTAACATGTGAGTGACTTTATGTAGTAGATGAAGAGACAGGATCCAATCACACCTGTCTGAGACTGTGCATGGAAGGTAATGAGACTGTACAGGGTATATTTTTTGAGGAACCCGGTTGGAAATTGGGGGAGGATAGGGGAAGTCATGAGGGAAGGGTGTGGGAGGACAATGGGGAGCTCAGGGGGAAGAGGTGAGGAACCTATGAATTGGGAGGTGATAAGGATGCAGGGCTGGTCCCAGAGGAGGGGCCAGCAAACAGTAACTAGCCACACACTGTAGGGATTGGAGCTTGGTGTAGTAGGGAGTAGGGCCCTGGAGGCAGGCAGAGAAGGGCTATGGGGAGGGAGTAGGTGGAGCAGCCAAAAAGGCCATTATTTCCCCATATTAACTGTAGATGGCAGCCTCACTGCGCCCCGCAACCCATTACTTTGACTGGCGCCTCTCAAATATTTTCGCCACCTTGCCCCCCATGTTCCAGCGCCTATGTCTGGCACCCATGTAAGACATTGAGAGTAGTTATGTATAATTTATTTGTTGTGGCATGCACAGGGACTGCAACAGAAGTCATATACCCACAATCTCTCTGCATCCCAGCTAGTAGGAGCTTCAGATCACATGTTCTAGTTACTCTAGAACAGTTTCTAAGCGCTTTTAAATCGAAATAGTGATTGGGGGCCTAATTCAGTATGACGCTCCTGTGCAGTGTGCGCATGCACAGTGCCGCACTGCGCATGTGCACACAGTGAGATGTGACAACACCTCACTTATGCGAATGCCTCTGCCTGTTTGAGATGTAGAGACGTTCGCATAGTGGGCGGGCCATCAATGCAGCATTTTGTGTGCGTCGACGTGGCATTGGGGAGGCATGTCCGGAACATTCGCATTGTGGACCGGGGTGGCTGCAGGGGGAGGGGGGGGGAATGACCCGGCATGTGGGGCGGCCTTGCCCTGTGCTGGGTGGCATCCCGCATGCTAGAGTAAAACTGTATCTTTTGCTAAATTAGGCCCTCAGTTCACTATGTCTGCCTGGTCAGCCGCTCTATTCATTGTCACAGACCTTCTTCAGCAGTGACCTATCCACTACAGGAGAGGCGATCTATTAGTTCTGTACTGTAGAGAGCAGGTTGCAGGAGAAGCCTGAGTTGGTGTGGTAGGTTAACCTATTTCTCCCCAAAAGAAGGCAACTATGTTCTACTTTTGTATAGATATATTTTCCTGGAAGACGGTGACAGTTAGCTAATTCATAGGAACTATCTTTGGTAGCCTGTTCCAGTCCCTCCCCTTACCTCTACTTCCCAGCTTTTTACCTCGTAAACAAATGTGGGGCAGATGGAGATAGGCGAAGGCATATTTTACACAATTGAGGTGAGGGGTACCATTAGCCAGAGCCGACCCAAGCTTATTTTAAGCATGCCACAAAAAGGAGTGTTGTCTTACAAGACACGAGTGTGGCTGCACAATTGGGTGACAGGGAAATAGTGGGTGACTGAGGCAGGGGTGACAGGGAAATAGTTGGTGACTGAGGCATGGGAGATAGGGAGATCGCGGGTGACTGAGGTAAGGTAATAGGGAGATAGTGGGTGACTGAGGCAAGGGTGAAAGGGAGATAGTGGGTGACTGAGGCAGGGGTGACAGGGAGATAGCGGGTGACTGAGGCAAGGTGACATTGAGATAATGGGTGACTGAGGTAGGGTGACATTGAGATAGTGTGTGACTGAGGCAGAGGGGTGACAGGGAGCAGTGGGTGACTGAGGCAGAGGGTGACAGGGAGATAGTGGGTGACTGCGGCAGGGTGACAGGGAGATAGTGTGTCACTGAGGCAGAGGTGTGAGAGGGAGCAATGGGTGACTGAGGCAGGGGTGACAGTGAGATAGTGGGTGACTGAGGCAGGAGTTACTGTTAGACAGTGGGTTACTGAGGCAGGTGTGACAGGGAGATAGTGGGTGACTGAGGCAGGAGTGATAGGGAGATAGTGGGTAACTGAGGCAGGTTGACTGAAGCAGGGGTGACATGGAGATAGTGGATGACTGATGCAGAGGTGACAGGAGATAGTGTGTGACTGAGGCAGGTATGACATGGAGATAGTGGGTGATTAAGGCAGGGTGACAGGGAGATAGTGGGTGACTGAGGCAGGAGTGACAGGGAGATAGTGTGTCACTGTGGCAGAGGTGTGAGAGGGAGCAGTGGGTGACTGAAGCAGTGGTGACAGGGAGATAGTGGGTGACTGAGGCAGGTTGACTGAAGCAGGGGTGACATGGAGATAGTGGATGACTGAGGCGGAGGTGACAGGAGAAAGTGTGTGACTGAGGCAGGTATGACAGGGAGATAGTGGGTGATTGCGGCAGGGTGACAGGTAGATAGTGGGTGACTGAGGCAGGGTGACAGGGAGATAGTTGGTGACTGAGGCAGGGTGACAGGGAGATAGTGGGTGACTGAGGCAGGTTGACTGAAGCAGGGGTGACATAGTGGATGACTGAAGCAGGGGTGACATAGTGGATGACTGAGGCAGAGGTGACAGGAGATAGTGTGTGACTGAGGCAGGTATGACAGGGAGATAGTGGGTGACTGAGGCAGGGGTGACATAGTGGATAACTGAGGCAGAGGTGACAGGAGATAGTGTGTGACTGAGGCAGGTATGACAGGGAGATAGTGGGTGACTGAGGCAGGGGTGACAGGGAGATAGTAGGTAACTGAGGCAGAGGTGTGAGAGGGAGCAGTGGGTGACTGAGGCAGGGGTAACATAGTGGATAACTGAGGCAGAGGTGACAGGAGATAGTGTGTGACTGAGGCAGGTATGACAGGGAGATAGTGGGTGACTGAGGCAGGGGTGACAGGGAGATAGTGGGTAACTGAGGCAGAGGTGTGAGAGGGAGCAGTGGGTGACTGAGGCAGGGGTGACAGGGAGATAGTGGGTAACTGAGGCATGTTGACTGAAGCAGGGGTGACATGGAGACAGTGGATGACTGAGGCTGAGGTGACAGGAGATAGTGTGTGACTGAGGCAGGTATGACAGGGAGAAAGTGGGTGATTGAGGCAGGGTGACAGGGAGATAGTGGGTGATTGCGGCAGGGTGACAGGTAGATAGTGGGTGACTGAGGCAGGGTGACAGGGAGATAGTTGGTGACTGAGGCAGAGTGACAGGGAGATAGTGGGTGACTGAGGCAGGTTGACTGAAGCAGGGGTGACATAGTGGATGACTGAAGCAGGGGTGACATAGTGGATGACTGAGGCAGAGGTGACAGGAGATAGTGTGTGACTGAGGCAGGTATGACAGGGAGATAGTGGGTGACTGAGGCAGGGGTGACATAGTGGATAACTGAGGCAGAGGTGACAGGAGATAGTGTGTGACTGAGGCAGGTATGACAGGGAGATAGTGGGTGACTGAGGCAGGGGTGACAGGGAGATAGTAGGTAACTGAGGCAGAGGTGTGAGAGGGAGCAGTGGGTGACTGAGGCAGGGGTGACATAGTGGATAACTGAGGCAGAGGTGACAGGAGATAGTGTGTGACTGAGGCAGGTATGACAGGGAGATAGTGGGTGACTGAGGCAGGGGTGACAGGGAGATAGTGGGTAACTGAGGCAGAGGTGTGAGAGGGAGCAGTGGGTGACTGAGGCAGGGGTGACAGGGAGATAGTGGGTAACTGAGGCATGTTGACTGAAGCAGGGGTGACATGGAGACAGTGGATGACTGAGGCTGAGGTGACAGGAGATAGTGTGTGACTGAGGCAGGTATGACAGGGAGAAAGTGGGTGATTGAGGCAGGGTGACAGGGAGATAGTGGGTGACTGAGGTAGGAGTGACAGGGAGATAGTGTGTCACTGAGGCAGAGGTGTGAGAGGGAGCAGTGGGTGACTGAGGCAGGGGTGACAGGGAGATAGTGGGTGACTGAGGCAGGTTGACTGAAGCAGGGGTGACATGGAGATAGTGGATGACTGAGGCTGAGGTGACAGGAGATAGTGTGTGACTGAGGCAGGTATGACATGGAGATAGTGGGTGATTGAGGCAGGGTGCATAGGCAAACGCAGCTGGGGTTTCTGGTTGCTTGGAAACCCCCCTCCTCTTGGCAAGTGGCTCAAATTATAACAATAGCAATGGTATATAATATGAAGGTAGCTGACAGGAAGAAGAAACAGGAGCCTTTCCATGAGGTGGGAGAATGTGTGCTTAGAAAGTTCACTTCTGTCTACTACTGGTTCTATTATGTTTGTTTATTTATTTATTTAGTATGGCATGTTTAACCTTTTCCTGACCACTTATCTTATTTATATTGTTTTATGTTTGATACTGCCTATACTATAGACAATCTATAGCGTTAAATATTAATACTCTATTCCATACAGTATCAAATGTATAAAAAGTACCAATGCTCAGGGTCATTACTAGGTTCTTCTACCGCTCCCCCAGACTCCCATAGATTATGGATTGCATTTGGAAACCCCCCTCTAGAAATCCTGCGTTTGCCACTGGGGTGACAGGGAATTAGTGGGTGACTGAGGCAGGGTGACATTGAGATAGTGGGTGACTGAGGCAGAGGTGACAGGGAGCAGTGGGTGACTGAGGCAGGGGTGACAGGGAGAGAGTGGGTGACTGAGGCAGGGGTGACAGGGAGATAGTGGGTGACTGAGGCAGGGTGACATTGAGATAGTGTGTGACTGAGGCAGATGTGACAGGGAGCAGTGGGTGACTGAGGCAGGGGTGACAGGGAGATAGTGTGTGACTGAGGCAGGGGTGACAGGGAGATAGTGGGTGACTGAGGCAGAGTGACATTGAGATAGTGGGTGACTGAGGCAGAGGTGACAGGGAGCAGTGGGTGACTGAGGCAGGAGTGACAGGGAGATAGTGTGTGACTGAGGCAGGAGTGACAGGGAGATAGTGTGTGACTGAGGCAGCAGTGACTGATAGATAGTGAGTGACTGAGGCAGGGGTGATAGGGAGGTAGTGGGTGACTGAGGAAGGGTGACAGAGAGATAGTGGGTGACTGAGGCAGAGTGACAGGGAGATAGTGAGTCACTGAGGCAAAGGTGTGAGAGGGAGCAGTGGGTGACTGAGGCAGGGGTGACAGGGAGATAGTGGGTGACTGAGGCAGGGGTGACATTGAGATAGTTGGTAACTGAGGCAGAGGTGTGAGAGGGAGCAGTGGGTGACTGAGGCAGGGGTGACAGGGAGATAGTGGGTAACTGAGGCATGTTGACTGAAGCAGGGGTAACATGGAGATAGTGGATGACTGAGGCAGAGGTGACAGGAGATAGTGTGTGACTGAGGCAGGTATGACGGAGATAGTGGGTGATTGAGGCAGGGTGACAGGGAGATAGTGGGTGACTGAGGCAGGAGTGACAGGGAGATAGTGTGTCACTGAGGCAGAGGTGTGAGAGGGAGCAGTGGGTGACTGAGGCAGGGGTGACAGGGAGATAGTGGGTGACTGAGGCAGGTTGACTGAAGCAGGGGTGACATGGAGATAGTGGATGACTGAGGCTGAGGTGACAGGAGATAGTGTGTGACTGAGGCAGGTATGACAGGGAGATAGTGGGTGATTGAGGCAGGGTGACAGGGAATTAGTGGGTGACTGAGGCAGGGTGACATTGAGATAGTCGGTGACTGAGGCAGAGGTGACAGGGAGCAGTGGGTGACTGAGGCAGGGGTGACAGGGAGATAGTGGGTGACTGAGGCAGGGGTGACAGGGAGATAGTGGGGGACTGAGGCAGGGTGACATTGAAATAGTGGGTGACTGAGGCAGAGGTGAGAGGGAGCAGTGGGTGACTGAGGCAGGGGTGACAGGGAGATAGTGGGTGACTGAGGCAGTGGTGACAGGGAGATAGTGTGTGACTGAGGCAGGAGTGACTGATAGATAGTGGGTGACTAAGGCAGGGGTTACAGGGAGACAGTGGGTGACTGAGGAAGGGTGACAGAGAGATAGTGGGTGACTGAGGCAGAGTGACAGGGAGATAGTGTGTCACTGAGGCAAAGGTGTGAGAGGGAGCAGTGGGTGACTGAGGCAGGGGTGACAGGGAGATAGTGGGTGACTGAGGCAGGGGTGACAGGGAGATAGTGGGTGACTGAGGCAGGGGTGACATTGAGATAGTGGGTGACTGAGGCAGGGTGACATTGAGATAGTGTGTGACTGAGGCAGATGTGACAATTTGCAGGAGGGCCCTTAGATATCCACGTTTCCATCTATCGGGGGAGGGCTGGGAGCTGGGAGTGAAGCATAGAAGCAGTGTCCAGGGCGGGTGCCGTGGCGCTGTAGAGAGTGAATCACGGTGGCTTACTGTCTGCAGCAGCGTCCTCTACTGCCTGGCGCTCTACATGGGCGCGTAGGCTGCGTATGCGTCAAGACGGCCCTGCCATTAACAATAGGGTAGCGTCTAGTTACCCTTCATGGAGAGCACCTTTCCCATAAGCCCCTGGGTCCGTGTCACAAACTATTTGTAATAGTAACTTGTGGCGAGCGAAGCGAGACACCAAGCCTGTAGCGTGGCGAGCGAAGCAAGCCCGCGAGGGTCCAATGGTGCATAGATACAATGAAATAACCTCAAACAAATGGAGACTGGATGAAACATTTAGGTGATGTAAGGGTGGAAGTTATCTACTGCCCTCTTGTGCTGTCTCTTCCTGGTCCTTATCACAAAGGGAACATAGACACAACCTTAACAAAAGTGAGTCCAAATTGGCTGTTTAACAACTGCTTGCTCCAACCACTGTCATGGAATGTCTAGAAAGGCTTTAAGGTCCTGGTAGTTTTATTTGTTGGAGTCCAGTTGCAGAATAGAAAAATTCACTTATACTGTACATAGGCTTACCACAGTGTCGGACTGGGGCATGAATGGCCCCCGGGGTAATGCAGTTATAGGGGCCCATACGTAGGGGTGTGGCCATCCCATAGAGGCTTGAAATACACAATAGCTTAGTGCAGTATAATGCAACATATCTACCATGTATAATACAAGTGCAGTCTGGAACCTGATCCCTAGAGGAAGGAGTGGGCCCTCAGTCAGTGGGGCCTACCGGTGGTTTCCCTGGTACCCCTGTAGGCCAGTCTGACCCTGGCTTACCATACTTTGCCTTTAAATCAGGACACTAATGAATTACACAGGTTCAGTGGCTGGCTGACTTCAAGCCTGCAATTCACCTGGTTTAGTCAGATACAGAACCTGTAGTCCACGAGCGTCCCGGTTTAAAGGGATACTATGTACAGATTTTGTAACTCTGGTACCAGAAACTGCAGAAAGAGTATGTATACAGTACCTATATTAAAAGAGCTTAATGAAGTAATAGAATAGACATCCAGGGGCAGGGTGAGGCACAGCTAAGCAATACAAGTGAGTCTTCCAGTAGAACAGGTCCAAAAAGTAAAAAAAATAGACTGGCAGTTTACTTGTTCTAATCTAAGGAGTCTGTTTTTATAGACCTGAACCTGTGGAACCAAACTAAAGGGCTGGCACTCAATTTCTAGTAGCAGATCATTAAGCCATTCCAGACAAGAGAATCCTGTGCATATCAGCCTATTCTTTACAAGTGAATTATGAAATGAATTTGGTTTGCTGTATTTGAAATGCAACGGGGCCAATAGGCATCTTATATTGGTCTTTTGATGGCCTTTAGCGGCAGCATACTTTATATAAACTGTTAATGTCAAATTAAGTTATTTATCTAGTGACACATGAACAAAGTATTGCAGTTGAAAACATTTTTGTTGTCAACTATTCTCTTCATATTGATACTGCAATTTTCCCACAAGAGGGAGCTCAAGTCAAGCTTACAACATTACTATGAAAAGTACCATATGGCAGTCAAACCAGAGGCATTTTTATTTGACATGGAAAAAAAAACTTAGTTCGATTAAAGCACTCAAAATTTAGCAAATAGTATGTTTAGGTAAATCAAAAGCAACATATTTAAATATTGGATATCTAGCTTTCAGGGCTAATAATTTTATATGCATCTAAATTAAATACAATTTATATAATTTCAAAACAGGAATAAGGAATAGGTAAAGCTGACATGTTGTTCCCTGGGTGTCACTTGCTTCTGACCCAAGTGAGCTACATTGGTTTGTTGGTTTGCCATTTGATCATACAAAGGGGGAGATTCAAATGTTTTAAAAGTCAGGTGGGTGTCTGTTTTTTTCCCTATCTAATAGACAGAAAAAACAGATATCCAACTGACTTTTCAAACATTTGAATCTCCCTAAAGAATCCGATAAAAATTTGTAATTTTTTTAACCAACTGTATGTATGCCTCATGTCAGGACCGTGACTAGGTGTGTGCCAGTGGTGCCTTGCACACCGCGCAACTGCACTGTGGGCACACAATCTGGCAGCATCGCCCACACAGTTGCTGCCCGCTCTCTCTCATTGCCTCCTGCCGCTGCAGCGAGGGGGGGAGGGTTGATTTTTTTTTATGTAAAGGAGCTGCGGGCCGCTATTTCAGCCCGTCCCCTCTGGAATTTGGCTCCGCCCCCTTCAAAGACCCGTGGGTTGTGCTGTGTGCCAGTGCTGCTGTAACCTACGACTGCCTCAGTCCCTCCACTGACTCCTGCAACCTATAACTACAGCCCATTGCCTGGTCCTCTTCCTGGAGGCACTTATAAGTGATATTATTCCAAAAAACGTATATAGCTGCCGTAATGTGTAAAAAGGGAACTCTGCTGCTGTAATGTGTAAAAAGGAGGTCTCTACCTGCCGTGATGTGTAAAAGGGAGCTCTCCTGCCATAATGTGTAAAATGGGGCTTTACCTGGCATAATGTGTGATGGGCTCTACCTGGTGTAATGTGTGTAAGTGGCGCTACTGTGCACTGTAATATGTATAATGGAGACTACTGTGCAGTATAATATGAATTGGTATTATTTTGTGGCCATGCCCCTTCCCCATGAAGCCACACCCCTATATTTTTGCCTACGCATGAACTGGCCGTATTTTAAATATTGGAGGGCGCCAATGCTGTTTTTTGCACACAGCACTAAAATGTCTAGTTACGGCACTGCTTCATGTACAGTACTATCTCTATTATTTTGGCCTACATTAATTGATTGTAAAAACATAAGCACATATGTTACAACCCGATAACAAATTCATTTATTTATTTTGAATCACATTTTTTCAAATTAAACTCAACTTTTTCAGTGACAATCAATTCAATAAAAATTAATATTACTTAGGTGTAAATTTTTTATCAAATGATGATCAGATGGAAGCTGAAAAAATAACATAACTACCACTGGAGCAGCACAAGCCAGGTATCAATGGAAATAAAAAATTAAAAAAATCTATATTTGTCCATACGTTTTAGACGTTTAGTACAGTACTTGCAATAGCTACAGTAAGTATACATTTTATGGGCTCAGTAGCAGCACTCGTACCCTGCTTGCTGCTTTGATAGACTAGTCCTCACAAAAGGTGTCTTTTCTCTAATCTTCTGTCTGCTCTGTAATCAAATCTACTGTTTGCTATGATAATGTGCTGCCTGGGATCCAATCGGATTCCTAGGGAGGAGCAGGTGAACAGTTTGCATTAAGCTTCGCTTAGGCTGGCTTTACTACTTATCTACATTGTCTGGAGGCAATGAAAAGTTAAACACAAATCAGTCATAACTGCTTCCACAATGCTAATATTTCCCGTATGCTGGGTGATACACATTTCTGTGACCAGGCAAAGTCCCCATACAGAGGTGGATTTAGAACTCACGGGGCCCTAAGCAAGATACTGATTTAGGGCCCCCCTCCCTCAAACAATAAATAGCACTATATTTTCATTGCTGATTTATGCCTCTTACATTATTTGTTGGTTTTCCTCCTTATATTTTATTACAACATATTACTTTCCCCATTCACTGATTGTACCATGTCCCCTCACCTCTAACTTCCATTATTGCACCACTCAGTTACTGCATTTTAGATCTGTGCTCCCCTCACTTAATGTAGCAGGTCCCTATACCCCATTATGGGAGTATTCAGCCAGCCCAGTGCTCCAACATTTTTGACAGCGGTTGCGGTCTGCCCGAAAATGCCCTCCATACAGCCTTATCGGTGGGCCACCTGAGACCCACAGGGCCCTAAGCAGTCACCTTGGCTGCCTTGTAGGTAAATCCTCCTCTGCCCCCATACTTACGTTTGGTTTCATAGCTGTTATCACTGTCAGTGTGCACTTACACTAGCCCTAATCTTGGAGCAGAAGTTCCGTCTGGAAACCAATTTCTCTTTCTTGCTTTATGAAGAAAAAAGCATTACCTGACAGGAAACAAGTCGTTCTAGCAAAAGAAATAACAAGTGGAGATGCGATTGTAATGTATACGGCTCCATACCACCCAACTTATGGAGCTTTGGAGTCGGGAAGTCCTCAGGAAAGGGGGCTTGTCCTCAGGAAAAGGGGTGTAGCTTCACAACGGGCCTTGTCCTCAGGAAAAGGGGTGTAGCTTCACAAGAATGATGCTATTGTGAACCACGCCTTCTGTTTTCATCATTGTGGGGGCATGCGCAGCCCTCTGAGCTGCTGGCATGCCCCCAGTCCCCCCTGAATAGACACTGTGTGGATAGAGGGGGTTAGAGTTAGGCTGCATGGGTGGGTGAGGTTAGGCTGGGAGGGTGGGGCTGGGGATTGATTGGTTAAGGTTAGGCTGTGGGAGAGAATGGATAGGCTGCAGGAGGGGACAGTTGGAGCTAGATTGTGGGAGGGTTGGGTTAGAATTTAAATACTTCTGTCAGGATCTTAACTATCAAGATATCATACCCAACCAATTCATTCTACTAGTACTATGTTGAGATTGGAAGAAAAAGCTCAACTAGCACACAATTATCTAAACTTGTCACAGATTAGTAGTGCAATCAACTGTATATATATATATATATATATATATATAATAGAAAGGACAAAATGCTGCAGCACTCAGGGTCTTATGAAGATGCAGTGTATTGTTCAGAAATCACATCAGTTTACACCAACGTTTCGGGGAGTTTTACCCCTTTGTCAAGGTGTGAGTGTGAAAGGAAAGTGAAAAATACTCACCCATAAGAAGAGAGAGAAGCCCGCCAAACCACGTGTGAAACGCTTCCCGAGCCTCCGTCCCCGTCGCAGACGGAGGCTCGGGAGGCGTTTCACACGTGGTTTGGCGGGCTTCTCTCTCTTCTTCCATAGGACTTCTTCAGGGGTCTTATATCAATGCACAATTATACGATCCTTCTATGGTCAATAATTAAACATAGATGTTCAATGGAAGGTCTGGAAATATCAGTAAAGCTCAAAGTTAGTGAGAGGGAGGAGAAGGATCCAAATAAAAACCCATAATTTCATAAGGGGTAAGTAGACATCGTGAATAGGAGGAAGGTGAGTATACATACCAATATGGAAACTTAAAACGGTCATGTGAAAGTTGTTCACAACAAATGTAGGTAGGATATATAAAATCCTTTAGCCAGAAAAAGGGGTGTGGTCACAATATGCTAATTTTAGTATCTAGCAGTCTATACAATATATTCAGATAGACAGGTAATTAACAGTATGGCCACTCGTGATGTGTATTACCACTGATGGCGTTTAAGAAAAATAGTGTATTCAGAGAGTGTATAGATAGATAGATAGATAGATAGATAGATAGATAGATAGATAGATAGATAGATAGATAGATAGATAGATAACACTGATCCGGCACTCCACCATTAGCAACAGTCAATACTTGCCAGGGTGCTCTCCTATGGGCTAGCCAGCCCCATATATATATATATATCCCAAGATTGCCCCGTCACTCCTCCAAATCAGCTGGCTGTGGTGCCCTTCCTTGTGGACCGGCCGGCCCACCAACGTATAGCAAAAGAAATCAGGTGGCACTCACAGACTTGTAGCTTTGTGGAAACAAACTTCACTCCGTGAAGATATTTAAGGTTTCACATTAAATATCTTCACGGAGTGAAGTTTGTTTCCACAAAGCTACAAGTCTGTGAGTGCCACCTGATTTCTTTTGCTATATATATATATATATATATATATATATATATATATACACATGCAATGAGGTGGCACTCCTGGACTCCACTCTCAAAGTGAAAAGAGGTGTTTTAATAGTCAGCATTTCGGGGTGCTCTCCCCCATCATCAGGACACACCAAACAAACCGTTTGTTTGGTGTGTCCTGAATGATGGGGGAGAGCACACCAAAATGTTGACTATTAAAGCACCTCTTTTGACTTTGAGAGCGGAGTCCAGGAGTGCCTTCGGCTGGGTAAAATAATCCACATACATTGGTATATAATGTTATGAATGAACACAGCAACATACAATAGTACACAGTGTTACAATATTACGAGAAAATAGATATAAAATGTAATAATGTTATAAGTAGATATGTAGGACCATGAGTGCAGAGCAGACTTACTTGTCACAGCCAAATAGCATCCAAAACAGCAATAGAAGGCTAGTCAATGGGAGGGGTTTTTTTTATACCCCTTCCTATATACAGTACCTCACTTCCTGACAATTAAGTTCTGAGTGATGGGGAATAAACTATATTATAGGTGTTATAAACTATTAAAAACAATATGGAAAATGTGATGAGGATAAACAAAATGTATCAACTTAAAAAAAAATCAGTGGTTTCCCAGAGTCAGGAGACGCAATTAACAATTTGTGCTTTCCCCCTGACCCCGCCATGAGTTCCATTTGCCTCACCTATGGGCAGGGGGGAGAGCTGGACGTCATATAATGTGTGAATACCCAGCGCTCTTACCGGGGATTGTCAGTCACATGATTTATGCATCCCAGCTATTCCTCCGCAATGCGTTCCAAATCACTTCCAGGGGCACTGTATAGGGCATTCAAGTCACTGCATAAGCAGGCATATGGAGGACGATTGTCAGTCCTGCATGCAGTGTTCCACAAGCCGGACCTCCGGGTGTGACATGTGGAATAATGTTTAACAAATTACATTAATTGATGCTTGATATAAAAAAGCAGAGTGTGATTATTCTAGAAGTAATACATTTAAAGAAATAGTGGCTATAAGGGCAATATATCTTTATATCCACTATTTCTTTAAACCTTCAGTCAACTTATCTTACCAAGACTGTCTGCAGTTATCATTCCTGTATCCAGTCTGCCTGCAATTTACTCATGCCTTGCTGCTACACTCCAGGTTTATTACTGTGTGGTCTCCAGCCTATTGTGTAAGCCCCTTCTACTAGAGGTTTAAGTCCAGACGGCATCTCAAGTAATGGTGAGCGCCAGTGCGTAAAGTTGTCCTAGAGAGGTGGCGGAACTCATCCCCTCGCCCCCCCCCCCCATGCTTGTGAAACTAAAAGGGGAAAGGGGCGTGGTCTCGAAAATAAATGGGCGTGGTCACCCAAGAGTATCCCCAATTCAAATTACGCTGCACAGTAGCACAATCTTAGTCACATTACACAACATTACACCACCCTTATTCATGTTATGACACACATTAGTGCCCCTTATACACAAAGCCCACAGTAGTAGCACCCCAAATACACATAATGCCTACAGCAGTAGTGCCCCTTATGCAATACCTACTGTAGTGGTAGTGCCCACAGTTGTAGTTCCCCTTATATAGAGCACATAGTATTGGTGCTCCTTATTCAATGTCCCTTATGTCCCCAGTAGTTATGCCACCAGTAGGTTATGTCCCCAGTTAGTTATGAACCCAATTGGTTATGGTCCCAGTAGTTATGCCCCCAGTTGGTTATGCCCCCAGTAGTTATGCCCCCAGTATGTGTGCCCCCATTTGGTGTGCCCCCAGTAGTTGTGCCCCCAGTTGGTTATGCCCCCAGTAGTTATGCCCCCAGTTAGGTATGCCCCCAGTAGTTATGACCTGTCAAAGTCGAAAATATTATAGGCACACTCATCACGTACAAACACCACACAGATGGCCTCCGTGCGGGTGCTTGTTCTGCCGTGCGTACACATACTCGCAAGCTACGTATAACCGCATGCTCGGCCTTGCGTGTTAGCACGTGGTATGAGTAAATACAGTAACAAACGCATTCGCACAGAAAAGCCATCAAAAGCCATATTCAATATTTTACCCATATAATGCATAAATCACACACTGTCTGTAACATCCTTCAAATAGCAAGTTACTGTTCACACAAAAATTATTCTCCTAGAAACTCAAGCACATACAAGTGCCTTGAATGTACCAGACTGACTTGTTTACGCAAAGCTTTGTAATCCTATGAAGAAGGCAAATATCTTTAGTTACCCCCATTGTTCTATAGTTGTTCAGTATCTGTCGAAGACAGTAAATACTGGACTGTCATGGTCTTACTTGAAGCCAGGACAAACAAGAAGACAATATCCAGAAACCTTGAAAGAACTCGATTAGCAACAGCTGACAAACTACATACCAGACATTTAGATATCTGAGGTATAACATTCATAGTCTAAACTCTTGGAAATAAATATATATATATATATATATATATATATATATTTCCCAACAAATTGAAATAGCAGGAATATGTATGTGTGTGTGTGTATATATATATATATATATATATATATATGTATATCTTGAGGCTGGAAATGGATAATCATATCATGTGTGGGATCATATTGTGCAGGGTCACATAAGCAGTTATCTGGTGGGTATGAGAATATTGTCACATATTGCAACAATAAGTTATTAGTAATACCAGATTTATGTATGATTAATGTGATGGGTTTAACTGGTCATGGGGCGGGAACCCAGATGCAAACAACAGAAATCACATCTCATGACTTAACCATCACCCACCACTTGAGCTGACCTATGATCCCCAGTGCACAGGATATGTCCCACCCCTGAACCAATGGAAGAAGAGCATACAGAGTCTATTATATCATGAACTGGACAAATGTATAAAAAGCCAAGCTGTCTGGCCGGCCACACATTCTCTGAAAGTCATCTATCTTGACTGACCGAGGACCGGGACCGGGTGGCGCTGGTGAAACAAATGTATGTATCATTGATTGTAGCCTGTATCTCTTATTGTGATTGTATTATTATTGTAACCCCCTGTTAGTAAATAACTGTTGGTGGGTGGGACCCCAACATATTAAAATACAATTGGTGTTGTGTTCCTTTCCAGTAAGGGGTTATAAAGTGTATTCTGCCTCACGTGTAGCTACTCCGTGCTTACAGCGTGATGGCGTGCTTACGCAGCGTGTACGCATCTATTAGGGGTTACACACACACGCTTAGTGGTCGCAGCGGCCTGCACAAATAAGTTAAAGGTATTGCTTTTTCTGTCCTGTAAGTTAATCAGCTTTATCAGCCCCCAGTTGGTTATGCCCCCAGTAGCTATGCCCCCAGTTGGTTATGCCCCCAGTAGTTATGCCTCCAGTTTACTTACCCTCCAGTAGATATGCCCCCAGTTGCCCCCTCCAGTATTACTGCTTACACACACAAAAAAAAACCCACAATACTCACCAGCCCTGCTCCTGCTTCAGGACCGCAGCCTCTGTCTGGTGCCCGCTCCTTGTTACTATGGGAGAGACATCATGACATCTCTCCCATAGTGCCGCCCAGCTGCACACTGCCTGAGCTGGAAGCAGGAGCTCAGGAGTGAGCTCCGGCTTCCGGCTGCCGCTTGGGGGGAAAGAGTCGGTGCCCGCTGGTAACACAGTCTCAGCGGGCGCCTGGCATTTACTTAGGTTAGGTGAGCCGAAGGAGAAGGAACTGTGTTCTGTCTCCAAATGGAACTGGCGGAACACAGTTCCACCCGGTCTGGCTCACTTTAAACTCTGGTGAGCGCATACAGCTCTAAGGGAACAGAAGCGGGTGTTATTGGCAGAAAACCCTCTCACTGGCTCTAGGGCTCTAACACACATAGCACTGGAGTTCCCTAACAAACCTAAACATTAAACCTGTTCCTATTTTCAGCTTCATTTGGACCACTCCTCTCCTATTACTACCCATGTTTTGCCATTAGGTTAATCTAGTCAGCTGCTTAGGATGCCAGTAGTTAGGAAACTTCTAAAAAACTGAATAAGTGACATAATATAATTTATCTAGAAATATGAATGCTCCCGAGGCATACCCATGGAGCAATGGCAGCTGGCATGAAGAAGAAGAAGTAGCTCCACCCACCTCACATTCCAGTGATCCCAATCATGGCACTTTAAATAGACACAACACCTGCCATATTGCTCCCATAATTCAGAGTGCACAGAAAGACAGTCTTGCTCCAACACTGATTTTATCTACTACAAATTTATGCTGTTGTGTTTTTGTTTTTTGTTTTTTTACACAGCAACTCTTTAATATCCACCCTGTCTACTCACCTCTGTTGGCTCTTTGCGTACTCCTTGCTTCTGTGCCCACCAACACACTGCGCTTGACTTTGCCATATCAGCACTATCCACCAAGAAATTTCTCACCAGATACAACACTCCAGGCCTTTCTGGAGCCTATACACAAGAACAAAGAACATTGTGCTGAAGAATAGACCTATGGCTACACTGACTGGACCCCGCAGTAGTCATGCAGTCGCCATGTTTTGTACATTAGGGTTCACAGTTACATACAGCGAAAACGGCCATGACACGCCTGCGTTTTAACAACCACTGCCTGCAGTGGCGGAACTAGTGAGTGGTGGGCCCAGGTGCAACACAATGCTTCAGACCCCCCACCACCACCACCTCTGGCTCACAATCTCTAACCTCAAATTAGGGTCTCTTTGCGCGCCAAAGGTGCTCACCCTAAAATGGACGTGGCCTCATTGGGAAAAAGGACATGGCCTCATTTATCAATGTTATTCATGTACAATGCCTTCAATCAAATCAGGACTACAGCATGTGAAGTGATCATCTCATCCTCCCTGGGTTTTCACACCAAGGACGGTCATGAGATCGTAACGTTAGATCCCTGGCACTGGCTGCAAGAACAAGACAACTTCAGAGATGCAGAGCGGAAGCTCCAGGTACTCTGAGAAAAGAGCGGACCCCTCCTCCTCCTCTCTGGGGCATTAGTGACCTTCATATACTACAGATAATATTAGTGACAGCAATATACTACAACACTAGTGACCCCCACATACTACAAATGGCATTAGTGACCCCCATATACTACAGATGACATTAATGACCACCATCTACTACAGAGAACATCAGTGACTCACATATAATACAGACACCATTAGTGACCACCAGACACAGACTAGAGACACAGCACATGGCACCAATTTGAAGGAAGATGATTGATCTCATCACCCTTCAGTTCATTTGAAGTGAAGATGCTGCCGTGGCACCCTTCTTGGCTATCCTGGCATCCTCCTCTATTATGGTCCACAGTGTAGCATGGCCAGAGTATAATGAGTCAGTTTGACTCATTATACTGCTGCTGGCTGTGGGCCCCTTCAATGCTGTGGCCCCCCTGCAATGCACCGGCTGCACTGCCACTAGTTCCACCACTGACTCCCCGCTAATACCATGTTAACATTCCAAATGGTCACTTTCTGTCAATCACTTAGTGAAGGAATACTCATTACCACGGCCGTAACTAGGTGTGGGCAGATAGTGCTTTGCCCACAGCGCACTTGTCCTTTAGGCACACCATCTGCCGCCACCCTGATTACCGGCCGCCTTTGTAGCTGCTGCGCTGGCTGCTGTATACATTACAGCAGGCAGCGCTGCCGAGGAACAGGTAGTCTATCCTCTGCATGCTCCGCCCCCTCCCATCCTGCTTGCTGTGAAGATGGACCAGGGCTGCAAAGCCACTTACGCAGTATGGTGCCATCATGGTCTGCTGCGCCTGTGCAAAAAATGCCCACCGCAGCTGCCACTCACTGACCATCAGTCACCCACACCTGCCGCAGCCAGCCCACACACTGCCCGCCAGCTACTGGTCCTCTGAAATCTCTTATCTTCAGCCAGTGCTCAGTATGTGCTGGATAAAGGAAGATGGCCTAGGCAGGGGGAGCTGTTGTGCAGTCAAGTTGTAGCAGCTTCCCTTGAGGAGCATCCAGTCTCCTCTCTCCTTTTCAGTGGCAGTGCCAGCGGTGAGTCACCCTGCAGTTTATTTAACCGGAGGGGGCAGTCTGCAGTCCAATTAGATTTGTGTGTGACACAGTCTGAAGTCAAAGTGTGGGGGAGTGGGATGGGGGGGCAGTGTGTAATTCAAGTGTGAGTGTGTATGGGGAGAACAGTCTGCAGTCTATGTGTGTGTAATATGCTGTCCTAGTTTGTGTGGGTACAATCTCTAGCATGCTTTCAAAAACAGCACACTAGGAGCACGCTGGAGATTGGAATTTTGGCTCTAGGGCTGTGCTTTGTGTGTTTGGAGGTGGGGAGTGCATGAGCACGGTGGTGCTACTGTATTTGGTAGGGCCTTAACTAGGTGTGGGTGGTGCGTTGCACACAGCGCATTTGCGCTGTGGGTGCACCATCAGCATCCACCCCATTTGGCCACCGCAAGCAGCAATGCTGAGCACTACCTAATACCATAGCAGCGTTGCTCTCAGCTCCTTCTCTGCTGGACGCACAGCAGCTGATATACTTGCAAGCGGCAGCAGCAGCCCCCCCCCCGACAACAGCAGCACGGTGAACACACAGAGCCAGGACACGCCTCCTTCTGGCGGGGAGCCGCGTGGAGGATGGTAGAGCTTTAACTAGAGTGCTGCAGCAGCTCCATGCTGCATTACCCACATGGAGACATCCCCTGCCGCTGCCATGGCCGCCCGCACTCCAAAGAAGAGTAGCTCAGACCGTCGATGGGTGAGTGCTCTGCAGCAAGTCCTGAGGGGAGGAGGGTTTAGTGATGGCGGTTGCTGGGTGGGTGGAGGGGTGTTTACAGCGGCAGCCAGAGCTGGGAGGAGGGGATACTTGCAGTGGCAGGTCCATGGAGTGGTGGTCGGGATATTGTAGCTGGCTGGGCAGTAAATGTCTCCACTGAATCTGTGTGTCTCTCACATGCCTGGGGTGCTGACAGGGGGGTCACAGGTAAGTATAATTCTTTCACTTTCTCTCTCTCACTCTCGGACTCTGCCTGCCTACTGTGTAAAAAGGGGGATTCTGCCTGCCGTAATGTGTAAAAAGGGGACTCTGCCTGCCGTAATGTGTAAAAAGGTGGACTGTGCATGCCTAATGTGTAAAAGGGGACTCTACCTGCCGTACTGTGTAAAAAGGGACTCTACCTGCCGTAATGTGTAAAAGGGAGCTCTGCCTGCCGTAATGTGTAAAAGGGAGCTATGTGGCCGCACCCCTTCCCCATGAAGCCACTCCCCCGTATTTTATATATGGGGGGCGCCGATGCGATCAGGCCCTGAGTTCACTTCATGATATGAGTATGTTTCAGGGCTGAGATCACCATGAATTCCCCATATTGGAGATGTCAAAACAAACAAAAAAAACTGTCAAATTGGTCATTCTCTCTTTAGCTTTTGTTTCTGGCAAGATACTGATAAGCAGGTACTGTATTCATGATTCAGTGAAATTAGCAGGATTTTGTAATCAGCTGTATAAAATAATATTAGGTATAAGAAAAGTTGTTTACACGTGTTAGACTCCAACCACCTATATTCATGATATAAAGATATGTAGCTGTCATGTCATTTTATTAGAATGCAGCAGGGCGATTGTCATCTGAAAGGTCTTGACCACAGTGGGTTGAACAATAGTGTGCAGTCAGCTGCATCCATGCAGTTACAAAGACTGTCACAAAACAGCTTTCTGGTGTCCATGGTAAATGCAACCTCTGCACTCACTGAAGAGCAGGACACAGTACTGTACAGTATATGACGCATTTCACTGCGTTCTGAAAAGCAGCAAGAGAGCGCTGTGTGTATGGAGGATGCACCTGCTGCGGAGAAAGGTATTCTATGACTACCCAATGTGTACAATACATCTTAACTGAGATTTACAACCAAAGTAGATGATTTATTTCAAGCAGTATTATAGACAGTAGATGTTAATTATTCTCATAGCAAATATTTAAAATATTACTTAAAAATTAACTGTATGTTAATTTTATTCTGACTAGTTTTGCCAACTAGTTCCATACTACTTACAGTATACACTCTTATTACTTCAGTTCATATTGCTTTCAGGAGGCAGGTCCCCAATTTTTTTTCAGGGGGGTCCTGACTTCCCTCTGGATTTCAGCCCTGGGCTGACCAGTTTGGGGCTGGTTAACACTATGGCAGGGGGAACCCGCACTCTGTGACTCCCTGCTATAAATGGTTCAGTGGAGTGCTAGTTATTGGAAAGTAGGATTCTTGGTCACTCTGCTGCCAGTTTTCACTTTAGTAAATGGACGGTTTGCAAAACAGATGGTCAAATGACTGAAAACCCAAAATCAACCTTTATATAAATTTACCCCTTAGGGCAGTGATTTTCAATCTTTTTCAACACGCGGCACACCAAACAAGATTTTAAAATTGCCAAAGCACACCATCAGTCCTGGCGAAATGGGGAAAAAACAGACACATTCTCCCCCGCAGGAAAAAAACAATCAATCACACTGTCCACATTGGCCACCAGATGAGAAAAACTAAAACACATTTTCCCCTACTTGACAGCAGCTCAGTCATCCTTGAACCCTCTTCAACTCCTCCTCAGCTGTGGCAGTTACTGCAGCCCATGGAGTAGCACTACCTACAGGCAAGACATGAAGCCTTAGTCATAGCATTGTGCGGGGCGGTGACGCAGCGTGTGACCTATGATGTCATTTCACCATGTTTGTATAGATCAGGGCCACCAGAAAGAGACCGGTACTGCCACTAATGAATAGTTGACCTTGTGGCAGTGGCTGTAGCAGGCATTTCTTGCTTCGTCTGCACACTTGGAAACCGCTCATGGCACACTAGTGTGTCGCTGCACAGTGGTTGAAAAACGTTATCTTAGGGTCTTGCTGTGGAGGGGATAGTAACATAGTAACATAGTATCTGAGGTTGAAAAAAGACAATTGTCCATCGAGTTCAACCTATTTGTGGTCTCCTATGCATGATCTTCATCTCTCTGTAGAATCAGGGTTGGCAACATTCTCCTTCTTTAGAGATTAAAGAAGCTGAAGGCTGCATAAGCCTGAAGCCATATAAGAGTCCAATTTTTTGTGATTGGTTGTTGATGACTAAGCAGTTGCTAGGCAGATCAGTGTGTTCTTGGGTATTTTACTATAGGATCATAGGGCTGTCCATCAAAGGTTAGGGGTTGGTCTTGGAAGAATATATAAGCCATGATCATATGACTCAGCTTCCTCTTGCCATTTTGGAATGCCCTCCCGCCCGCCCTGACCATAATTTTATTTTTATTTTTATTTTCCTACATCTTGTCTTTCTCGGTGGGCTCTTGACAGCCAGATTGGTGGGAAGTCGCTACCAACCAGCGGTCAGATGGGCATAAGTGGTCATTGTGGGGCACCCTCTTTAGAAGGACGGCAGGTGTGTCCTTCTCTTGCGGTTGGACATTTAGACGTTCCCCTGCGGGAACCGAACGTTTGCCAGAGAAAAGAGTGGTGAGGCCTGCACAATGCGGGTTATGCAGGAAGGAGGCGGGGTTTGGGTACTCCCCTCCTTAGTGGTTGGATTTCATCCAACGGACTGGAGCTGGTGTCTGGTAGCGACTGGTCCTTTTGCCATCCTCCAATATAAAATCAATTCAATTACAATTATAGTTTAAAGAACAGGTCAGCGATCAATAAATATCGTCTGGCCTTTAACTACAGCTAACGTCGTGTCCGTGTCGTTATTTTAGTGATAAGCTAGCTTAAAGAAGTGTTTATGTCAATCGCAATAAAATTATGGGCGCCTTATAACCACATTGGGGTAAATTTACTATGGTCCTGATTTTGACCGAGATGCCGTTTTTTCATCAAAGTGTCATCTCGGTAATTTACTAAACTCAAATCACGGCAGTGATGAGGGCATTCGTAATATTTGGAAGTCCTAGGAAAAAATCACGAATGAATACACCATCGGTCAAAACGCGGCTGTTTAAGTATGAATCTCGGTCATTTACTAAGAAGTGCAAAGCCAAAAAAAACAAAACACTGCCGTGAAAAATTACAACTCGTAAAAAAGTGCTTAAAAAAACAGACCTGCTTTTTTTATCCGTGATTGGATAGGCATGCACGGATCCATGAGATCCGTGCATGTATATCAGTGGGAAGGGGTGAGAAAGTGGTTATTTTCTTTAAAAAAATTGCGTGGGGTCCCCCCTCCTAAGAATAACCAGCCTCGGGCTCTTTGAGCCGATCCTGGTTGCAGAAATATGGGGGAAAAATTGACAGGGGTTCCCCCATATTTAAGCAACCAGCATCGGGCTCTGCGCCTGGTCCTGGTTCCAAAAATACGGGGGACAAAAAGAGTAGGGGTCCCCCGTATTTTTAAAACCAGCACCGGGCTCCACTAGCTGGACAGATAATGCCACAGCCGGGGGTCACTTTTATATAGTGCCCTGCGGCCGTGGCATCAAATATCCAACTAGTCACCCCTGGCCGGGGTACCCTGGGGGAGTGGGGACCCCTTCAATCAAGGGGGTCCCCCCCCCCAGCCACCCAAGGGCCAGGGGTGAAGCCCGAGGCTGTCCCCCCCATCCAATTGGCTGCGGATGGGGGGCTGATAGCCTTTTGTGAAAATGAAAAGATATTGTTTTTAGTAGCAGTACTACAAGGCCCAGCAAGCCTCCCCCGCATGCTGGTACTTGGAGAACCACAAGTACCAGCATGCGGCGGAAAAACGGGCCCGCTGGTACCTGTAGTACTACTACTAAAAAAATACCCAAAAAAAGACAATACACACACACCTTGAAAGTAAAGTTTTATTACATGCATCCACACAAACATACATACATACTTACATTATGTTCACACGAGGGTCTGTCCTCTTCTCCAGTAGAATCCATGGGGTACCTGTTGAATAAATTCTACTCACCAGATCCAGGGTCCCAGGCTCCTCGTAGCATCCATTTGTAATCCACGTACTTGAATAAAATAAAAAAACGGAGAGCCGAGCCACGCACTGAAAGGGGACCCATGTTTGCACATGGGCCCCCTTTCCCCGAATGCCAGAAACCCACTCTGACTGATGTCTAAGTGGGTTTCTTCAGCCAATCAGGGAGCGCCACGTTGTAGCACCCTCCTGATCGGCTGTGTGCTCCTGTACTGTCTGACAGGCGGCACACGGCAGTGTTACAATGTAGCGCCTATGCGCTCCATTGTAACCAATGGTGGGAACTTTCTGCCCTGCGGTTGACCGAAAGTGACCTCACCGCTGAGCAGAAAGTTTAAGTTTTACAGTGTTTATTTAAAAAAAAAAAAAAAATGAACCCCAGCACGGATCACACAGATCCGGCCGAGATTCATTGTGATAAAGTCGGCAGTGTTTTGCTAATCACTGCCGTAAAAAACGGGAAAAAAACACGAATGACATCGACATCGGAACAAATGAAAAATCCGAATACGACAGCTTAGTAAATTAGGCGTAATAAATTCAAAAAGTTGCAGTTTTACACTTTCGATGTCATTCGTGATTGAACTTTGACCTTTTTCCGAAAATTACGAATGTTAGTAAATTTACCCCATTGAGCCCAGCAAGTGTTCCCCATGGAAGACAAATTGTATCCACAGTACTTGTCACTACTTATTGTTTGCTACATAACATCAGAAACAGTGTTATTCTTGTATTTTTATAACATCATTTATTTTAATTATCTATCATTGTTGAGTTGTGCAATTTATGGTGCCCTGTTTTATTTTTTGTTACTTTTATGATGTGTCTTCTAACCAATTACTATCAGTACATATGCACTCACACTTGAACTGCAAAACTTGGGGCCTAAGTCAGACCTGATCACAGTAGCAACATTTTTCTCTAATGGGCAAAACCATGGGGGGTCATTCCGAGTTGATCGCACGTAGCAACTTTTTGCTGCCCGTGCGATCAACTCGACGCCGCCTATGGGGGAGGGCTTTTTTGCATAGCAAGGCTACAAACACTTGTGCAGCCATGCTATGCAAAAAAAGTTTTGTGTAGAACCAGACTAGTGTAATAGTTAATTACCCTGTGCGATCAATCCAGCGATGCAGGTCCCGGGATTGACTTCAGACATCCGCCCTCCAAATGCCTGGACATGCCTACGTTGGACTCACCACACCCAGAAAACGGTAAGTTGCCGCCCCGGAACGCCTTCCTGCTGTTAATCTTCTTGCGATCGCGCAAGCGATCGCTTTCCTCATTCTTCTGGTCGTTGCCTGGCGACAGATTTGAGTGGGATGTGTTCAAACTGAAATATAAATTGCAGTATAAAAATAAAGCAGCCAGTATTTACCCTGCACAGAAACAAAATAACCCACCCAAATCTAACTCTCTCTGCACATGTTATATATGCCCCGCCTGCACAAGGTTTTGCCCATTAGAGAAAGATTTTGCTGCTGCGATCAGGTCTGAGGTTTGTAATGTGTATTAGGATAAAAAATACCATAGAGACAATAAAGATAAAACATACCTATATAATGTATGTGGGCTGGCCTGGATTTACATATACTATCATAGGAGTTGTATTTTTGTCGCTGCCTCATACAACCCTATGCCTGCAGTGCTGTGCTGCTATAGTTCCAACACTGCCACTGTATCCCATTTCTATAAAATAAATACATGGAAATATTTAAGCCCAGTTAAGCAAATGTAAAATATATTCCATTATAATATATTCCATTAATAATATAATTAAATACATAAACACGTTAGAGATATGCAAGCTGCTCACCCAACTTTTTCATACTTCTAGATTTCTTTAAGGACCAATTTATGTAACTAATAGATGTTTGCCTAGCAAGCATTTTATTTGCTGACTGCTATTTATATGGCTGACTGTTGGAATAACACATTTTGGCTAATCTGCAACAGAGTTAATGACTGGAGAATAGACACCAGTATTGTACGGTGTTATTGTCACTCCTCATTTACATATGAGTTCTAGTCGGCACATTGCAGCCACTGTGAGGTATTTGGAACATCTAGCCAGTCACCCATTGATCACAGCTGAATGTTCCCATGCCTAATTTATTTTCTTTTGCAGTATCATTCAAAACTACTCTCATTCATTGAGGGAAATATCCACCTGGAAGAACAGGTGCAATTCACAGTATAATGGTAACAGTGGGTTTTTTCGTTACATATACAGTGCAGCTGACAGTCCGACTCCTCAGCAAGGAAATCAGTAAAGCATACCAAAAGCATACAAGTGGATTCTGTTTGCATTGCTTCATTTATCACATTCTGGAAACTGCACCTGGTTGTATCTCACTTATTTGTGTTGTTCAAATGTTAGTATTGGAAACGAGATCTAAAATACAAGTGCATGATGTAGTAATGGGGCAAGATCATTTATAGTTTACATGGCTATCTAAAATAAGTTTAATGTCTCATATTACTGACATGGAGGGTTCAGCGGGATTAACTCCTGTGTTGCCCAAATTTTCTCTGATTGGAATAAATGCAGGGATTCCTGTCCACGGGTTGGGTAGAATATGCCCATGATCGGGATGCCGGCGGTCAGAACACCAACCATGGCATCTGGATAGTCTGAATCATGACAGGGGAAGATAAGAACACTTACCTTCCCCCAATTGCCCCCTAAACCTAACCCTCCCTACCTGCTGCCTAAACCTAACCCTCCCGCTACTGCAGCCTAACCTTAACACTCCCGGTGGTGCCTGAACCCAAGCCCCCCTTCCTGCAGCCCAAACTCAACCCTCTACCCCCACAGCCTAACCCTAACCCTCCAAGGGGGTGCCCAACTGTAAACCCTCTCTCCACAGCCTAAACCTAACCCCCTTGGCCCACAGCCCAACCCTTACCCTCCCCCACAGTCTAAACCTAACACACACACACAAACACCCTTCCCCGCAGTTACCACTCCGGTCAGCCTTTTGACCCTATTCAGGATGCCAGTGTCGGCATTCAGTGTAGTGTAAAGATCCTGACCACCGGGATCTTGATCAGATCCCCTTGTCCACACATGTCTACTAGTGTCCAGATCCTGACCTCCGGGATCTTGATCAGATCCCCTTGTCCACATATGTCTACATTTATGTTATTGTAGCCAGAAGCAAAGCAACATACAGTTTTTGTACCAGCCTACTACAACTGCCACATAGCTTTAACGTAGAACATTCAGCATATGGTGGCCAATCACGGGATTAGGTAGCCCCGTGTTTTTTCAATACCGGGCAGCGTTGAGCGTCCTCAGGAGGCTCAGACGCTGCCCAGCTCCCCCTGCATACCTCACCCTGCCACCAGCTGTACGCACTGCTCAGTGTGACATGAAGTCAGAGGTCACACTGCGCAGCCGCCTACCGCTGCACCTTGAAGGAGATGGACCTACCCTCCCGCCCGTACAGATCAGGGTAAAATATGTGTAGCGAGCAGGGAGTGGGGGGCAGGGGCGGGGGGGTGGGGGTTATTGACGGACATTGAAAAGGAGCCAATTCTGGGAATCCCGGGATTAATCTTTGTTCAATCCCGATTCCCAGGATTGAAAAAATGGCCCGGGATTAGCCATCCTAATTCCGTAGCAACGATGGTCCCGTCACAATGCAGAATTATCTTGAATAAATCATTGCCTTCTCGGCAGACATGCTGAGAGGGGAAGTGGGTACTCTTTACCCGGGTCTGGGCCTGTTGGAGGCAGCGCCACTATGGGCAGGGACAGACAAGAGACTGCTGCTACAGCAGCTTCTCTCCCCCACCCAGCACATGCTAGTGTGAGCTTGTATGGGAAGAGAGGCTGCTCATTTACCCCATTAAATGTTCCTAGTTGCAAACCAACCACTCCACACAGCAATGAACGAGTTGTCTAATATTTGCCTTCATTAGCATTAGTTGTAGTTTACTTAATTAGCAAAACTGCAGCTGCTTGCAATCGCATGCTGGGGGCATAGCACAGGGCAAGGTCGTCCAGAATGTAAATGGCCACCAGTGATGCGATCGCAAATCAGTTCTCGCTGTCCCTGCAAATTAAGGGATGCCTCCTGCCTTTGCAGCCTGGCAGTGAAGGCAGATGCAGCTCGGCCAAGGTTCCCATTGCAGTGGCCGCGTGTGATGTCACGCAGCCACCACGAAAATGGTCCAGTCCCGCTGTATTCTGGGCCTCCCACCCCAGCAATGCCACGTCGCCACCTTCAGCCATCCTGCGAATGACAGGCAGAGGTTTTCGCATCACTGAGATGCAAATGCATTTCCAGCCCCATTGACATCGAGAACTGTACCTGCACATGCGCACTGTTGGGAAAGGTGGTAAATGCGTTCGCATCTCAGATGCGACTGAAGCTGAATAAGGCACATATGGCTAGATGCATCATCGCTTGGAAAGTGATAAAATGGAGAGTGAAAAAGCACCAGCCAATCAGCTCTTAACTGCCATTTTTCAAACACAGCATGTGACATGGCAGTTAGGACCTGATTGGCTGGTGCTTTTTCACTCCCCATTTTATCACTTTCCAAGCAATAACGCATCTAGCCGAGTGTGTGGAATCGGATTCGTGTTCAGCAGACTAGTGGGGCAGAAGAAGAACTGGAGGATTGCACTCCCAGAATGTACTGTAAATTAGCATCTTCTACCGCAAAAACTTGAGTTCTGCAAACTTTTGCTGTAATTTGGTTCATCTGGAAAAAAATAGACTTTTAAAGTTTCCATCTAAAATATTGGTCAATTTAGCCCATCTTGAAGCTTACATTAATCATGAGAGTGGACGTTAATCTGAACTATCTTTTCCTGCAATTTTGTGCTGCAAAGCTTTTTATTATATTACTTGGACAGAAATGAACCTCTCTCCTGGAGTACAAGATAAAGGAGCAAAATGCGTTCTATTAAAAGTAAAGGATAGGAATAAAGTATGATATAGGTTGGGACCCTTCTGTACCGCAGCACCAATCATTTTAATCAGCTCATATCTCTGCATCCCAAAATCTAATTTTGTCATTGCTGTGCAAAACTCAGGACACTTTGTTCCCTGTCCCCATGTATCTAGTTTGCATTTCTGCTCCCCTCTGCAACCTCCATACCCTCTGTTTAATGCAGACATCTTGCACCAAAAACTTATATGCCTAGAAAGACTTGTGAATTTCAAGTTTACACTTAGTTTTACCAGAGATGGATGTCTTTTGTTTGGTAGACATTATTTTTTCAGAAAATGCTGACGTAATAACAGAAAGTATATATTCCCAACGTAAGGCTAAGAAAGTTAATATATAGATGACACATAAAAGTTTAGTACTGTTTGAGTCTCACATATCCGGAAATCCCATATTCAGAAATCCAGAATTTTTTGAGCACGACTGATTTAGTCACGACACGACCTTTGCTTTCTAATGGTTCAACATGCATAAATTTTGTTTCATGCACATAATTATAAAAAATAAAGTATGACATTACCTTCATGATATGTGTATAATGTATATATAAACAATAATGCATTTAGGCCGGAATGTAAAAAGAAGGCAGGATACATATCACCAAATATCACATTGATACTAATCGCATATTTAACATATGCGATAAAAGCTGCCCCTTGCAAAGCCTGAGCTGCCAGGTGAGAGGGTGTGCAGGGGTGTCCGTCAAATTGACTTTATCCTCCACATCGGTAAGCGGGTGTCCGGGGGTTAGTACATTTGAAAATGTGGTAAAACCCCTCAAAACAGGGTTTTTACTGCATTTTTCCTTTATTACATCCTGGCCTTAGTGTTTAGAACTGAGTCCCATCCCCAAGATATCTCATTATGGTATGCAAATATTCCAACATACGGAAAAATCAGAAATCCAAAATACTTCTGGTCCAAAGTATTTTGGATATTGGAGACTCAACCTGTATAGATAGTACAGTGACAGTAGTGGCTCACACATAAATAGTGGTCTGGTAAGAACATCTTTATCTATAATGTTTCAAAAGAATTTGAGATTATCCCTTTTCCTTATAGGGTATCGCCATTTGGCAGGAATGTATACGTACATATTCTGTATCTTCTGTACTGCTCAAATTAGGTCATTTGGGATAACAAACAATTCTCCTGAAATGGAAATTAGTCAACAAACTACTTGTTTAATATTCTGTGACATTTTTGGTTTTGGCTTCTCATTATTACTCTGTGAATGACATTGCTCATCTAAACTCAGTGACCTTCTTGGTTTTTGGATGTTAAGCAGGAGGTGACATTGGTGTTTATTTGCAAAGCATTGGAATGTAAAACCCAGTGACATAACTAGGCACTTTGGTGCCCCCCATGTTTGAAACAGGGAAAGGGCCATGATTTTGTGGGAAGGAGCGTGGCCACAGAATAGTACCTATTCACATTACACCGCACAGTAGTGTTTATTATTCACATTACACTGCACAGTATAGCACCTTGTATAAAATATATGTCATATAAATCTCCTTATATAAAGTATACTGTATGTAATATAAAGAATAATCCTTACTGGCCTTTTAGTGCCAAGGTGACTGCTTTAACGGTGCAGGGTAGAAAACGCTAACCCTAATCTCACCCTAGCCGCTGCCATCTCCTCTCATGTTCTCCGCTCACTGCCACTTGTTCTGTGATCAAAATCCACAATAAATCAAAAACATAAAAGAGGATGAGTTATGCTTAGTGGGCCTGATTCGGGTTTGTAAGCAAAGCAAAAAAGCACACAACTGGGCAAAATCATGCTGCACTGAAGTGGGGCAGATGCACAATAACATGCAGAGATAATTAGATTTAGGTGGGGTGATTAAGCTGAAAAATAACTATGCTGTTGAACTCAGCCATCGATGGCATAGAAACATTGGCTCTCTGCCATCGATGGCAAAACCATCGGCCATCAGTAGTTAGCCATAGATGTTTGGTGACTATCGATGGTTTATGGCCATCCCTACTGCCGGCTACGGGAGAGGAGGGGACCCCTCCTCTCTAGATACGCCGCTGGATCCATCCAATTCCATTGAGTTTTCTGATGGTTCAATCTGGAGAGAAATAGTTTCAGCAGGAAACCCATTTACTTAAAAGGATCCAATGCAGCAAATACTGGATAGAATGGAAAAATAAGGAACAGCTCAAGCAGTTTCTTCACACTATTTTGACATTATCCTGAATACATTGTCAAGTCTAGCACTAACAGCATTTGCTTCTGGGCTTCCTTCCACACTGGGATTCCATGAAAGTCCATGATAGCCTAATATAGCCTAAAGTTTAAGTGAAGCTGAAACATTTACTGAAAACACAAGTCCATCATAATATAGGATAATATGGATACTTTAGCTGTGAGCTGTAACTCTGTCTCCATCTGATATGGCTTATCCAATTGTTACTGTAACAAATGTAAAATCATATCAGCCCATTTCCTTGTTGATTTGTTTCATGGACTTTTGGATGGAAGAATACTCCATTAAACACGGCTGCAGCAACCATGTAGTAATGCACAAAAATAACTCAAGAATAAACAAAGTACAGACTCATCGCCCTATATAAAATAGGTATGAAATTGCAGATATTTCCATTGGCTTATACATCTGGGTCCAGTAGACTTAATTCCAGATAAATAGTTTGAAAAAGCCTTTAATAGAATATACTGGGATTAGGATCACCTATTGGAGAAAGAGCGCTATATAAATAAAATTATTATTATTATTATTATTGTACACACATTTAACTTTGGTTATTTTTGCAAGTATGTCACACCTATGAATCCCTGTCTTACCGCAAATATTTTAGACATGTTTTTTCTACAGTAGCTTTGCCATAAGACAGGGATACTCTCTCTCTCTCTCTCTTTCTCTCTCTCGCCCTAATAATTGAGCACTTGGCCAGTCACATTAAACAGAATCACAAAATCTCTCATGTCCCTGTATGTAGATGCTACTTTACTAATCCTCTTCTGCCTATGTACACAGTGCCATTCTTTTTTGATGGGTTACATACATACATACATACATTCACTAACTGCTGAGATTTCAAAGTAATCCCAAATATATCAGAAGCCTTAAATGACTGAATGTAGCTTTGCTATTACTTACACAGAATTCTGTGAATGACGCTACACACTATACAGTAGGCTGGAATGAAAATTAGCTTTTCCTCATAGCAAATTTTTAATTAGAGATATGCACCAGACATTTTATTGGTTTTGCGTTTTGGTTTTGGATCTGGTTCTCTGTTCGTGTTTTGGATCTGCATTGGTTTTGCCAAAAAAACCCTTTCGGGTTTTAGTTTTGGATCTGGATTTTTTTTTGGGGAAAAACAATCCCATAAAAAAAGCTAAAATCATAGAATTTGGGTTGTTGTTTTTTTATTCCTACGGTATTATTAACCGCAATAACATTAATTTCCATTCATTTCCAGTCAATTCTGATCACCTCACACCTCACAATATTGTTTTTAGGCCAAAAGGTTGCACCGAGGTAGCTGGATGATTAAGCTAAGCAACACAAGTGGGCGGCATAAACACCTGGCCCATCTAGGAGTGGCACTGCAGTGGCAGACAGGATGGCAGTTTTAAAAACTAGGCCCCAAACAGCACATCATGCAAAGAAAAAAAAGAGGTGCAAGATGGAATTGTCCTCGGGCTCTCCCACCCACCCTTATGTTGTTTAAACAGGAAATGCAGTTTAATAAACCCATCATTTCAGCAACAGGTGGTCCCACCGGAAAAAGCTTGCTAAGTTCTCCAAATCATAGCTAGCTACATACCACCTCCATATTTGATGACTTTTCACATTATGAGAATAGTCAAGAGGAAGAGGACAGTGTCAAGAAGGGGATTAAAAATTAGAGAGGCACACACAATCAGGAACAACACACAGGCTTTCACCTCCACTATTTTGACATTATCCTGAATACATTGTCAAGTCTAGCACTAACAGAATTTGCTTCTGGGCTTCCTTCCACACTGGGATTCCATGAAAGTCCATGATAGCCTAATATAGCCTAAAGTTTAAGTGAAGCTGAAACATTAACTGAAAACACAAGTCCATCATAATATAGGATAATATGGATACTTTAGCTGTGAGCTGTAACTCTGTCTCCATCTGATATGGCTTATCCAATTGTTACTGTAACAAATGTAAAATCATATTAGCCCGTTTCCTTGTTGATTTGTTTAATGGACTTTTGGATGGAAGAATACTCCATTAAACACGGCTGCAGCAACCATGTAGTAATGCACAAAAATAACTCAAGAATGTAAACAAAGTACAGACTCATCGCCCTATATAAAATAGGTATGAAATTGCAGATATTTCCATTGGCTTATACATCTGGGTCCAGTAGACTTCATTCCAGATAAATAGTTTGAAAAAGCCTTTAATAGAATATACTGGGATTAGGATCACCTCATTGTTCACACATTTAACTTTGGTCATTTTTGCAAGTATGTCACACCTATGAATCCCTGTCGTACCGCAAATATTTTAGACATATTTTTTCTACAGTAGCTTTGCCATAAGACAGGGATACTCTCTCTCTCTCTCTCTCTCTCTCTCTCTCTCTCTCTCTCTCTCTCTCTCTTTCTCTCTCTCTCTCTTTCTCTCTCTCTCTTGCTCTCTCTCTCTCGCCCTAATAATCGAGCACTTGGCCAGTCACATTAAACAGAATCACAAAATCTCTCATGTCCCTGTATGTAGATGCTACTTTACTAATCCTCTTCTGCCTATGTACACAGTGCCATTCTTTTTTGATGGGTTACATACATACATTCACTAACTGCTGAGATTTCAAAGTAATCCCAAATATATCAGAAGCCTTAAAGGACTGAATGTAGCTTTGCTATTACTTACACAGAATTCTGTGAATGATGCTACACACTATACAGTAGGCTGGAATGAAAATTAGCTTTTCATCATAGCATATTTTTAATTAGAGATGTGCACCAGGCATTTTTTTGGTTTTGTGTTTTGGTTTTGGATCTGGTTCTCTGTTCGTGTTTTGGATCTGCATTGGTTTTGCCAAAACCCCTCTTTCGGGTTTTAGTTTTGGATCTGGATTTTTTGGGGAAAAAATATCCCATAAAAACAGCTAAAATCATAGAATTTGGGCTGTTGTTTTTTTATTCCTACGGTATTATTAACCGCAATAACATTAATTTCCATTCATTTCCAGTCTATTCTGATCACCTCACACCTCACAATATTGTTTTTAGGCCAAAAGGTTGCACCGAGGTAGCTGGATGATTAAGCTAAGCAACACAAGTGGGCGGCAAAAACACCTGGCCCATCTAGGAGTGGCACTGCAGTGACAGACAGGATGGCAGTTTTAAAAACTAGGCCCCAAAGAGCACATAATGCAAAGAAAAAAAAGAGGTGCAAGATGGAATTGTCCTCGGGCCCTCCTACCCACCCTTATGTTGTTTAAACAGGAAATGCAGTTTAATAAACCCATCATTTCAGCAACAGGTGGTCCCACTCGAAAAAGCTTGCTAAATTCTCCAAATCATAGCTAGCTACATACCACCTCCATATTTGATGACTTTTCACATTATGAGAAGAGTCAAGAGGAAGAGGACAGTGTCAAGAAGGTGATTAAAAATTAGAGAGGCACACACAATCAGGAACAACACACAGGCTTTCACCTCCACTACTATCTGTTTCTAGTGGAACAGAAAGGACATTAACCAAGCAAATGTGTAATTTTCACATTACTGGACAAACTGAAAAACTAGGGGCCAAAACCTCTGAATTTGCACCCCCTTCTTCATTTTCATAGATTACGATAATCTCAGATTTAATGCTGGGATGCAAATAAAGTGGTGTATACCACAGGATCAAGATTGGATATTTTCCCCTCCACAGAGTCTGGAGACTTATTTTGTGAAAATCTCGTGGGTTTCTTTTTTTCCATTTTTTTAAATTTCATTTTTATTTACATATTTTGTGGCAGATGCCTTATTTTAATTTTTACAGCTCTTAGTTACACGCATGTGAGCATACCTGTGTGTCCCAGTTACATGCATGTGAGCATACCTGTGTGTCTAGTTTATTTTATTTATATTTTATTTTTAAATAAAGCAGCCCCTTAGATGTTTTAGCAGCCCCTTGTGAGCCCCCACAGCAGCCCAGGATCGGGCAAGTTGAGTTTGGGTGGGTTCACTACATTACTAAGCACGACTGTGTAGTGAATTTTTTGTTATTGAGCCCCTGCCCTAGTGGAGCTTACCACTCTAGTCGAAACTCATTTCATATTACAAGTAGGACTGTGGAAGGAAGCAATGCTAACCTTTGTGCCACCAGCATGCCTCAGCCTGGCAAGCCAGACAGTTTCCTGGCTGTAATCCACCATGAGACTCCATACTGGGCCCTTATTCAGTAACTGTTTATGGCTCACAGAAGCTCCTGGCCCATCTAGTGCTGCAGTGCAATGGAAAGCTGACGCAATGCAAGATCATTGAAACTCTGTTCTTCTAACAGCACAAGGTCTTGCGATAACCCTCCGCAGCCCTTACATTGTACAATTATTAAGGAGAAAACATTGAAAAAATAAAGGAAAAGAACCCTGTACAACAAATGCGCATCTTGTAAATAATCCCAAAATGTGGAACATTAATAAATCAAAATTAAGGTTGACTTATTGGAGCCATTAAATTGAGTCCCTAACATGAAATAATTGAGTAGAACCTCTCTCTAATGCTGGGTACACAGTGCACACTAGAAGATATATCTACTAGAGAAGAGTGGGTTCAGACAGGGCCCCCCTGGAATTATATGGCAGACATATAACATATACACATACAGTAGGTGTGTTTGATAAATCTAGTTTTCTCCGGCAGTTGCCATAGAAAATGAAGTAGGAGATGTTGCCATATCACATTCCGCTGGATTATGATTCTGTCTCTTCTGAGTCTGACTGACTTTGATCACAAAAGTGGTCTCTCCCCACTTTATTGGAAAACACTTTGTCAAACTTGGAATTTCCATTTCCGCCTTTGCGGCTACATGTTGAAGCTTGTTTCATATTCTGCACTAGGCTTTAGTTTGAACTTTAAACCTAGGATCAAGTACAGCAGAACCCCTGCACCTCTTGATTTATACAGCAGATAGGCAGCACCCCTCTATTTTTACAGCATTCAGGACAGGGCCAAAGTGTTCCTTTATTTTGACAGCACCTGACAGGGCCACAGTGTTCCTTTATTTTTACAGCACCCGACAGGTCCACAGCATTCCTTTATGTTTACAGCACCCATATATATTTACAGCATACGGGACAGGGCCACATCGTTCCTTTATTTTTAAAGCACCCCTATATTTTTACAGTATACAGGACAGAGCCACAGCATTCCTTTATTTTTACAGCACCCGACAGGGCCACAGCATTCCTTTATTTTTACAGCACCCATATATTTTTACAGCATACGGGACAGGGCCACAGCGTTCCTTTATTTTTACAGTACCCCTATTTTTTTACAGCATACAGGACAAGGCAGCACCCCTATATTTTTACAGCATACAGGACAAGGCCACAGCATTCCTTTATTTTTACAGCAGCCGATAGGGCCACAGCATTCCTTTATTTTTACAGCACTCATATATTTTTACAGCATACGGGACAGGGCCACAGCGTTCCTTTATTTTTAAAGCACCCCTATATTTTTACAGTATACAGGACAGGGCCACAGCATTCCTTTATTTTTACAGCACCCCTATATTTTTACAGCATACAGGACAGGGCCACAGCATTTCTTTATTTTTACAGCACCCATATATTTTACAGCATACAGGACAGGGCCACCGCATTCCTTTAGTTTTACAGCACCCGACAGGGCCACATCATTCCTTTATTTTTACAGCAACCGACAGGGCCACAGCATTCCTTTATTTTTACAGCACCACTATATTTTTACAGCATACAGGACAGGGCCACAGTGTTCCTTTATTTTTAGAGCAACCCAATATTTTTACAGCATACAGGACAGGCCACAGCATTCTTTTATTTTTACAGCACCCAACAGGGCCACAGTGTTCCTATATATTTATGGCACACAGGACAGTGCCCCTTTATTTTTACAGCACACAGGACAGCGCCCCTAACAGCACAGGACAGCACCCTTGTACACTACAGGACAGCAGCACCCCTGTACAGTACGCCTAACAGAACAGGACAGCACCCCTGTACAGCACAGGACAGCAACACCCCTGTACAGCACCCCAAACAGCACAGGACACCCCATGACAGCACCCCTGTATAGCACCCCTATCAGGACAGAACACCACAGGATAGCCCCCCTGTACAGCACCCCTAACAGCACACAGGACAGCACCCCCAAAGAGTACACACTGACCCCACCTGACACCACCACCCATAGAGAGACAGAGGTCTGTCTCCCTCAGTCTCCAAGTCCATAGTGAAAATGGCAGTGAGCTCTTTATATGGAATCCAAAACCTGCAAGAATCCGACAGCAGGATGACAATGTTTTGTCTTGTTCTGTGATCCCAGTCTGGCAGGAAGTCCCGAGCCGGACTCTGATCCGGGCTTGGTACCTGACGTCCGGGGGGTAGGGGGTTCGGATCTCGGAGAACCGAACCCTCTCATTCCTATTTTTCATTATTTATATGTTTGACCAGGGGACAAAAGAAGCAGTGCACAACATTTTGGGGGACCCTCGTTTTCCATAGGTGCAGAATAATGAGTATGTTGTCACTCATTAATAAAAAAAGATTGTTGTTTCAGTACTGATCAGGGAGTTGGCTGTTTACTGTAGAACCACTTCCTCTAATCCACTGAATCATTTCTGGATATAAAACTCACATCCATTGGATTTTGCATTGGTTTCTCCTGGAACACTGCTGACCTGAAATATGTAGGGGTTTCCCTTACCAGGTCTTACAACAACCCTTATTTCATACAGGCTCTCAAAACAGATCTACAAGATTGTCAAACCAAACTGACGCAGCCTGTCAATTAATGTGGCGTTCTCCCACCATCAGGTTATAATGTAAACCAGTACGGATGGTGTAATGGTTAGCATTACTGCCTCACAGCACTGAGGTCATGGGTTCGATACCCAGCATGGCCCTAACTGTGCGGAGTTTGTATATTCTCTCCGTACTTGCGTGGGTTTCCTCCAGGTACTCCAGTTTCCTCCCACAATCCCAAAAATATACTGGCAGGTTAATTGGCTCCCAACAAAATTAACCCTAGCGTAAATGTGTCTGTACATGTGGTAGGGAATATAGATTGTAAGCTCTACTGGGGAAGGGACTGATGTGAGTGGGCAAATTTTCTCTGTAAAGCGCTGCGGGATATGTGTGTGCTATGCAAATAATTGGTAATAAATAAATAATAATAATAAACCATCGGGTTTATGTACTAGCCTGAATCAGGCCCTGTGCGACAGGGTGTATTTGCATTTTCCACACAAATCATAGGCCTCAGTCAATACTTTTTCTCTCAAATGGTTTAAGTGTTAATTGTGAAATTGTCATGTTTTCAGGAAGGCACTCACATGACCAGACCTTTAAATAAGGCAAAACTATCATTGTAGAGAATTAGGAAACCTGTATATTCCCCAATTACTTTGAAAACAGCCATAACTTCAGCAAATTAGCTGGATCCTCACTCTCTTTTTTTGATGCATTTAAGTTTGTGAAACTGCAGTAACTCACACGTGTCCTGTAGATATTGGTTTGATGCAACTACAGGTTGAGTATCCCATATCCAAATATTCCGAAATACGGAATATTCCGAAATACGGACTTTTTTAAGTGAGAGTGAGATAGTGAAATCTTTGTTTTCTGATGGCTCAATGTACACAAACTTTGTTTAATACACAAAGTTATTAAAAATATTGTATTAAATGACCTTCAGACTGTGTATATAAGGTGTATATGAAACATAAATGAGTTGTGTGAATGTACACACACTTTGTTTAATGCACAAAGTTATAAAAAATATTGGCTAAAATTACCTTCAGGCTGTGTGCATGAGGTGCATATAAAACATAAATGCATTCTGTGCTTAGACTTGGGTCCCATCACCATGATATCTCATTATGTTATGCAATTATTCCAAAATACGGAAAAATCCGATATCCAAAATACCTCTGGTCCCAAGCATTTTGGATAAGGGATACTCAACCTGTATCAGTAAACCAGCATTGATTTCTTTCATCAGGTTGATACATCTGCCTATAGTGGAGCTTCAATAAAAGCATTTTGTTTCTCCCAGCACCATGAATGACATCAGTAACTAGTGATGTGCACCGGAAATTTTTCGGGTGTTGTGTTTTGGTTTTGGGTTCGGTTCCGCGGCCGTGTTTTGGATTCGGACGCGTTTTGGCAAAACCTCAACAAAAATTTTTTGTCGGATTCGGGTGTGTTTTGGATTCGGGTGTTTTTTTCAAAAAACCCTCAAAAACAGCTTAAATCATAGAATTTGGGGGTCATTTTGATCCCAAAGTATTATTAACCTCAATAACCATAATTTCCACTCATTTTCAGTCTATTCTGAACACCTCACATCTCACAATATTATTTTTAGTCCTAAAATTTGCACCGAGGTCGCTGGATGGCTAAGCTAAGCGACCCAAGTGGCCGACACAAACACCTGGCCCATCTAGGAGTGGCACTGCAGTGTCAGACAGGATGGCCCTTCAAAAAAATTGTCCCCAAACAGCACATGATGCAAAGAAAAAAAGAGGCGCACCAAGGTCGCTGTGTGACTAAGCTAAGCGACACAAGTGGCCGACACAAACACCTGGCCCATCTAGGAGTGGCACTGCAGTGTCACGCAGGATGGCACTTCAAAAAAATACTCCCCAAACAGCACATGATTAAACAGAAAAATTAAAGAAAAAAGAGGTGCAAGATGGAATTGTCCTTGGGCCCTCCCACCCTTATGTTGTATAAACAGGACATGCACACTTTAATGAACCCATAATTTCAGCGACAGGGTCTGCCACATGACTGTGACTGAAATGACTGGTTGGTTTGGGCCCCCACCAAAAAATGAAGCAATCAATCTCTCCTTGCACAAACTGGCTCTACAGAGGAAAGATGTCCACCTCCTCCTCATCCTCCGATTCATCACCCCTTTCACTGTGTACATCCGCCTCCTCACAGATTATTAATTCGTCCCCACTGGAAT
Organism: Pseudophryne corroboree; assembly: GCF_028390025.1. Lineage (NCBI taxonomy): Eukaryota > Metazoa > Chordata > Amphibia > Anura > Myobatrachidae > Pseudophryne > Pseudophryne corroboree. The sequence goes on along the minus strand of NC_086447.1, from coordinate 292,273,712 downwards.
CCACCATCTCAGGTCCCCGTGTACTTTCTGGAGGCAATTACTGCTGGTGAATGTCTCCACGGAGGAATTGATTATAATTCATTTTAATGAACATCATCTTCTCCACATTTTCTGGAAGTAACCTCGTACGCCGATTGCTGACAAGGTGAGCGGCTGCACTAAACACTCTTTCGGAGTACACACTGGAGGGAGGGCAATTTAGGTAGAATAAAGCCAGTTTGTGCAAGGGCCTCCAAAGTGCCTCTTTTTCCTGCCAGTATACGTACGGACTGTCTGACGTGCCTACTTGGATGCGGTCACTCATATAATCCTCCACCATTCTTTCAATGGTGAGAGAATCATATGCAGTGACAGTAGACGACATGTCAGTAATCGTTGCCAGGTCCTTCAGTCCGGACCAGATGTCAGCACTCGCTCCAGACTGCCCTGCATCACCGCCAGCAGGTGGGCTCGGAATTCTTAGCCTTTTCCTCGCACCCCCAGTTGCGGGAGAATGTGAAGGAGGAGCTGTTGACGGGTCACATTCCGCTTGACTTGACAATTTTCTCACCAGCAGGTCTTTGAACCCCTGCAGACTTGTGTCTGCCGGAAAGAGAGATACAACGTAGATTTTAAATCTAGGATCGAGCACGGTGGCCAAAATGTAGTGCTCTGATTTCAACAGATTGACCACCCATGAATCCTGGTTAAGCGAATGAAGGGCTCCATCCACAAGTCCCACATGCCTAGCGGAATCGCTCTGTTTTAGCTCCTCCTTCAATGTCTCCAGCTTCTTCTGCAAAAGCCTGATGAGGGGAATGACCTGACTCAGGCTGGCAGTGTCTGAACTGACTTCACGTGTGGCAAGTTCAAAGGGTTGCAGAACCTTGCACAATGTTGAAATCATTCTCCACTGCGCTTGAGACAGGTGCATTCCACCTCCTTTGCCTATATCGTGGCCAGATGTATAGGCTTGAATGGCCTTTTGCTGCTCCTCCATCCTCTGAAGCATATAGAGGGTTGAATTCCACCTCGTTACCACCTCTTGCTTCAGATGATGGCAGGGCAGGTTAAGGTATTTTTGGTGGTGCTCCAGTCTTCTGTACGCGGTGCCTGAATGCCGAAAGTGGCCCGCAATTCTTCGGACCACCGACAGCATCTCTTGCACGCCCCTGTCGTTTTTTAAATAATTCTGCACAACCAAATTCAAGGTATGTGCAAAACATGGGACGTGCTGGAATTTGCCCAGATGTAATGCACGCACAATATTGCTGGCGTTGTCCGATGTCACAAATCCCCAGGAGAGTCCAATTGGGGTAAGCCATTCTGCGATGATCTTCCTCAGTTGCCGTAAGAGGTTTTCAGCTGTGTGCGTATTCAGGAAAGCGGTGATACAAAGCGTAGCCTGCCTAGGAACGAGTTGGCGTTTGCAAGATGCTGCTACTGGTGCCGCCGCTGCTGTTCTTGCAGCGGGAGGCAATACATCTACCCAGTGGGCTGTCACAGTCATATAGTCCTGAGTCTGCCCTGCTCCACTTGTCCACATGTCCGTGGTTAAGTGGACATTGGGTACAACTGTATTTTTTAGGACACTGGTGAGTCTTTTTCTGAGGTCTGTGTACATTTTCGGTATCGCCTGCCTAGAGAAATGGAACCTAGATGGTATTTGGTACCAGGGATACAGTACCTCAATCAAGTCTATAGTTGGCTCTGAATTAACGATGGATACCGGAACCACGTTTCTCACCGCCCAGGCTGCCAAGGCCTCAGTTATCCGCTTTGCAGCAGGATGACTGCTGTGATATTTCATCTTCCTCGCAAAGGACTGTTGGACAGTCAATTGCTTACTGGAAGTAGTACAAGTGGTCTTCCGACTTCCCCTCTGGGATGACGATCGACTCCCAGCAGCAACAACAGCAGCGCCAGCAGCAGTAGGCGTTACACTCAAGGATGCATCGGAGGAATCCCAGGCAGGAGAGGACTCGTCAGACTTGCCAGTGACATGGCCTGCAGGACTATTGGCTTTCCTGGGTAAGGAGGAAATTGACACTGAGGGAGTTGGTGGTGTGGTTTGCAGGAGCTTGGTTACAAGAGGAAGGGATTTACTGGTCAGTGGACTGCTTCCGCTGTCGCCCAAAGTTTTTGAACTTGTCACTGACTTATGATGAATGCGCTGCAGGTGACGTATAAGGGAGGATGTTCCGAGGTGGTTAACGTCCTTACCCCTACTTATTACAGCTTGACAAAGGCAACACACGGCTTGACACCTGTTGTCCGCATTTGTGTTGAAATAATTCCACACCAAAGAGCTGATTTTTTTTGTATTTTGACCAGGCATGTCAATGGCCATATTCCTCCCACGGACAACAGGCGTCTCCCCGGGTGCCTGACTTTAACAAACCACCTCACCATCAGAATCCTCCTTGTCAATTTCCTCCCCAGCGCCAGCAACACCCATATCCTCATCCTGGGGTACTTCAACACTGACATCTTCAATTTGACTATCAGGAACTAGAGATGTGCACTTGAAATTTTTCGGGTTTTGTGTTTTGGTTTTGGGTTCGGTTCCGCGGCCGTGTTTTGGGTTCGACCGCGTTTTGGCAAAACCTCACCGAATTTTTTTTGTCGGATTCGGGTGTGTTTTGGATTCGGAAGTTTTTTTAAAAAAACACTAAAAAACAGTTAAAATCATAGAATTTGGGGGTCATTTTGATCCCAAAGTATTAATAACCTCAAAAACCATAATTTCCACTCATTTTCAGTCTATTCTGAATACCTCAAACCTCACAATATTATTTTTAGTCCTAAAATTTGCACCTAGGTCGCTGGATGACTAAGCTAAGCGACCCTAGTGGCCGACACAAACACCGTGCCCATCTAGGAGTGGCACTGCAGTGTCACGCAGGATGGCCCTTCCAAAAAACACTCCCCAAACAGCACATGACGCAAAGAAAAAAAGAGGCGCAATGAGGTAGCTGTGTGAGTAAGATAAGCGACCCTAGTGGCCGACACAAACACCGGGCCCATCTAGGAGTGGCACTGCAGTGTCACGCAGGATGGCCCTTCCAAAAAACCCTCCCCAAACAGCACATGACGCAAAGAAAAAAAGAGGCGCAATGAGGTAGCTGTGTGAGTAAGATAAGCGACCCTAGTGGCCGACACAAACACCGGGCCCATCTAGGAGTGGCACTGCAGTGTCACGCAGGATGGCCCTTCCAAAAAACCCTCCCCAAACAGCACATGACGCAAAGAAAAAAAGAGGCGCAATGAGGTAGCTGTGTGAGTAAGATAAGCGACCCTAGTGGCCGACACAAACACCGGGCCCATCTAGGAGTGGCACTGCAGTGTCACGCAGGATGGCCCTTCCAAAAAACCCTCCCCAAACAGCACATGACGCAAAGAAAAAAATAAGAATTTACTTACCGATAATTCTATTTCTCGTAGTCCGTAGTGGATGCTGGGAACTCCGTAAGGACCATGGGGAATAGCGGCTCCGCAGGGAGACTGGGCACATCTAAAGAAAGCTTTAGGATCACCTGGTGTGCACTGGCTCCTCCCCCTATGACCCTCCTCCAAGCCTCAGTTAGGATACTGTGCCCGGACGAGCGTACACAATAAGGAAGGATTTTGAATCCCGGGTAAGACTCATACCAGCCACACCAATCACACTGTACAACTTGTGATCTGAACCCAGTTAACAGCATGATAATAGAGGAGCCTCTAGAAAAGATGGCTCACTACAACAATAACCCGAATTTTTTGGTAACAATAATTATGTACCAGTATTGCAGACAATCCGCACTTGGGATGGGCGCCCAGCATCCACTACGGACTACGAGAAATAGAATTATCGGTAAGTAAATTCTTATTTTCTCTGACGTCCTAGTGGATGCTGGGAACTCCGTAAGGACCATGGGGATTATACCAAAGCTCCCAAACGGGCGGGAGAGTGCGGATGACTCTGCAGCACCGAATGAGAGAACTCCAGGTCCTCCTCAGCCAAGATATCAAATTTGTAGAATTTTACAAACGTATTTGCTCCTGACCAAGTAACTGCTCGGCAAAGTTGTAAAGCCGAGACCCCTCGGGCAGCTGCCCAAGATGAGCCCACCTTCCTTGTGGAGTGGGCATTTTAAGATTTTTGGCTGTGGCAGGCCTGCCACAGAATGTGCAAGCTGAATTGTACTACAAATCCAACGAGCAATCGTCTGCTTAGAAGCAGGAGCACCCAGTTTGTTGGGTGCATACAGGATAAACAGCGAGTCAGATTTTCTGACTCCAGCCGTCCTGGAAACATGTATTTTTAGGGTCCTGACCACGTCAAGCAACTTGGAATCCTCCAAGTCCTTAGTAGCCGCAGGTACCACAATAGGTTGGTTCATGTGAAATGCAGAAACCACCTTAGGTAGAAAATTTGAGGACGAGTCCTCAATTCTGCCCTTTCAGAATGAAATATTAAGTAAGGGCTTTTATATGATAAAGCCGCCAATTCAGACACCCGCCTGGCTGAAACCAGGGCTAACTCGTCACTTCCATGTGAGATATTTTAAGTCCACAGTGGTGAGTGGTTCAAACCAATGTGACTTTAGGAAACTCAACACAACATTGAGATCCCCAAGGTGCCACTGGAGGCACAAAAGGAGACTGTATATGCAGTACCCCTTTTACAAATGTCTGAACTTCAGGCACTGAAGCCAGTTCTTTTTGGAAGAAAATCGACAGGGCCGAAATTTGAACCTTAATGGACCCTAATTTTAGGCCCATAGACAGTCCTGTTTGCAGGAAATGGAGGAAACGACCCAGTTGAAATTCCTCTGTAGGGGCCTTCTTGGCCTCACCCCACGCAACATATTTTCGCCAAATGCGGGGATAATGTTTTGCGGTTACGTCTTTCCTGGCCTTGACCAGGGTAGGGATCTTCAGGATCTGGCGTTCAACCGCCATGCCGTCAAACGCAGCCGCGGTAAGTCTTGGAACAGACAAGGCCCTTGCTGGAGCAGGTCCTTTCTTAGAGGTAGAGGCCACGGTTCGTCCGTGAGCATCTCTTGAAGTTCCGGATACCAAGTCCTTCTTGGCCAATCCGGAACCACGAGTATAGTTCTTACTCCTCTCCTTCTTATGATTCTCAGTACTTTTGGTATGAGGGGCAGAGGAGGGAACACATACACTGACTGGTACACCCACGGTGTTACCAGAGCGTCCACCGCTATTGCCTGAGGGTCCCTTGACCTGGCGCAATATCTGTCTAGTTTTTTGTTTAGACGGGACGCCATTATGTCCACCTTTTGTTTTTCCCAACGGTTTACAATCAGGTGGAAGACTTCTGGGTGAAGTCCCCACTCTCCCGGGTGAAGGTTGTGTCTGCTGAGGAAGTCTGCTTCCCAGTTGTCCACTCCCGGAATGAACACTGCTGACAGTGCTATCACATGATTTTCCGCCCAGCGAAAATCCTTGCAGCTTCTGCCATTGCCCTCCTGCTTCTCGTGCCGCCCTGTCTGTTTACGTGGGCGACTGACGTGATGTTGTCCGATTGGATCAATACCGCCTGACCCTGAAGCAGGGGTTTCGCTTGACTTAGGGCATTGTAAATGGCCCTTAGTTCCAGAATGTTTATATGAAGAGATGTCTCCAGGCTTGACCATAAGCCCTGGAAATTCCTTCCCTGTGTGACTGCTCCCCAGCCTCGCAGGCTGGCATCCGTGGCCACCAGGACCCAGTCCCGAATGCCGAATCTGCGGCCCTCTAGAAGATGAGCACTCTGCAACCACCACAGGAGGGATACCCTTGTCCCTGGTGACAGGGTTATCCGCTGAAGCATCTGAAGATGCGACCCGGACCATTTGTCCAGAAGGTTCCACTGTGCGTGGAATCTGCCGAATGGGATTGCTTCGTAGGAAGCCACCATTTTTACCCAGAACCCTTGTGCATTGATGCACTGAGACTTGGTTCGGTTTTAGGAGGTTCCTGACTAGCTCGGATAACTCCCTGGCTTTCTCCTCCGGGAGAAGCACCTTCTTTCTGGACTATGTCCAGAATCATCCCTAGGAACAGAAGACAAGTCGTCGGAACCAGCTGTGATTTTGGAATATTGAAAATCCAATCGTGCTGCCGCAACACTACCTGATATAGTGCTACACCGATCTCCAACTGTTCCCTGGATCTTACCCTTATCAGGGAATCGTCCAAGTAAAGGATAACTAAAATTCCCTTCCTTCGAAGGAATATCATCATTTCGGTCATTACTTCAGTAAAGACCCGGGGTGCCGTGGACCATCCCTACGGCAGCGTCCGAACTGATACAGTTCTGTACCATAACCTGAAATACCCTTGGTGAGAAGGGTAAATTTTGACATGAAGGTAAGCCTCCTTGATGTCCCGAGACATCATGTAGTCCCCTTCTTCCAGGTTTGCAATCACTGCTCTGAGTGACTCAATTTTGAATTTGAACCTCTGTATGCAAGTGTTCAAAGATTTTAGATTTTAGATTTTAAAATCGGTCTCACCGAGCCGTCTGGCTTCGGTACCACAATAGTGTGGAATAATACCCCGTTCCCTGTTGCAGGAGGGGTACCTTGATTATCACCTGCTGGGAATACAGCTTGTGAATGGCTTCCAAAACTGCCTCCCTGTCAGCGGGAGACGTCGGTAAAACAGACTTTTGGAAACGGCGAGGGGAATACGTCTCGAATTCCAATTTGTACCCCTGAAATATTATCTGAAGGATCCAGGGGTCTACTTGCGAGTGAGCCCACTGCGCACTGAAATTCATTGAGAACGGGACCCCACCGTGCCTGAACTTGTAAAGCCCTAGCGTCATACTGAGGGCTTGGCAGCGGCGGAAAAGGGTTTCTGTTCCTTGGAACTGGCTGATCTCTGCAGCCATTTTCCTCTCCCTCTGTCACGAGCAGAAAAGAGGAACCCTTTTGTCCGCCTGCCAACCAGGACTGCGCCTGATAATACGGCGTCTTATTTTGAGAGGCGACCTGGGGTACATCCCCTCTTTTAAGGCAATACTTACAAATGCCGTTTGGAATCCGCATCACCTGACCACTTTACTGGAATAATTGGACAACGCACTTATACTTGATGCCAGTCGGCAAATATTCCGCTGTGCATCCTGCATATATAGAAATGCATCTTTTAATTGCTCTATAGGCAATAATATACTGTCCTTATCTAGGATATCATATTTCCAGTCAGGGAATCCGACCACGCCAACCCAGCACTGCACATCCAGGCTGAGGCGATTGCTGGTCGCAGTATAACACCAGTATGTGTGTAAATACATTTTAGGATACGCTCCTGCTTTCTATCAGCAGGATCCTTAAGGGCGGCCATCTCAGGAGAGGGTAGAGCCCTTGTTTTTACAAGCGTGTGAGCGCTTTATCCACCCTAGGGGGTGTTTCCCAACGCACCCTAATCTCTGGCGGGAAAAGGTATACTGCCAATAACTTTTTAGAAAATATCAATTGTTATCAGGGGGAAACCCACGCATCATCACACACCTCATTTTATTTCTCAGATTCAGGAAAACTACAGGAAGTTTTTCCTCACCAAACATAATACCCCCTTTTTTTTTTTTTTTTTGGTGGTATTCATATTATCAGAAAAGTGTAAACTTTTTCCATTGCCTCAATCATGCAATGTGTGGCCCTATTGGAAATCACGGTTGTCTCTTCACCGTCGACACAGGAGTCAGTACCCCTGTCGGCGTCTGTATCTGAGGTAACGGGCGCTTTAGGGCCCCTGTATGAGACGTCTGGACATGCACAAGCTGAGTAGCCGGCTGTCTCATGTCAACCACTGTCTTTTATACAAAGCTGACACTGTCACGCAATTTCAACAGTACATCCACTCAGGTGTCGACCCCCTAGGGGGTGACAACACTATTTCAGACACTCTACTCCGTCTCCTCATCATTTTTCTCCTCATACATGTCGACACCAACGTACCGACACACAGCACACACACAGGGAATGCTCTGATAGAGGACAGGACCCCACTAGCCCTTTGGGGAGACAGAGGGAGAGTTTGCCAGCACACACCAGAGCGCTATATATATACAGGGATAACCTTATATAAGTGTTTTTCCCTTTATAGCTGCTGTATTGTTATATACTGCGCCTAATTTGTGCCCCCCTCTCTTTTTTAACCCCTTTCTGTAGTGTAGTGACTGCAGGGGAGAGCCAGGGAGCTTCCCTCCAACTGAGCTGTGAGGGAAAATGGCGCCAGTGTGCTGAGGAGATAGGCTCCGCCCCTTTCTCGGCGTCCTTATCATCCTTTTTCTGTATGTTTTGGCAGGGGTTAAATGCATCCATATAGCCCAGGAGTTATATAAGGTTTTTTAATCGATTTATTGCGTCTCAGGGCGCTGCCCCCCCCAGCGCCCTGCACCCTCAGTGACCGGAGTGTGAAGTGTGCTGAGAGCAATGGCGCACAGCTGCGGTGCTGTGCGCTACCTTATCTGAAGACAGGATCGTCTTCTGCCGCCGATTTTTCCGGACCTCTTCGCTCTTCTTGCTCTGTAAGGGGGACGGCGGCGCGGCTCCGGTGACCCATCCAGGCTGAACCTGTGATCGTCCCTCTGGAGCTAATGTCCAGTAGCCTAAGAAGCCCAATCCACTCTGCACGCAGGTGAGTTCGCTTCTTCTCCCCTTAGTCCCTCGATGCAGTGAGCCTGTTGCCAGCAGGTCTCACTGAAAATAATAAACCTAAACTAAAACTTTCACAAAGAGCTCAGGAGAGCCCCTAGTGTGCACCCTTCTCGTCGGGCACAGAAATCTAACTGAGGCTTGGAGGAGGGTCATAGGGGGAGGAGCCAGTGCACACCAGGTGATCCTAAAGCTTTCTTTAGATGTGCCCAGTCTCCCTGCGGAGCCGCTATTCCCCATGGTCCTTACGGAGTTCCCAGCATCCACTAGGACGTCAGAGAAAAGAGGCGCAATGAGGTAGCTGTGTGAGTAAGATAAGCGACCCTAGTGGCCGACAAAAACACCGTGCCCATCTAGGAGTGGCACTGCAGTGTCACGCAGGATGGCCCTTCCAAAAAACCCTCCCCAAACAGCACATGACGCAAAGAAAAAAAGAGGCGCAATGAGGTAGCTGTGTGAGTAAGATAAGCGACCCTAGTGGCCGACACAAACACCGGGCCCATCTAGGAGTGGCACTGCAGTGTCACGCAGGATGGCCCTTCCAAAAAACCCTCCCCAAACAGCACATGACGCAAAGAAAAAAAGAGGCGCAATGAGGTAGCTGTGTGAGTAAGATAAGCGACCCTAGTGGCCGACACAAACACCGGGCCCATCTAGGAGTGGCACTGCAGTGTCACGCAGGATGGCCCTTCCAAAAAACCCTCCCCAAACAGCACATGACGCAAAGAAAAAAAGAGGCGCAATGAGGTAGCTGTGTGAGTAAGATAAGCGACCCTAGTGGCCGACACAAACACCGTGCCCATCTAGGAGTGGCACTGCAGTGTCACGCAGGATGGCCCTTCCAAAAAACCCTCCCCAAACAGCACATGACGCAAAGAAAAAAAGAGGCGCAATGAGGTAGCTGTGTGAGTAACATAAGCGACCCTAGTGGCCGACACAAACACCGGGCCCATCTAGGAGTGGCACTGCAGTGTCACGCAGGATGGCCCTTCCAAAAAACATTCCACAAACAGCACATGACGCAAAGAAAAATTAAAGAAAAAAGAGGTGCAAGATGGAATTGTCCTTGGGCCCTCCCACCCACCCTTATGTTGTATAAACAGGACATGCACACTTTAACCAACCCATCATTTCAGTGACAGGGTCTGCCACACGACTGTGACTGAAATGACGGGTTGGTTTGGACCCCCCCCAAAAAAGAAGCAATTAATCTCTCCTTGCACAAACTGGCTCTACAGAGGCAAGATGTCCACCTCATCATCATCCTCCGATATATCACCGTGTACATCCCCCTCCTCACAGATTATCAATTCGTCCCCACTGGAATCCACCATCTCAGCTCCCTGTGTACTTTGTGGAGGCAATTGCTGCTGGTCAATGTCTCCACGGAGGAATTGATTATAATTCATTTTAATGAACATCATCTTCTCCACATTTTCTGGATGTAACCTCGTACGCCGATTGCTGACAAGGTGAGCGGCGGCACTAAACACTCTTTCGGAGTACACACTTGTGGGAGGGCAACTTAGGTAGAATAAAGCCAGTTTGTGCAAGGGCCTCCAAATTGCCTCTTTTTCCTGCCAGTTTAAGTACGGACTGTGTGACGTGCCTACTTGGATGCGGTCATTCATATAATCCTCCACCATTCTTTCAATGGTGAGAGAATCATATGCAGTGACAGTAGACGACATGTCCGTAATCGTTGTCAGGTCCTTCAGTCCGGACCAGATGTCAGCATCAGCAGTCGCTCCAGACTGCCCTGCATCACCGCCAGCGGGTGGGCTCGGAATTCTGAGCCTTTTCCTCGCACCCCCAGTTGCGGGAGAATGTGAAGGAGGAGATGTTGACAGGTCGCGTTCCGCTTGACTTGACAATTTTCTCACCATCAGGTCTTTCAACCCCAGCAGACTTGTGTCTGCCGGAAAGAGAGATCCAAGGTAGGCTTTAAATCTAGGATCGAGCACGGTGGCCAAAATGTAGTGCTCTGATTTCAACAGATTGACCACCCGTGAATCCTTGTTAAGCGAATTAAGGGCTCCATCCACAAGTCCCACATGCCTAGCGGAATCGCTCCGTGTTAGCTCCTCCTTCAATGTCTCCAGCTTCTTCTGTAAAAGCCTGATGAGGGGAATGACCTGACTCAGGCTGGCAGTGTCTGAACTGACTTCACGTGTGGCAAGTTCAAAGGGCATCAGAACCTTGCATAACGTTGAAATCATTCTCCACTGCGCTTGAGACAGGTGCATTCCACCTCCTATATCGTGCTCAATTGTATAGGCTTGAATGGCCTTTTGCTGCTCCTCCAACCTCTGAAGCATATAGAGGGTTGAATTCCACCTCGTTACCACTTCTTGCTTCAGATGATGGCAGGGCAGGTTCAGTAGTTTTTGGTGGTGCTCCAGTCTTCTGTACGTGGTGCCTGTACGCCGAAAGTGTCCCGCAATTCTTCTGGCCACCGACAGCATCTCTTGCACGCCCCTGTCGTTTTTTTAAAAATTCTGCACCACCAAATTCAAGGTATGTGCAAAACATGGGACGTGCTGGAATTTGCCCATATTTAATGCACACACAATATTGCTGGCGTTGTCCGATGCCACAAATCCACAGGAGAGTCCAATTGGGGTAAGCCATTCCGCGATGATCTTCCTCAGTTGCCGTAAGAGGTTTTCAGCTGTGTGCGTATTCTGGAAAGCGGTGATACAAAGCGTAGCCTGCCTAGGAAAGAGTTGGCGTTTGCGAGATGCTGCTACTGGTGCCGCCGCTGCTGTTCTTGCGGCGGGAGTCCATACATCTACCCAGTGGGCTGTCACAGTCATATAGTCCTGACCCTGCCCTGCTCCACTTGTCCACATGTCCGTGGTTAAGTGGACATTGGGTACAGCTGCATTTTTTAGGACACTGGTGAGTCTTTTTCTGAGGTCTGTGTACATTTTCGGTATCGCCTGCCTAGAGAAGTGGAACCTAGATGGTATTTGGTAACGGGGGCACACTACCTCAAGAAATTGTGTAGTTCCCTGTGAACTAACGGCGGATACCGGACGCACGTCTAACACCAACATAGTTGTCAAGGCCTCAGTTATCCGCTTTGCAGCAGGATGACTGCTGTGATATTTCATCTTCCTCGCAAAGGACTGTTGGACAGTCAATTGCTTACTGGAAGTAGAGATGAGCGGGTTCGGTTTCTCTGAATCCGAACCCGCCAGAACTTCATGTTTTTTTTCACGGGTCCGAGCGACTCGGATCTTCCCGCCTTGCTCGGTTAACCCGAGCGCGCCCGAACGTCATCATGACGCTGTCGGATTCTCGCGAGGCTCGGATTCTATCGCGAGACTCGGATTCTATATAAGGAGCCGCGCGTCGCCGCCATTTTCACACGTGCATTGAGATTGATAGGGAGAGGACGTGGCTGGCGTCCTCTCCGTTTAGAATTAGAATAGATTAGAGAGACACTTGATTTACTAATTTTGGGGAGCATTAGGAGTACTCAGTAGTGTACAGTGCAGAGTTTTGCTGATAGTGACCAGTGACCACCACTTTTTTTTATAATCCGTTCTCTGCCTGAAAAAAGCGATACACAGCACACAGTGACTCAGTCACATACCATATCTGTGTGCACTGCTCAGGCTCAGGCCAGTGTGCTGCATCATCTATTATCTATCTATATATAATATTATATATATCTGTCTGACTGCTCAGCTCACACAGCTTATAATTGTGGGGGAGACTGGGGAGCACTACTGCAGTGCCAGTTATAGGTTATAGCAGGAGCCAGGAGTACATAATATATTATATAGTGAGTGACCACCAGACACACAGTGCAGTTTATTTAATATATCCGTTCTCTGCCTGAAAAAAGCGATACACACAGTGACTCAGTCAGTCACATACCATATCTGTGTGCACTGCTCAGGCTCAGGCCAGTGTGCTGCATCATCTATATATATTATATATCTGTCTGACTGCTCAGCTCACACAGCTTATAATTGTGGGGGAGACTGGGGAGCACTACTGCAGTGCCAGTTATAGGTTATAGCAGGAGCCAGGAGTACATAATATTATATTAAAATTAAACAGTGCACACTTTTGCTGCAGGAGTGCCACTGCCAGTGTGACTAGTGACCAGTGACCTGACCACCAGTATATAATATTAGTAGTATACTATCTCTTTATCAACCAGTCTATATTAGCAGCAGACACAGTACAGTGCGGTAGTTCACGGCTGTGGCTACCTCTGTGTCGGCACTCGGCAGCCCGTCCATAATTGTATATACCACCTAACCGTGGTTTTTTTTTCTTTCTTTATACATACATACTAGTTACGAGTATACTATCTCTTTATCAACCAGTCTATATATTAGCAGCAGACACAGTACAGTGCGGTAGTTCACGGCTGTGGCTACCTCTGTGTCGGCACTCGGCAGCCCGTCCATAATTGTATATACCACCTAACCGTGGTTTTTTTTTCTTTCTTTATACATACATACTAGTTACGAGTATACTATCTCTTTATCAACCAGTCTATATATTAGCAGCAGACACAGTACAGTGCGGTAGTTCACGGCTGTGGCTACCTCTGTGTCGGCACTCGGCAGCCCGTCCATAATTGTATATACCACCTAACCGTGGTTTTTTTTCTTTCTTTATACATACATACTAGTTACGAGTATACTATCTCTTTATCAACCAGTCTATATTAGCAGCAGACACAGTACAGTGCGGTAGTTCACGGCTGTGGCTACCTCTGTGTCAGCACTCGGCAGCCCGTCCATAATTGTATATACCACCTAACCGTGGGTTTTTTTTCTTTCTTTATACATACATACTAGTTACGAGTATACTATCTCTTTATCAACCAGTCTATATATTAGCAGCAGACACAGTACAGTGCGGTAGTTCACGGCTGTGGCTACCTCTGTGTCGGCACTCGGCAGCCCGTCCATAATTGTATATACCACCTAACCGTGGTTTTTTTTTCTTTCTTTATACATACATACTAGTTACGAGTATACTATCTCTTTATCAACCAGTCTATATATTAGCAGCAGACACAGTACAGTGCGGTAGTTCACGGCTGTGGCTACCTCTGTGTCGGCACTCGGCAGCCCGTCCATAATTGTATATACCACCTAACCGTGGTTTTTTTTTTCTTTCTTTATACATACATACTAGTTACGAGTATACTATCTCTTTATCAACCAGTCTATATATTAGCAGCAGACACAGTACAGTGCGGTAGTTCACGGCTGTGGCTACCTCTGTGTCGGCACTCGGCAGCCCGTCCATAATTGTATATACCACCTAACCGTGGTTTTTTTTTCTTTCTTTATACATACATACTAGTTACGAGTATACTATCTCTTTATCAACCAGTCTATATATTAGCAGCAGACACAGTACAGTGCGGTAGTTCACGGCTGTGGCTACCTCTGTGTCGGCACTCGGCAGCCCGTCCATAATTGTATATACCACCTAACCGTGGTTTTTTTTTCTTTCTTTATACATACATACTAGTTACGAGTATACTATCTCTTTATCAACCAGTCTATATATTAGCAGCAGACACAGTACAGTGCGGTAGTTCACGGCTGTGGCTACCTCTGTGTCGGCACTCGGCAGCCCGTCCATAATTGTATATACCACCTAACCGTGGTTTTTTTTTCTTTCTTTATACATACATACTAGTTACGAGTATACTATCTCTTTATCAACCAGTCTATATTAGCAGCAGACACAGTACAGTGCGGTAGTTCACGGCTGTGGCTACCTCTGTGTCGGCACTCGGCAGCCCGTCCATAATTGTATATACCACCTAACCGTGGTTTTTTTTTCTTTCTTTATACATACATACTAGTTACGAGTATACTATCTCTTTATCAACCAGTCTATATATTAGCAGCAGACACAGTACAGTGCGGTAGTTCACGGCTGTGGCTACCTCTGTGTCGGCACTCGGCAGCCCGTCCATAATTGTATATACCACCTAACCGTGGTTTTTTTTTCTTTCTTTATACATACATACTAGTTACGAGTATACTATCTCTTTATCAACCAGTCTATATATTAGCAGCAGACACAGTACAGTGCGGTAGTTCACGGCTGTGGCTACCTCTGTGTCGGCACTCGGCAGCCCGTCCATAATTGTATATACCACCTAACCGTGGTTTTTTTTTCTTTCTTTATACATACATACTAGTTACGAGTATACTATCTCTTTATCAACCAGTCTATATATTAGCAGCAGACACAGTACAGTGCGGTAGTTCACGGCTGTGGCTACCTCTGTGTCGGCACTCGGCAGCCCGTCCATAATTGTATACTAGTATCCAATCCATCCATCTCCATTGTTTACCTGAGGTGCCTTTTAGTTGTGCCTATTAAAATATGGAGAACAAAAATGTTGAGGTTCCAAAATTAGGGAAAGATCAAGATCCACTTCCACCTCGTGCTGAAGCTGCTGCCACTAGTCATGGCCGAGACGATGAAATGCCAGCAACGTCGTCTGCCAAGGCCGATGCCCAATGGCATAGTACAGAGCATGTCAAAACCAAAACACCAAATATCAGTAAAAAAAGGACTCCAAAACCTAAAATAAAATTGTCGGAGAAGCGTAAACTTGCCAATATGCCATTTACCACACGGAGTGGCAAGGAACGGCTGAGGCCCTGGCCTATGTTCATGGCTAGTGGTTCAGCTTCACATGAGGATGGAAGCACTCAGCCTCTCGCTAGAAAACTGAAAAGACTCAAGCTGGCAAAAGCACCGCAAAGAACTGTGCGTTCTTTGAAATCCCAAATCCACAAGGAGAGTCCAATTGTGTCGGTTGCGATGCCTGACCTTCCCAACACTGGACGTGAAGAGCATGCGCCTTCCACCATTTGCACGCCCCCTGCAAGTGCTGGAAGGAGCACCCGCAGTCCAGTTCCTGATAGTCAGATTGAAGATGTCAGTGTTGAAGTACACCAGGATGAGGAGGATATGGGTGTTGCTGGCGCTGGGGAGGAAATTGACCAGGAGGATTCTGATGGTGAGGTGGTTTGTTTAAGTCAGGCACCCGGGGAGACACCTGTTGTCCGTGGGAGGAATATGGCCGTTGACATGCCAGGTGAAAATACCAAAAAAATCAGCTCTTCGGTGTGGAGGTATTTCACCAGAAATGCGGACAACAGGTGTCAAGCCGTGTGTTCCCTTTGTCAAGCTGTAATAAGTAGGGGTAAGGACGTTAACCACCTCGGAACATCCTCCCTTATACGTCACCTGCAGCGCATTCATAATAAGTCAGTGACAAGTTCAAAAACTTTGGGTGACAGCGGAAGCAGTCCACTGACCAGTAAATCCCTTCCTCTTGTAACCAAGCTCACGCAAACCACCCCACCAACTCCCTCAGTGTCAATTTCCTCCTTCCCCAGGAATGCCAATAGTCCTGCAGGCCATGTCACTGGCAAGTCTGACGAGTCCTCTCCTGCCTGGGATTCCTCCGATGCATCCTTGCGTGTAACGCCTACTGCTGCTGGCGCTGCTGTTGTTGCCGCTGGGAGTCGATGGTCATCCCAGAGGGGAAGTCGTAAGCCCACTTGTACTACTTCCAGTAAGCAATTGACTGTTCAACAGTCCTTTGCGAGGAAGATGAAATATCACAGCAGTCATCCTACTGCAAAGCGGATAACTGAGTCCTTGACAACTATGTTGGTGTTAGACGTGCGTCCGGTATCCGCCGTTAGTTCACAGGGAACTAGACAATTTATTGAGGCAGTGTGCCCCCGTTACCAAATACCATCTAGGTTCCACTTCTCTAGGCAGGCGATACCGAGAATGTACACGGACGTCAGAAAAAGACTCACCAGTCTCCTAAAAAATGCAGTTGTACCCAATGTCCACTTAACCACGGACATGTGGACAAGTGGAGCAGGGCAGGGTCAGGACTATATGACTGTGACAGCCCACTGGGTAGATGTATGGACTCCCGCCGCAAGAACAGCAGCGGCGGCACCAGTAGCAGCATCTCGCAAACGCCAACTCTTTCCTAGGCAGGCTACGCTTTGTATCACCGCTTTCCAGAATACGCACACAGCTGAAAACCTCTTACGGCAACTGAGGAAGATCATCGCGGAATGGCTTACCCCAATTGGACTCTCCTGTGGATTTGTGGCATCGGACAACGCCAGCAATATTGTGTGTGCATTAAATATGGGCAAATTCCAGCACGTCCCATGTTTTGCACATACCTTGAATTTGGTGGTGCAGAATTTTTTAAAAAACGACAGGGGCGTGCAAGAGATGCTGTCGGTGGCCAGAAGAATTGCGGGACACTTTCGGCGTACAGGCACCACGTACAGAAAACTGGAGCACCACCAAAAACTACTGAACCTGCCCTGCCATCATCTGAAGCAAGAAGTGGTAACGAGGTGGAATTCAACCCTCTATATGCTTCAGAGGTTGGAGGAGCAGCAAAAGGCCATTCAAGCCTATACAATTGAGCACGATATAGTAGGTGGAATGCACCTGTCTCAAGTGCAGTGGAGAATGATTTCAACGTTGTGCAAGG
This sequence comes from Pseudophryne corroboree, assembly GCF_028390025.1. Taxonomy (NCBI): domain Eukaryota; kingdom Metazoa; phylum Chordata; class Amphibia; order Anura; family Myobatrachidae; genus Pseudophryne; species Pseudophryne corroboree. Next base: position 292,256,540 of record NC_086447.1, on the reverse strand, counting down.
TTCTGATGCCCTTTGAACTTGCCACACGTGAAGTCAGTTCAGACACTGCCAGCCTGAGTCAGGTCATTCCCCTCATCAGGCTTTTGCAGAAGAAGCTGGAGGCATTGAAGAAGGAGCTAAAAGGGAGCGATTCCGCTAGGCATGTGGGACTTGTGGATGCAGCCCTTAATTCGCTTAACAAGGATTCACGGGTGGTCAATCTGTTGAAATCAGAGCACTACATTTTGGCCACCGTGCTCGATCCTAGATTTAAAGCCTACCTTGGATCTCTCTTTCCGGCAGACACAGGTCTGCTGGGGTTGAAAGACCTGCTGGTGACAAAATTGTCAAGTCAAGCGGAACGCGACCTGTCAACATCTCCTCCTTCACATTCTCCCGCAACTGGGGGTGCGAGGAAAAGGCTCAGAATTCCGAGCCCACCCGCTGGCGGTGATGCAGGGCAGTCTGGAGCGACTGCTGATGCTGACATCTGGTCCGGACTGAAGGACCTGACAACGATTACGGACATGTCGTCTACTGTCACTGCATATGATTCTCTCAACATTGATAGAATGGTGGAGGATTATATGAGTGACCGCATCCAAGTAGGCACGTCACACAGTCCGTACTTATACTGGCAGGAAAAAGAGGCAATTTGGAGGCCCTTGCACAAACTGGCTTTATTCTACCTAAGTTGCCCTCCCACAAGTGTGTACTCCGAAAGAGTGTTTAGTGCCGCCGCTCACCTTGTCAGCAATCGGCGTACGAGGTTACATCCAGAAAATGTGGAGAAGATGATGTTCATTAAAATGAATTATAATCAATTCCTCCGCGGAGACATTGACCAGCAGCAATTGCCTCCACAAAGTACACAGGGAGCTGAGATGGTGGATTCCAGTGGGGACGAATTGATAATCTGTGAGGAGGGGGATGTACACGGTGATATATCGGAGGGTGAAGATGAGGTGGACATCTTGCCTCTGTAGAGCCAGTTTGTGCAAGGAGAGATTAATTGCTTCTTTTTTGGGGGGGGTCCAAACCAACCCGTCATATCAGTCACAGTCGTGTGGCAGACCCTGTCACTGAAATGATGGGTTGGTTAAAGTGTGCATGTCCTGTTTTGTTTATACAACATAAGGGTGGGTGGGAGGGCCCAAGGACAATTCCATCTTGCACCTCTTTTTTCTTTTCTTTTTCTTTGCATCATGTGCTGATTGGGGAGGGTTTTTTTGGAAGGGACATCCTGCGTGACACTGCAGTGCCACTCCTAGATGGGCCCGGTGTTTGTGTCGGCCACTAGGGTCGCTAATCTTACTCACACAGCTACCTCATTGCGCCTCTTTTTTTCTTTGCGTCATGTGCTGTTTGGGGAGGGTTTTTTGGAAGGGCCATCCTGCGTGACACTGCAGTGCCACTCCTAGATGGGCCCGGTGTTTGTGTCGGCCACTAGGGTCGCTAATCTTACTCACACAGCTACCTCATTGCGCCTCTTTTTTTCTTTGCGTCATGTGCTGTTTGGGGAGGGTTTTTTGGAAGGGACATCCTGCGTGACACTGCAGTGCCACTCCTAGATGGGCCCGGTGTTTGTGTCGGCCACTAGGGTCGCTAATCTTACTCACACAGCTACCTCATTGCGCCTCTTTTTTTCTTTGCGTCATGTGCTGTTTGGGGAGGGTTTTTTGGAAGGGACATCCTGCGTGACACTGCAGTGCCACTCCTAGATGGGCCCGGTGTTTGTGTCGGCCACTAGGGTCGCTAATCTTACTCACACAGCTACCTCATTGCGCCTCTTTTTTTCTTTGCGTCATGTGCTGTTTTGGGAGGGTTTTTTGGAAGGGACATCCTGCGTGACACTGCAGTGCCACTCCTAGATGGGCCCGGTGTTTGTGTCGGCCACTATGGTCGCTAATCTTACTCACACAGCTACCTCATTGCGCCTCTTTTTTTCTTTGCGTCATGTGCTGTTTGGGGAGGGTTTTTTGGAAGGGACATCCTGCGTGACACTGCAGTGCCACTCCTAGATGGGCCCGGTGTTTGTGTCGGCCACTAGGGTCGCTAATCTTACTCACACAGCTACCTCATTGCGCCTCTTTTTTTCTTTGCGTCATGTGCTGTTTGGGGAGGGTTTTTTGGAAGGGACATCCTGCGTGACACTGCAGTGCCACTCCTAGATGGGCCCGGTGTTTGTGTCGGCCACTAGGGTCGCTTATCTTACTCACACAGCGACCTCGGTGCAAATTTTAGGACTAAAAATAATATTGTGAGGTGTGAGGTATTCAGAATAGACTGAAAATGAGTGTAAATTATGGTTTTTGAGGTTAATAATACTTTGGGATCAAAATGACCCCCAAATTCTATGATTTAAGCTGTTTTTTAGTGTTTTTTGAAAAAAACACCCGAATCCAAAACACACCCGAATCCGACAAAAAAAATTCGGTGAGGTTTTGCCAAAACGCGTTCGAACCCAAAACACGGCCGCGGAACCGAACCCAAAACCAAAACACAAAACCCGAAAAATTTCAGGCGCTCATCTCTAACTGGAAGTAGTACAAGTGGTCTTCCGACTTCCCCTCTGGGATGACCATCGACTCCCAGCAGCAACAACAGCAGCGCCAGCAGCAGTAGGCGTTACACGCAAGGATGCATCGGAGGAATCCCAGGCAGGAGAGGAATCGTCAGAATTGCCAGTGACATGGCCTGCAGGACTATTGGCATTCCTGGGGAAGGAGGAAATTGACACTGAGGGAGTTGGTGGGGTGGTTTGCGTGAGCTTGGTTACAAGACGAAGGGATTTACTGGTCAGTGGACTGCTTCCGCTGTCACCCAAAGTTTTTGAACTTGTCACTGACTTATTATGAATGCGCTGCAGGTGACGTATAAGGGAGGATGTTCCGAGGTGGTTAACGTCCTTACCCCTACTTATTACAGCTTGACAAAGGCAACACACGGCTTGACACCTGTTGTCCGCTTTTCTGTTGAAATACCTCCACACTGAAGAGCTGATTTTTTTGGTATTTTCACCAGGCATGTCAACGGCCATATTCCTCCCACGGACAACAGGTGTCTCCCCGGGTGCCTGATTTAAACAAACCACCTCACCATCAGAATCCTCCTGGTCAATTTCCTCCCCAGCGCCAGCAACACCCATATCCTCCTCATCCTGGTGTACTTCAACACTGACATCTTCAATCTGACTATCAGGAACTGGATTGCGGGTGCTCCTTCCAGCACTTGCAGGGGGCGTGCAAATGGTGGAAGGCGCATGCTCTTCATGTCCAGTGTTGGGAAGGTCAGGCATCGCAACCGACACAATTGGACTCTCCTTGTGGATTTGGGATTTCGAAGAACGCACAGTTCTTTGCGGTGCTTTTGCCAGCTTGAGTCTTTTCAGTTTTCTAGCGAGAGGCTGAGTGCTTCCATCCTCATGTGAAGCTGAACCACTAGCCATGAACATAGGCCAGGGCCTCAGCCGTTCCTTGCCACTCCGTGTGGTAAATGGCATATTGGCAAGTTTACGCTTCTCCTCCGACAATTTTATTTTAGGTTTTGGAGTCCTTTTTTTACTGATATTTGGTGTTTTGGATTTGACATGCTCTGTACTATGACATTGGGCATCGGCCTTGGCAGACGACGTTGCTGGCATTTCATCGTCTCGGCCATGACTAGTGGCAGCAGCTTCAGCACGAGGTGGAAGTGGATCTTGATCTTTCCCTAATTTTGGAACCTCAACATTTTTGTTCTCCATATTTTAATAGGCACAACTAAAAGGCACCTCAGGTAAACAATGGAGATGGATGGATACTAGTATACTTATGGATGGACTGCCGAGTGCCGACACAGAGGTAGCTACAGCCGTGGACTACCGTACTGTGTCTGCTGCTAATATAGACTGGATGATTGATAATGAGATGAAATCAATATATATATGTATGTATATATAATATCACTAGTACTGCAGCCGGACAGGTAGATAATATATTTATTAGGTAATGATGACTGATGACGGACCTGCTGGACACTGTCAGCTCAGCAGCACCGCAGACTGCTACAGTAAGCTACTATACTCTATAGTAGTATGTACAAAGAAGAAAGAAAAAAAAACCACAGGTAGGTGGTATACAATTATGGATGGACTGCCGAGTGCCGACACAGAGGTAGCTACAGCCGTGGACTAACGTACTGTGTCTGCTGCTAATATAGACTGGATGATTGATAATGAGATGAAATCAATATATATATGTATGTATATATAATATCACTAGTACTGCAGCCGGACAGGTAGATAATATATTTATTAGGTAATGATGACTGATGACGGACCTGCTGGACACTGTCAGCTCAGCAGCACCGCAGACTGCTACAGTAAGCTACTATACTATAGTAGTATGTACAAAGAAGAAAGAAAAAAAAAACCACGGGTAGGTGGTATACAATTATGGATGGACTGCCGAGTGCCGACACAGAGGTAGCTACAGCCATGGACTAACGTACTGTGTCTGCTGCTAATATAGACTGGATGATTGATAATGAGATGAAATCAATATATATATGTATGTATATATAATATCACTAGTACTGCAGCCGGACACGTAGATAATATATTTATTAGGTAATGATGACTGATGACGGACCTGCTGGACACTGTCAGCTCAGCAGCACCGCAGACTGCTACAGTAAGCTACTATACTCTATAGTAGTATGTACAAAGAAGAAAGAAAAAAAAAAAACCACGGGTAGGTGGTATACAATTATGGATGGACTGCCGAGTGCCGACACAGAGGTAGCTACAGCCGTGGACTAACGTACTGTGTCTGCTGCTAATATAGACTGGATGATTGATAATGAGATGAAATCAATATATATATGTATGTATATATAATATCACTAGTACTGCAGCCGGACAGGTAGATAATATATTTATTAGGTAATGATGACTGATGACGGACCTGCTGGACACTGTCAGCTCAGCAGCACCGCAGACTGCTACAGTAAGCTACTATACTCTATAGTAGTATGTACAAAGAAGAAAGAAAAAAAAAAAACCACGGGTAGGTGGTATACAATTATGGATGGACTGCCGAGTGCCGACACAGAGGTAGCTACAGCCGTGAACTAACGTACTGTGTCTGCTGCTAATATAGAGTCTAGACTGGATGATAAATTATTGATAATGAGATGAAATCAATATAATATCACTAGTACTGCAGCCGGACAGGTACTATATATATTTATTATGTAATGACTGATGACGGACCTGCTGGACACTGTCAGGTCAGCACAGCACCGCAGACTGCTACAGTAAGCTACTATAGTAGTATGTATAAAGAAGAATGAAAAAAAAAAAAAAAACACGGGTAGGTGGTATACAATATTATATATATATATATATATATATATATATAATATACAATTATATATATATATATATATATATATATATATATTAAACTGGTGGTGATTGATTATTAAACTGGTGGTCACTTCAGGTCACGTTGCAACTTGCAACTAGTACTCCGAGGCCTAAGCAGACAATCACAAAATATATTATTATACTGGTGGTCAGTGTGGTCACAACAATGGCAGTGTGGCACTGACTCTGGCAGCAAAAGTGTGCACTGTACGTTATATGTACTCCTGAGTCCTGCTCTCAGACTCTAACTGCTCCCCACTGTCAGTGTCTCCCCCACAAGTCAGATAATACACTTACAGTCACACTATCTATTATCTAATCTATAAATATCACTTCAGCAAGTAGTATAGTAGTATACAGTATAGTAGTACTCCTCCTAATAATGCTCCCCAAAATACTGTGTCTCTCTCTTCTCTAAACGGAGAGGACGCCAGCCACGTCCTCTCCCTATGACTCTCAATGCACGTGTGAAAATGGCGGCGACGCGCGGCTCCTTATATAGAATCCGAGTCTCGCGATAGAATCCGAGCCTCGCGAGAATCCGACAGCGTGATGATGACGTTCGGGCGCGCTCGGGTTAGCCGAGCAAGGCGGGAAGATCCGAGCCTGCTAGGACCCGTGTAAAAAACCTGAAGTTCGGGCGGGTTCGGATTCAGAGGAACCGAACCCGCTCATCTCTATCAGGAACTGGACTGCGGGTGCTCCTTCCAGCACTTGCAGGGGGCGTGCAAATGGTGGAAGGTGCAAGCTCTTCCCGTCCAGTGTTGGGAAGGTCAGGCATCGCAACCGACACAATTGGACTTTCCTTGGGGATTTGTGATTTCGAAGAACGCACAGTTCTTTGCTGTGCTTTTGCCAGCTTAAGTCTTTTCTTTTTTCTAGCGAGAGGATGAGTGCTTCCATCCTCATGTGAAGCTGAACCACTAGCCATGAACATAGGCCAGGGCCTCAGCCGTTCCTTGCCACTCCGTGTCGTAAATGGCATATTGGCAAGTTTACGCTTCTCCTCAGACGCTTTTAATTTTGATTTTTGGGTAATTTTACTGATCTTTTGTGTTTTGGATTTTACATGTTCTATGACATTGGGCATCGGCCTTGGCAGACGACGTTGATGGCATTTCATCGTCTCGGCCATGACTAGTGGCAGCAGCTTCAGCACGAGGTGGAAGTGGATCTTGATCTTTCCCTATTTTTTTAACCTCCACATTTTTGTTCTCCATATTTTAATGCGCACAACTAAAAGGCACCACAGGTATACAATGTAGATGGATGGATAGTATACTTATGGACGACGAGTGACGACACAGAGGTAGGTACAGCAGTGGCCTACCGTACTGCTATATACAGTATAATGGACCTGGTGGACACTGTCAGCAGACTGCTAAACTAGTATATTCAAAAAAAGCCACCACAGGTATACAATGTTGATGGATGGATAGTATACTTATTATTATTAATGGATGACGAGTGACTGACGACACAGAGGTAGGTACAGCAGTGGCCTACCGTACTGCTATATACAGTATAATGGACCTGGTGGACACTGTCAGCAGACTGCTAAACTAGTACTGCTAGTATAACAAAAAAGACACCACAGGTATACAATGTAGATGGATGGATAGTATACTTATGGACGACGAGTGACGACACAGAGGTAGGTACAGCAGTGGCCTACCGTACTGCTATATACAGTATAATGGACCTGGTGGACACTGTCAGCAGACTGCTAAACTAGTACTACTAGTATAAAGAAAAAAAGCCACCACAGGTATACAATGTAGATGGATGGATAGTATACTTATGGACGACGAGTGACGACACAGAGGTAGGTACAGCAGTGGCCTACCGTACTGCTATATACAGTATAATAAATGGACCTGGTGGACACTGTCAGCAAACTGCTAAACTAGTATAAAGAAAAAAAGCCACCACAGGTATACAATGTAGATGGATGGATAGTATACTTATTATTATTAATGGATGACGAGTGACTGACGACACAGAGGTAGGTACAGCAGTGGCCTACCGTACTGCTATATACAGTATAATGGACCTGGTGGACACTGTCAGCAGACTGCTAAACTAGTATAAAAAAAAGCCACCACAGGAGTGTTTTTCAGGCAGACAAACATATACTGGTGGTCACTGTCAGCAAAACTGTGCACTGTACTCCTGCTATAGCTGCTCCCCAGTCCCCACAATTAAGCAGTGTGAGCACTCAGCACAGATATATCATGCAGCACACTGAGCACAGATATGGTATGGAGAGTTTTTTTCAGGCAGAGAACGGATTAAAAAAAAACTGGTGGTCACTATCAGCAAAACTCTGCACTCTACTCCGAGTCCTAACAGCTGCTCCCCAATCCTCCCCACAATTAGTAATAAAACAAGCAATCAACTGTCTCTTCTACAATTATAAACGGAGAGGACGCCAGCCACGTCCTCTCCCTATCAATCTCAATGCACGTGTGAAAATGGCGGTGACGCACGGCAGCTTATATAGAATCCGAATCTCGCGAGAATCCGACAGCGGGATGATGACGTTCGGGCGCGCTCGTGTTAACCGAGCCATATGGGAGAATCCGAGTATGGCTCGGACCCGTGTAAAAAGGGTGAAGTTCGGGGGGGTTCGGTTTCTCGGAAACCGAACCCGCTCATCACTATCAGTAACCAGATTTAAATCCTACACAATATTAGAATTCAGAAATCTTGGTTACATATACAGTATTTGCGCATGTGTATGAATAAGCCCCCAAGCCGCGTCAAGGCCTCTCTTTATATTGGGGGTCCGAAGCTATATGCAGACTTCCTAACACTAATTTATTAACACTATAGTTTTTTCACTGGTATGCTGCCCTGGGCTTTCTGGCTTATGCTGGTTTTTGGGGTGCCACACCCTGCACCCAGATATAGCGTTAGGGACCCCCAATATAGAGAGAGGCCTTGACACGGCTTGGGGGCTTATTCATACATTTGCGCAAATATAGGTAACCAAGATCTCTGAATTCTAATATTGTGTAGGATTTAAATCTGGTTACTGATGTCATTCAGGGAGCTGGGGGAAACAAAATGCTTTTTTTCTTGCTTAGAAATACCCCTCCCTTGCAGCACCTGAGTGACATCACTAAGCTAATTACTGTAGTATGCATAATACACACTGGAGATATGTGAACTCTGTAGATAGCAATAGTATTGATTACAAGAGATTGCAGGCTGTGACAGGAAGGACAGCTGTAGCTGGAACAGCACACTAGTATTGGACATACAGGGCAGAATTCAAATTCAAAAAGGCTATATCCATTCCAGGACCACAGGGGGAACCTTGACTGTTTGCCGGACGAGAGGGGGAGAAGGCGCTGCGGTTGCCACAGGAGATTTGTATCCACACGCTTATAAGAACCTTCCTCCGGTAATTACATGCATTGGACACCCTGTATTCACATATTCTCCACATGTGACGTTTTATCAGCTGCTGCTATCTTGAATATATTCATGTTTTTAATCAAAAGCTGCTATATTTAAACAATTGTATCAGAATAAATGTTTGCTTAGTTTATGATTATCTCATATTGCCTAAGCTGTGCTTCACTATATGCACTTCTCTATGTTTTTCTGATTTGGAGACAAAAATTCAAAACCTTATAGGATTGGACCATAGAGTTCAGCATACTCCTGACTCCAAGAAGTTCCCCATGTTATGCGCCCGGTTTCATGTACTGGTACCTTTTTTCTTTGCATTTGATCCTATCTAATGGGGTGGAGGTTTTCTTTAGGGAGTTACCTCATAGTCACCATTGTACTTAACCGAGCTGCTTTGTGAGTGCGCACCTACCGGAGGATCTATATTCCTATTTTCTCACAGAATTCAAATTTTGCCATCCCCTCTCGGCCCCTAACGCGCCGGCCACCAGCTATTCAAGTGTTGCTGCCGATGGGCGTGACATAGCTCTCTACACACACACACACACCCCGGGGCGAGCTGTAATGCGTGAAAAGTGACCCATTAGGGCACCCAAAGGGGACTTTCTGCGATCGTGCCGATGATTTTAGTTTGGTTTAGCTGCTTTACACTAGTAATGAGTGGGTTCGGTTCCTTACTTCACCCATTTGACACGGTTCCGAGGCGGACTCGAACCTTCCTGCCTTGCTCGGTTAACCCGAGCGCCCCCGAACGTCATCATCCCGCAGTCGGATTCTCACGAGATTCGTATTCTATATAAGGAGCCGTGCGTCGCTGCCATTTTCACTTGTGTTTAGTGTGCGGCAAATATCTGTGCTCAGTGTGCTGCAAATTTCTGTGCTCAGTGTGCTGCAAATATCTGTGCTCAGTGTGCTTGCAAATATCTGTGCTCAGTGTGCTGAAAATATCTACGTTCTCTGCCTGAGAAACGCTCCATATCTGTGCTGCATTGTAGTATATAGTAGGAGGACAGTGCAGAATTTTGCTGACCAGTGACCACCAGTATTATATCAGTACGTTACAGTAGTCCACTGCTCTACCTACCTCTGTGTCGTCAAGTATACTATCCATCCATACCTGTGGTGCATTTAAGTTTTGCGCAGTAGTAGGAGGACAGTGCATAATTTTGCTGACCACCAGTATATAATATATAGCAGTACGGTACAGTAGTCCACTGCTCTACCTACCTCTGTGTCTTCAAGTATACTATCTATCCATACCTGTGGTGCATTTTAGTTGTTGTGCACAGTATATATAGTAGGAGGACAGTGCATAATTTTGCTGACCACCAGTATATAATATATAGCAGTACGGTACAGTAGTGAACTGCTCTACCTACCTCTGTGTCATCAAGTATACTATCCATCCATACCTGTGGTGCATTTTAGTTGTTGTGCGCAGTATATATAGTAGGAGGACAGTGCATAATTTTGCTGACCACCAGTATATAATATATAGCAGTACGGTACAGTAGTCCACTGCTCTACCTACCTCTGTGTCGTCAAGTATACTATCCATCCATACCTGTGGTGCATTTAAGTTTTGTGCAGTATATATAGTAGGAGGACAGTGCAGAATTTTGCTGACTACTAGTATATAATATATAGCAGTACGGTACAGTAGTCCACTGCTCTACCTACCTCTGTGTCGTCAAGTATACTATCCATCCATACCTGTGGTGCAATCAAGTTTTGCGCAGTATATATAGTAGGAGGACAGTGCATAACTTTGCTGACCACCAGTATATAATATATAGCAGTACAGTACAGTAGTCCACTGCTCTACCTACCTCTGTGTTGTCAAGTACACTATCCATCCATACCTGTGGTGCATTTTAGTTGTTGTGCACAGTATATATAGTAGGAGGACAGTGCATAATTTTGCTGACCACCAGTATATAATATATAGCAGTACGGTACAGTAGTCCACTGCTCTACCTACCTCTGTGTCGTCAAGTATACTATCCATCAATACCTGTGGTGCATTTTAGTTGTTGTGCACAGTATATATAGTAGGAGGACAGTGCATAACTTTGCTGACCACCAGTATATAATATATAGCAGTACAGTACAGTAGTCCACTGCTCTACCTACCTCTGTGTTGTCAAGTATACTATCCATTCATACCTGTGGTGCATTTTAGATGTTGTGCGCAGTATATATAGTAGGAGGACAGTGCATAATTTTGCTGACCACCAGTATATAATATATAGCAGTACGGTACAGTAGTCCACTGCTCTACCTACCTCTGTGTCGTCAAGTATACTATCCATCAATACCTATGGTGCATTTTAGTTGTTGTGCACAGTATATATAGTAGGAGGACAGTGCATAACTTTGCTGACCACCAGTATATAATATATAGCAGTACAGTACAGTAGTCCACTGCTCTACCTACCTCTGTGTTGTCAAGTATACTATCCATTCATACCTGTGGTGCATTTTAGATGTTGTGCGCAGTATATATAGTAGGAGAACAGTGCATAATTTTGCTGACCACCAGTATATAATATATAGGAGTACGGTACAGTAGTCCACTGCTCTACCTACCTCTGTGTCGTCAAGTATACTATCCATCCATACCTGTGGTGCATTTAAGTTTTGCGTAGTATATATAGTAGGAGGACAGTGCATAATTTTGCTGACCACCAGTATATTATATATAGCAGTACGGTACAGTAGTCCACTGCTCTACCTACCTCTGTGTCGTCAAGTATACTATCTATCCATACATGTGGTGCATTTTAGTTGTTGTGCGCAGTATATATAGTACGAGGACAGTGCAGAATTTTGCTGACCACCAGTATATAATATATAGCAGTACGGTACAGTAGTCCACTGCTCTACCTACCTCTGTGTCGTCAAGTATACTATCCATCCATACCTGTGGTGCATTTTAGTTGTTGTGCGCAGTATATATAGTAGGAGGACAGTGCATAATTTTGCTGACCACCAGTATATAATATGTAGCAGTACGGTACAGTAGTCCACTGCTCTACCTACCTCTGTGTCGTCAAGTATACTATACATCCATACCTGTGGTGCATTTAAGTTTTGCACAGTATATATAGTAGGAGGACAGTGCAGAATTTTGCTGACCACCAGTATATAATATATAGCAGTATGGTACAGTAGTCCACTGCTCTACCTACCGCTGTGTCATCAAGTATACTATCCATCCATACCTGTGGTGCATTTAAGTTTTGCGCAGTATATATAGTAGGAGGACAGTGCAAAATTTACTGACCACCAGTATATAATATATAGCTGCACGGTACAGTAGTCCACTGCTCTACCTACCTCTGTGTCGTCAAGTATACTATCCATCCATACCTGTGGTGCATTTAAGTTTTGCGCAGTAGTAGGAGGACAGTGCATAATTTTGCTGACCACCAGTATATAATATTTAGCAGTACGGTACAGTAGTCCACTGCTCTACCTACCTCTGTGTCGTCAAGTATACTATCCATCCATATCTGTGGTGCATTTTAGTTGTTGTACGCAGTATATATAGTAGGAGGACAGTGCATAATTTTGCTGACCACCAGTATTTAATATATAGCAGTATGGTACAGTAGTCCACTGCGCTACCTACCTCAGTGTCGTCAAGTATACTATCCATCCATAACTGTGGTGCATTTTAGTTGTTGTGCACAGTTTATATAGTAGGAGGACAGTGCAGAATTTTGCTGACCACCAGTATATAATATATAGCAGTACGGTACAGTAGGCCATTGCTATTGATATATTACTGGCATATAATTCCACACATTAAAAAATGGAGAACAAAAATGTGGAGGGTAAAATATGGAAAGGTCAAGATCCACTTCCACCTCGTGGCCGAGACGATGAAATGCCATCAACGTCGTCTGCCAAGGCCGATGCCCAATGTCATTGTAGAGAGCATGTAAAATCCAAAAAACAAAAGTTCAGTAAAATGACCCAAAAATCTTAATTAAAAGCATCTGAGGAGAAGCGTAAACTTTCCAATATGCCGTTTACGACACAGAGTGGCAAGGAACGGCTGAGACCCTGGCCTATGTTCATGGCTAGTGGTTCAGATTCACATGACGATGGAAGCACTCATCCTCTCGCTAGAAAAATGAAAAGACAAGCTGGCAAAAGCACAACAAAGAACTGTGCGTTCTTCTAAATCACAAATCCCCAAGGAGAGTCCAATTGTGTCGGTTGCGATGCCTGACCTTCCCAACACTGGACGGGAAGAGGTGGCGCCTTTCACCATTTTCACGCCCCCTGCAAGTGCTGGAAGGAGCACCCACAGTCCAGTTCCTGATAGTCAAATTGAAGATGTCACTGTTGAAGTACACCAGGATGGGGATATGGGTGTTGCTGGCGCTGAGGAGGAAATTGACAAGGAGGATTCTGATGGTGAGGTGGTTTGTTTAAGTCAGGCACCCGGGGAGACACCTGTTGTCTGTGGGACGAATATGGCCATTGACATGCCTGGTCAAATGACAAAAAAAATCACCTCTTTGGTGTGGAATTATTTCAACAGAAATGCAGACAACTGGTGTCAAGCCGTGTGTTGCCTTTGTCAAGTTGTAATAAGTAGGGGTAAGGACGTTAACCACCTAGGAACATCCTCCCTTATACGTCACCTGGAGAGCATTCATCAGAAGTCATTGACAAGTTCAAAATCTTTGGGTGACAGTGGAAGCAGTCCACTGCCAACTAAATCCCTTCCTCTTGTAACCAAGCTCCTGCAAACTACACCACCAACTCCCTCAGTGTCAATTTCCTCCTTAGACAGGAAAGCCAATAGTCCTGCAGGCCATGTCACTGTCAAGTCTGACGAGTCCACTCCTGCCTGGGATTCCTCCGATGCATCCTTGAGTGTAACGCCTACTGCTGCTGGCGCTGCTGTTGTTGCTGCTGGGAGTCGATCGTCATCCCAGAGGGGAAGTCGGAAGACCACTTGTACTACTTCCAGTAAGCAATTGACTGTCCAACAGTCCTTTGCGAGGAAGATGAAATATCACAGTAGTCATCCTGCTGCAAAGCGGATAACTCAGGCCTTGGCAGCCTGGGCGGTGTTAAACATGTTTCCGGTATCCACTGTTATTTCACAGGAAACTAGAGATTTGCTTGAGGTACTGTGTCCCCGGTACCAAATACCATCTAGGTTCCATTTCTCTAGGCAGGCGATACCGAGAATGTACACAGACCTCAGAAAAAGAGTCACCAGTGTCCTAAAAAATACAGTTGTACCCAATGTCCTCTTAACCACGGACATGTGGACAAGTGGAGCAGGGCAGACTAAGGACTATATGACTGTGACAGCCCACTGGGTAGATGTATTGCCTCCCGCAGCAAGAACAGCAAGAACAGCAGCGGCAGCACCAGTAGCAGCATCTCGCAAATGCCAACTCCTAATTCCTAGACAGGCTACGCTTTGTATCACAGATACAGTAGACAGAGCTGCTGATTCTGGAACCAGGAACAGGTTTGGTACAAGTTGTACTAGCAATTAGCAGGTGTCTTCGTGGTTTTAATGGATTCTGCTGACTTCAGGCAAGATGGTGGTACCCATGCAGTCCAGTCTGCATAAGCACTATCCTTTAGGTTGTAACAGAAGCATCCTGAGATGACTGCCCAGCACGGGTGTAGTATTGTATGCTGGCGGCCGGGCTCCCGGCGTCAGCATACTGACACTGGAATCCCGGCCACCGGCATACTGACAGTGTGACGAGCGCAAATGAGCCCCTTGCGGGCTCGCTGCACGCGCCACGCTGTTTATTCTCCCTCCAGGGGGATCGTGGACTCCCAAGAGGTAGATTAAGTGTCGGTATGCCGGCTTTCTGGATTCCGGCGCCGGTATACTGTGCCCCGGGATCCCGACAGCCTGCAAATTGAAGACCACCCGCCCAGCACAGACATGCCAGTCAGCAGTGTCCCTGATTATGGTGACACCTGGTGAGGCAAGAGAGCACCCTCATGAGCCCTGTAGATCAACATGCCCAAAAATGGGCATGGCCTCAAAAAAGAGGTGTGGCCTTACAGCACTCTCCCATTTTTTTAACTGCATGGGTGCACCCAGTATTCCTGGAGATGCTGGCCTGCCCAGGAAATTTTCCATGCACTGCTGCCTTCATCTCAGTGACAGGAGCCGAGCGCTGCAGATAATGTTACAGTCCAGCACCCAGCTACCAGTCACTAAGGGGTATATCCAATTAGCCCCGGTAATTTACCGGGGCTAATTGTCCCACCGGGGGCTATCTTTTTACCCTCAATAAGCCAGCATGAGTGGTGGATTTTTGGGGGTTACCTGCTGCTGCACCGGGTGCCGGCTGTTGACAGCTCCCAGTGCAGCGCTGCTCCTCCAGCTCCCCCCGGTCACATGGACGTTCTCCGTCATGTGACCACTGCCGGGGGCTGTGGAGAGTGGGGGATGCGTTCACGGCGCTGCCCCAGCTTCCCCGCCAGGGGTCACCGCGCTGAGTGCCGCCATGCCTGCAGTCTCAGCCTGCTGCGGCTGCAGCGGGCAAAAGACACTTCAGGCCGTCCCGGTCATCGGGGATTTTATCCTGAGGCAGGCAAAACCAAATCCCCAGAAACAGACCCGTTTTCTTGTGAAAACGGGGCTGCTTCTACCAAAAACACACAGGTTTCACAGAGTTTGTGTGTTTTTGGGAGAAAGGGCATTTTTTTTTTTACAGGTGATCAATCTGGATAATCTGTAAAAAAAAATGGTGAAACATCAGGAAAAATCGCAAAAAACATACGTTTTTCACACCCAATGTTTTACCACGGCTAATAGGATATCCCCCTAAGGAGGATCCAAAATTTTGGTGACACCCGGGGGAAAGTCTGTTCCCCCCTAGTGACGCCTCTGATGCCAGCCAGTAAATGGGCAGCACAAGGTGTGGTAAGAGGGTCTTAGTACCTGCCATGTGACAAAACCCTTTACGCTTTTGTTATGAATTCTACAGTCCTGTCGATTTTGTGGCACTGTGTACAGGGGGTAATTCAGAGTTGATCACAGCAGCAAATTTGTTAGCAGTTGGACAAAACCATGAGGGTAATTCCAAGTTGATCGCAGCAGGAATTTTTTTAGTAGTTGGGCAAAACCATGTGCACTGCAGGGGAGGCAGATGTAACATGTGCAGAGAGAGTTAGATTTGGGTGGGGTGTGTTCAAACTGAAATCTAAATTGCAGTGTAAAAACAAGCAGCCAGTATTTACACTGCACAGAAACAAAATAACCCACCCAAATCTAACTCTCTCTGCACATGTTATATCTGCCACACCTGCAGTGCACATGGCGGGTTATTCAGACCCGATCGCTGCTGTGCGTTTTTGCACAGCAGCGATCAGGTCTGAACTGCGCATGCGCCAACACCTCAGCATGCCGGCGCATGCCAGATAGCCGACGGCTGTCTTTAACTAGCAATCGCCTCTGTCTGATTGACAGGCAGAGGCGGCCGCTGGGCAGGGGGGGGAAGGCCGGCGGCATTTGGCCGCCAATTAGGGAGCACAATCCAGGCAACGCATGCGTGCCCGGACCATTTTTGGGGGGCCGGGCCATGGTGGCTGCATGACGTCACATGCAGCCGCTGCGACCCAGGCAGCGACGAGTAGCTCCCTGCCAGCGCGCAGGAGTTGCGCTGGCTGGGAGCTACTCTTCAAGTACAAAAGCATCGCCGCTGTGCGATACTTTTATACTTGTGCAACGGGGGCAGGGACTGACATGTGGGGCAGGCTAGCCTTGTGCTGGGCGTCCCCCCGCATGTCAGTGTGACTGATCATAGATGTGCTAAATTTAGCACATCTACGATTAACTCTGAATCACCCCCACGGTTTTGCCCAAATGCTAACAAATTTGCTGCTGCGATCGACTCTAAATTACCCCTACAGTACGAGCAATAATGATAATGTAGACAATGTTAACTTCACTGGTATGTGTTGATTAGTCAACCTAACAAAATAATTAATGCTTGGCAGTCATTATTTGTTTGACAAGTAAACTTTTCATGCATAAGCACAGAATTATGTGTTTTATCACTGACATAACAATGAGAAAACTCCATAATGTAACAAAAGTAGAAATAAACAGGTGCGGTTTCCTGAGAACCGAACCTCCCCGAACTTCACTACCCGAGCCTGGATCCGAGTCAGGCTTGGGTTTTCTTGCCTGACTTGGAAGCCAGAACGAGGCAAAACGTCATCATCCCGCTGTCGGACTCTCGCGGGATTTGAATTCCATATAAGGAGCCACGTGTCGCTGCCATTTTCACTCTGGCATTGGAAAGTGTAGAGAGAGGACGTGTCTCTGCCCTGCATCAGTTCAGTGGTAGTGTCTTGTGCTGCATCAGTCCAGTCACAGTGGTGGTGTCCTCTGCTGCCATATGTCCAATGCTGCTGTATAAGTCCAGTGGTGCTGTGTTGTGCTGTATCAGTCCAGTGGTGGTGTCTTGTGCTTCAACAGTCCAGTCACAGTGGTGGTGTCCTCTACTGCCATGTCCAGTGCTGCTGTATAAGTCCAGTCCATTGCAGTGGTGCTGTGATGTCCTGCATCAGTACAGTGGTGGTGTGCCTGACTGCCTGTGCTGCTGTATATGTTCAGTGATACTGCCATATATGTCCAGTAATACTGCCGTATATGTCCAGCGGTACTGCCGTATAAATCCAGTGATACTGCCGAATATATCCAGTGGTACTGCCATATAATTCCAGTGGTACTGACATATAAATCCAGTCCAGTGATACTGCCGTATATGTCCAGTGATACTGCCATATATGTCCAGTGGTACTGCCATATAATTCCAGTGGTACTGCCGTATAAGTCCAGAGATACTGCCATATAATTCCAGAGATACTGCCATATAATTCCAGTGGTACTGGTGTATAAATACAGTCCAGTGATACTGCCGTATATGTCCAGTGATACTGCCGTATATGTCCAGTGGTACTGCCGTATAAGTCCAGTGGTACTACCATATATGTCCAGTTATACTACCAGGGCCGGTGCTAGTGTGTTCGGCACCCCCCTGCAAACTATAAATTTGCACCCTCCCTTACTTCACAAAGTGTCAGCGCATATTGCCCCCCAGTAGTAGCATCCTTATTTATAATGCCCGCCATAATGCACACACATATACACACCTCACACACACACACAACACATACACACTCCACACACCTCACACAAACACATACACACTCCACACACACACACACACACACACACACACACACACACACACACACACACACTCCACACCCACTCAAACATTTCTCTCTCACCCTCCACTTAACAAGTCTGGCTGGCCATCACTGCAGTGTTTACTGTTCAGCTGCCTGGTCCCATGTAGCTCCGCCCCTCTATCCCATGTAGCCCGCCCCCTCGTGCCATCGTAGCTTTGCCCCCTCGTCAGGACCCGCACTGCACACACACAGCCGCTGTCACAGGTGATTGGGGGGGAGGGAGCGGGAGGAGGCTTTTCATGCTGCTGGTGCCGCTGCCTGTCATGCAGTGATAGGCACAGCAGCCGGCAGCAGCAGCGGGGGGGAGGGCGGCGCAGCAGGTGGGAAGCAAAGCAGGGAGAGCGCCTCTCTCTAGCCTGGCACCTACCTGCTTTGCATCCCTTCACTGAGTGGGTAGCGCCGGCCCTGGATACTACCGTATATGTCCACTGGTACTGCCATATAAATCCAGTGGTACTGGTGTGTAAATCCAGTCCAGTGGTACTGGCATATAAATCCAGTCCAGTGATACTGCCGTATATGTCCAGTGGTACTGCCGTATAAATCCAGTGATACTGCCGTATATGTCCAGTGGTACTGCTGCATAAATCCAGTGGTACTGGCGTATAAATCCAGTCCACTGATGCAGCCGTATATGTCCAGTGGTACTGCCGTATAAAACCAGTGATACTGCTGTATATGTCCAGTGGTACTGCCATATAATCCAGTGATACTGGCGTATAAATCCAGTGGTACTGGAGTATAAATCCAGTGCAGTGATACTGACATATATGTCCAGTGGTACTGCCGTATAATTCCAGTGATACTACTGTATAATTCCAGTGGAACTGGCATATAAATACAGTGATACTGCCGTATAAATCCAGTCTAGTGGTACTGCAGTATAAATCTAGTGGTACTGCCATATAATTCCAGTGATACTGCGGTATAATTCCAGTGATATTGCCGTATAATTCCAGTGGTACTGGCGTATATGTCCAGTGATCCTGCCGTATAAATCCAGTCCAGTGGTAATGCCATATAAATCTAGTGGTACTGCCTTATAATTCCAGTGATACTGCCGTATAATTTCAGTGATACTGTCGTATAATTCCAGTGGTACTGGTGTATAAGTACAGTGATACTTCCGTGTACATCCAGTCCAGTGGTACTGCCGTATATTTCCAGGCAAAGCCTGTAAAATTAATTTGGATAATAATAACCCTTTTATTTGGAGCTATTATAATAATATGCAGCACAGGCAAGAGTACCCCTACACCACATGGATAATAACATAAGTAATGTATATAACCCTTTTATTTGGAGTAAATAAAATACAGCACAGGACACCACCACTGGACTTATGGCATATGAATGCCAAATTGATTTCTCACAAATATTTAAAATTCCCGCTCTAATATATATTGTAAATGCCTGCACATCTTATTACCAAATCCCATAAATGTGCACTGTACATCGCACAACACTGCATCCCATAAGAGAAAATAATACACCCACAAATTATCTGAGTTCCAAAGCTCATTGATGTATATATTTGTTGCTAAAAGGATATGGATTCAATATATATTACAAAGTACAGTATACCTATAGTTTCATGAATACAACTCACACAGTAAACAGTTTGAACATAGTTAAAACACAGTTACATATAGTTACAGTTAAATGCCAGCGATACAATTACCAGATCTTTCTCATATAAGTTTGTCCCTCCATATGACTCTCTCTTCATCTCTTTCCTCTGTAAAATCATGCAAGACCTCCATCTCTGTCTGAGTCCAAAAAGCAAGTAAGTCTGAGCCTACCAGAGACAGGAACTACCTTCCTGTGTGACTAGTTCCTGGGGGAGGGGTCTCTCTCTGCTTCATGATTGAGTCACTATTCTCTTTGTATATGCTGATCAGGTTCAGCCCTGAAGACTGCCAAAGCGGCTGATCTGAGTTCTCTGTCCACTGTATCATTCATTGTTCTAACAAAGTGATTTTAGCTTTTATACATTCAATCATAATTATCCGCTTCAATGTCCTACAACTTAATAACAAGTATCAAATTAATCTACACACCAATCTGCTTGTTTTAAAAGTAAACATGACAGGTGTATCTGGTTCCGTTCAAATAATACACATTTATGACATTAATTCATTAGGTGATTTTAAATCACCATGATGTCTGGCGCTTGATATTATTATAATTATGTACTGTATGAAATAAGTGTCGAATCCATTTCTGTGGCATGTCTGTGTAAATGCGTGTGTTACCATATATTGCTGTGCTCGCTGCGCATATTTGCAAGTATAGTGACTTAAATGTGTGTGGTTTGTATGTTCTCTTTATGTAATATTTTTTTGACTTTGACAGGCAGCACAAGACACCACCACTGGACTGATGCAGCAAAAGACAGCACCACTGGGCTGGACTTATACGACAGTACCCCTGGAGTTGTACGACAGTGTCAGACAGGATGGCACTTTAAAAAGCTAGTCCCCAAACAGCACATTTGTCTGTATAGAACCTAATTCTCCATTTATCTGCCCAGACCTCAAGACTAGATAAGTCATTCTGTAGAGATTCAACATCCTTGTATGAATTAATTACTCTACATAGCTTAGTATCATCTGCGAAAATTGACACTGTGCTTTCCAGTCCCTCTCCTAGGTCATTAATGAATATGTTAAACAACAATGGTCCGAGTACTGTACCCTGTGGTATTCCACTGAGCACTGAAGCCCATTCAGAGTACATCCCATTAATCCCCACTTCCTGTTCCCTACTGAACAGCCAATTATTCACCCAAGTACAAATAGTGTCACCTACCC
Source organism: Pseudophryne corroboree (assembly GCF_028390025.1). Lineage (NCBI taxonomy): Eukaryota > Metazoa > Chordata > Amphibia > Anura > Myobatrachidae > Pseudophryne > Pseudophryne corroboree. Next base: position 292,235,654 of record NC_086447.1, on the reverse strand, counting down.
CAAGCTCCCTTAATTTGAGAATTAGTCTCTTATGTGGAACTTTGTCAAAGGCTTTAGTGAAGTCCAAAAAGATCACATCCACTGCTTGACCCTGATCAATATTATCGCTCACTTTCTCATAGAAGCTTATTAAGTTAGTTTGACAGGATCTGTCCTTCACAAAACCATGCTGATTCCTAGTAATAACCTTGGAGGTATCCAAGTACTCAAGTATGCTGTCCCTTAATATACCTTCTAGTAATTGCCCCACTATAGATGTCAAACTTACTGGTCTATAGTTACCTGGGTGAGTTTTAATACCCTTTTGAAATATTGGGACAACCTCTGCTATACGCCAGTCCTTTGGTATTGTTCCTGATCTAATTGAGTCTCTGAAAATCAAATATAGGGTCTTGATATCTCTACATTAAGTTCCATAAGAACCCTGGGGTGGAGTCCATCCGGCCTAGGGGATTTATTTATCTTAATTTTACTTAGTCTCACCCAGACTACTTCCTCGTTTAACCAAGTACCTAGCATCAGGTCGTTATCATAGCTTATGTTATGCTCTACTCTCGTCAACCTGTCCTCATTCGTGAATACTGATGAAAAGAATTTAGTAAATAAATCCGCTTTTTACCTATCATCATTAATCAAGACATCCAACTCGCCCTTTAAAGGCCCAATATTCTCCCTTTTTGCTGCCCCCTCCTCATTCAGGTGCAATCCATCGCAACAAAAAAGATGGCGCCTGACTGAGAAGTCCGCCCAGTGTTCTAAGAACTGTAAAAATGCTGTAAAAATATAGGGGTGTTGCTATTAAAATAATATTACACTGGCCCTGTGTGCTGTAAAAATTAAGGTGTGCAGCTGTTAAAATAAAAGCACCCTGGTCCTGTATGCTGTAAAAATATAGGGGTGCTGCTGTTAAAATAATATTACACTGGCCCTGTATGTTGTAAATGCAGGGGTGCAGTAAAATAAATGTACACTGGCCGTGTCTTGTATGCTGTAAAAATACAAAATACAGGAGTGCTGTTGTTAAAATAAAAGTGCACTGGTCCTGTATGCTGTAAAAATACAGGGGTGCTATTGTTAAAACAAAAGTACAGTGGTCTTGTATGCTGTAAAAATACAGGGGTGCTGTTGTTAAAATAAAAATACACTGGTCCTGTATGCTGTAAAAATACGGGGGTGCTGTTGTTAAAATAAAAGTAGACTGGTCCTGTATGCTGTAAAAAAACAGGGGTGCAGTGAAAATAAATGTGCACTGGCCTTGTCTTGTATGCTGTAAAATTACAGGCGTGTTGTGAAAATACAGGGGTGCTGGCACTGTCCGCGGCTGCGTTGTCTACACCTGACCTTCACAAGACTGTATGGGAAGTGGAGGCTCCTACCACCATTAGCACGCCATCTTCAAGTGCTGGGAGGAGCACCACCAGTCCAGTTGCTGATATTGAGATTGGGGATGCCAATATCACTGTAGAAGTACACCAGGATGAGGAGGATATGGGTGTAGCTGGCGCTGCGGAGGAAGTTGACAATGAGGATTCTGATGGTGACGTGGTTTGTTTGAATAAGGCACCAGTGGAGACAATTGTTGGCCATGGGATGAAAAAGCCCATTGTGATGCCTGGGCAAAATATCAAAAAAGCCACCTCTTCGGTGGGGAATTATTTCTCCACAAATCCGGACAATAGGTGTCAAGCCATCTGTTGCCTTTGTCAATCTATAATAAGTAGGGGTAAGGACGTTATCCACCTAGGAATATCCTCCCGTATACGTCACCTACAGCGCATTCATCATAAGTCATTGTCAAGTCCAGAAACTTTGGGTAATAGCATAAGCAGTCCACTGACACCTAAATGATGTGGTTTTGTTTGAATATTATTTCTCTGTGAGGATGAGGATGTAAATACTGAAGGGGCTGAGGATGACATCTTGCCACTGTAGATCCAGTTTGTACAAGGAGAGAGTAATTGCTTCTTTTTTGGTGGGGGCCAAAACAAACCAATCATTTCAGCCACAGTTGTGTGGCAGACCCTGTCACTGAAATGATTGGTTTGTTAAAGTGTGCATGTCCTGTTTATTCAACATAAGGGTGTGTGGGAGGGCCCAAGGACAATTCCATCTTGCACGTCTTTTCTTTGCCACATCATTCCAGGGGTGCTGCTCTATATGGGGTGCTGCCCCTCTGCCCTATCAGACCAGGGGTGCTTCCCCACTGACATTTAAGTCCAGTGGTGCTGTTGCCTGTCTGCTGTGCTGTGTAATTCTCCAGGGGTGCTGCCTATGCTGTATAGGTCCAGGGGTGCTGCTGTACAATTCCAGGGGTGCTGTTGTACTTGATCCTAGGTTTAAATTAAAGCCAAGAGCAGATATGATACAAGCTTCAACATCACAAACAGATTTGTGAAAACATAGCCGCAAAGGTGGAAATGGAAATTGCCAAAGTGTTTTTAAATAAAGTGGGGAGAAACCACATTTGTAGCCAAAGTCAGTGTGACTCAGAAGAGACTGAATCACAATCCAGTGCAACTGCCGGAAAGGTAAAAGTAAGATTTTCTGCCGAAGCATTAGAGAGAGGTTCTTCTCAGTTATTTCATGTTAGGGATTAATTCAAATGAATGGCTCCAATTAGTCAGCCTTAATTTTGATTTATTACTGATGTTCCACATTTTGGGTTTATTTATTTAGAAGATGCGAATTTGTTGTACAGGGATCTTATTTTTTTTAAGGGCTGTGTAGGGTTATCGAAAGACCTTACGGTGTTAGAAGACAGCTTTCCATTGCACTGCAGCACTAGATGGGTCAGGAGCTCCTGTGAGGCACAAACAGTTACTGAATAAGGCTCAGTATGGAGTCTTATGGTGACTTACAACACGGAAGATGTCTGGCTTGCCAGACTGAGGCATGCTGTGGGCACAGAGGTTAGCAGTGCTTCCTCCCACAGTCCTACTTACAGTATGAAATGAGTTTCGACTGTAGAGTGGTAAACTCCACTAGGGCAGGGGCATCAATAACCAAAAAATTCACTGCACAGTTGTACTTAGTACTTTACCGAACCCACCCGAACTCAACTTGCCCGATCTGGGGCTGCTGTGGGGGCTCAGGAGGGGCTGCTGAAACATCTAAGGGGCTGCTTTATTTAAAAATAAAATATGAATAAAATAAACAAGACACACAGGTATGCTCACATGCATGTAACTGGGAGCTGTGAAAAACAAAAAGTAAGGCATCTGCCACAAAATATGAAAATAAAAATGCAATAAAAAAAACGGAAAAAAAGAATCCCATGAGATTTTCACAAAAAAATTCTCCAGAATCAGTGGAAGGGAAAAGATCCAATCTTGATCCTGTGGTATATACCAGTTTATTTGCATCCCAGCATTAAATCCAAGATTATGTATAATATGTTTTGAAAACCTTAAGGGCGCTTCTGTAAATAGTAACAGCCTTCTAACCTCACTAATGAACCTATCCCGAAGGTTCGAATAATAATGTTGTGAAAAGGTAGATCATGAGGGAGCTGGCGCTACTATTAGGGAAGGTGGGGTGGAGAAACCAAGTGAATGATACTTAGTTAATGAACAAGTTGAAAGTTCTTGACACTCCAATGATTCAACTCCGAAATGTTCATAGACATATGAAAAATAGAATACACCACAATGTGTAGTAACGTCTTAATCACAAAAATATACAATCTTTAAATAAATATATATGGTTGGTTTCAATATCTTGGGTATCAACAAATTATTGTACAGACGTGCCAATCGGGCAGTATAGATAAATTCTTTAAATGAGGATTTCTTTTATAAATGGATAATCGTGATTTGTGGACAGCTAAAAACACCACTAAACCATCCTTGCCTACCCTCCCGGAATGGCCGGGAGGCTCCCGAAAATTGGGTGACCCTCCCGGCCCCCCGGAAAGGTGGGCAAGCCTCCCGCTTTCCCCCTCGGCCGCCCGCAGCAGTGAACAAGTAGGCGGGCCGAGGGGGTCCGATGACGCGATTCGCGCTGAATCGCGTCATTGTATCTCCGCCCCCCACTATGCAGTGCCTCGTTTCTCGGCACAGCACAGCGGGGGGTGGAGTCACGATGACGCGACTCTGATGCAACGCCCCAGGACGCCCATCCTGCTGCCGGTCACGCCCCCGAACCACCCGTCCTGCTGCCGGCCACGCCCCCATTCACCTACAACGCTGCCTCCTCCCGGAGGAGGAGGCAGCAAAGTAGGTAAGTATGCACTAAACACACTTAACTCACAAAAAGAAAGGCGTGTTCCCACACATCAAGGTATCTCTCAACTTTTTTGGGTTTGTACCGTAGACTCACAGTATGGGGTGCCGGTGTTCATCTATAAAGGTATCTTTGCTTGAGATATCGACGAATCTGAAATATTTTTATCCTCACAGCTTTTCATGGACCACTCAAGTATATATGCAAAACATGAAAACAGGAGAGCATATTGTAGATGGGTTGAGACTGATTATCTTTCTCAATACTATTTTAGCTTAGTTGTCGATTAATGGTAAAGCACAGCATACCTCACTTACAGTGAAAGTAGGTATGTTGCCCATATAAAGGTATCTTTATCCACAAAAATATATATTTTTCTCAAATGATGGGGAGATGATTCAAAAAATTGCAACAGTCTACACACCTAATTTACACGGGTCTAGCGGTGTGAATTCATGTAAAGGTATCTTTGTAAGCAGATGGATTCGTACCTATTACTCACAATTAAAGAAGCGGTGGTCCACTCATAAAGGTATCTTTTCCAATTGACACAAAATTCTGCATGTGATATGCATAGTCCAGAAAAAAGTTTATTACAGTTAAAATACACAAGTTAAAAAGACTAAAAGCATTGTGTGATGGGGGTGCCAATCCCCAGAATTGGTGGATAAACGCGGGGAGCAAGATATCCGGAATAATTACTCCCAATGGTAAGTATGGAAGTAAAAAACATCCTTTTTCTGAAGGAATGGCACCAAATCACCAGAACAATACCTCCTATTCCAACGCGTTTCGAGTGTGGTCACTCTTTTTCAATGCATGGGGGTACAAGGAGAATATTCCAATATTTATAGTAACACACTGAGATCAAACATTACATCACTTCCGGTTCCGGGTTAATATTAAACAAGCCCAGATTACTACAAAAACAATTAATTGAGTGAATTCTTAATTGATATAATAAAATACATATTAATTATAAATACTATCAAAGTATCATAAAATATTCTAGTTTAAACTTAGTCTGCTGTCTAGGAAGTTAAATGCCGGACAGAAAGTGGTCATTAACCCAGATGGAGTCTGGGAAATGTAGTCCTAATAGGTCCGCTCGCCGGGAGCGTCCTTACTGAAAATTACAGGTTAGTGTAGCTTAGTTGTGCTGTAATTCAGCATGATTTCTTAATACATAGTTTAAACAATAAAGTAATAGTGTCTTTAAAAGATACAACATCAGGCCGACTGGATATATGGCAAAACACAAGGAATTCTGGGCAATGTAGTTCCGCACAATCAATACAAGTCCTGCTGGTCGAATCAATAACTGAACGAGACAGATTCTGGGAAGTGTAGTCCCGTACTCCAATAATAAGTCCCGCTGGCCGGATAGACGCAATCACAATGTTCAGATAGCTGCTATGGATTCTAGTAGCTGTAGTTCCATGTAGTAGCGATGCGTCCCTCTAATATTATAAATTGTAGTTCCATACAGTAGTAATATGTCCTGCTTGTTAAATTTGCAGCCAACAATAATTAAACATATTCCACATAATGGGGGTAATTCCAAATTGATCGCAGCAGGATTTTTTTTAGTAGTTGGGCAATACCATGTGCATTGCAGGGGAGACAGATATAACATGTGCAGAGAGAGTTAGATTTGGGTGTGGTGTGTTCAATCTGCAATCTAATTTGCAGTGTAAAAATAAAGCAGCCAGTATTTACCCTGCACAGAAATAAAATAACCCACCCAAATCTTACTCTATCTGCACGTGTTATATCTGCCTACCCTGCAGTGCACATGGTTTTGCCCTACTGCTAAAAAAAAATCCTGCTGCAATCAACTTGGAATTACCCCCTATGTGTGAAATGTTGTCCATAATGTCCTTCTTTTATGATGACTGTGTTGTTTATAAAAAATTGGGAGTAATTATTCCGGATATCTTGCTCCCCGCGATTGGTTTTTCCATCCATTCTGGGGATTGGCACCACAATCACACAATACTTTTAAGCAATGGTAAGGTCAGCACACTTAGGGGAGAGAAGGAATGTAAAAGAAAGGGTGAAGATGGAAAGGGATGGAGAAAAAGGGATGAAAGAAATTGGGAAGGAAGTAAAGTGACAATTTAAATGTATAATGGTATTCAAAAATGACCATCTGTGGTAATTTAAATGATATTTATTATGGTGGTGTGTTCCCACTGTCATGTGTGTCATGCAGACCACCCTTTTCGGTGTACCCTCCTGAATGGTACACTTCTGCTCAAAACTTCTAGAATTAATAATGAGAGTAGTAGGTAAAAATATGTGTGTCTCCGTAAATCTGGCACAATGTCCTTGTGTCAGTGTTACGTCCTTAATGAGTCCTAATGTTCAGAGGTCCCTTGCGGGATGAATGTCAGGTATGCCCAAGGGTGCACCTTTACCATAGGTATGGTACCACCTATGTGGCTCTGAAAACAGGTTTGCGTCAGTTGTGGTGGGTGTGTGACAGTGTGTGGCATCCCGCCTGTCAGACCTCCCTGTGTGCACCAATTGAGGGACTGGGGGTACGGACTTAGATCTTACACTTACCGCCGGGGGTGAGTTCCGCGCACCTGTGCCGGCTCAGCTTCCGTTCCCGTGTCCTCTGGTGTCCTTTGCTGTCCAGGCCGTCTTATCTCGGTCCCCGTGGTCAGTCAGCGGCCGCCTCTTTCCTCCTTCATCCTCCGGGTCCCGTCTGTGACTTCCTGCTTTGCCGCTCACGTGATGTGTCACGTGAGCGGGAGTGTTCGATTAGCCCCTGTTGCTCGGGGTTCCCTCTCTCCAGCCGGGGAGAGGTGTCTGTAAAGTGCAGTGTATAGTGAGATAAGTCCACCAACGCGTTTCAGCAATCTGCCTTTTTCTAGGATTACAAGTCTTGAGTTCTTAGATCATTATATGCTTGTTACATGGCAATGATTGGTTCCCAATGTGTGTGCACGCCCCCTTATGTTAATGGCCAGTATTAAATGAGCGGCTTTCTCTAGTGTTAATAAGAAGAGACGTCCTGTTTGTCCCTAATTGGGATGTCTAATACCACTGATTTTTTTACTAATCCTGGGTAATACATGGTGTGGAAAGAGATGAGGGATTATGTATGATAGAACTGTCAGTGCATATATTGTATAGATTGAAAAAATTATAGTAATAACGGAGGTGGAGGGGATAAAATAAACATGGTGGGGGGGGGATAAACATGATTGGTTTGGATAGTCTGTAAATGATATTAGGTAATTGTCTATAACGTGAGATATCGATGTATGCAATTGCATGACAGGATGAAAAAGATATGAAAGGAAAAGATGGTAAATGATGAGTGAGAAATGAGTGATAGATATGATTGATATGTAATGATAGATAAATATAAATTAATAAAAATAAAAATACATATAAAAATAAAAATAAAAATAAATATAAAAATAAATAAAAATAAAAATAAAAATAATAATAAAAATAAAAATAAAAATAAAATAAAAATAAAAATAAAAATAAAGATAAAAATAAAAATAAAAATGAATATAAAATTAGAATAAAAAATAAAAAGTAATAAAAAATAAATAAAAATAAAAATAAGGATGAAGAATATATTAATGATCAGAGTGTGTGTGAGTACTTTGATGTATATTAGTGATAAGAACTCAGGAAGCAGTTACATGTCTGATTTAAAGTGATGTTACACTGACCCTAATTGTTTAGGGCTTTCTATGGATAAGTAAATTGCCTATATGTAGGACTAATATAATGGTACTGACCATGTGTTTAATTATGAATTAAATCTGAGTCCCTAGACGTCTTGCCATACCCCTACACTTATAGTCACATAACTCGACGTATGGGTTCTTCATAATGTCTTAAGTATATCCTAATCCGTATGATGATTATATGTCAGATGATGAGTTTTCACTACAGTACTGATGAAATGTTGTACTCTATGTTGAGCCCCCTCGGTGTGAGGGTTTTGAGGGTAAAAATCCATCTGAGTTCTTCCCTGTTAATACTTTTTATGAAGTCACCTCCCCGCCAGTTGTACGTCACCTGTTGTATGGCCATAAATTTCAATTGTGTCGGATCCTGTGTGTGTTTGTCTCTAAAGTGTTAAGACACACTATGTTTATCGTAACCCTTTTTGATGTTTTGTATATGTTCCGATATTCGGACTTTTAATGTCCTGATTGTGCGTCCAACATATTGGAGTCCGCACGGACATGTGATGAGATAGATGACTCCCTTTGTGTGACATGATATTTCTTCTCTGACTTTGTATGTCTGTCCTGTATTTGTAGATGAGAAATCTGTTATGCTTTTGGTTGATCTAGCATTTGTAGTCCTGCACCCTATACATGTGCCGCAATGATGAAAGCCCTATCTCTTTGTGATACCATCTATTTTAGTCTGCTGAGTTTTGGGTGGTGGTATGTGGTTGTGTACCAATTTTAATTTCAAGTCCGGAGCTTTTCTGTATACTATTTTGGGTTGTGAGGGTAGGATCTTGGCTAATGTTTCATCCTGCATCAGTATTGCCCAGTGCTTCTGTATGCTTTGTTTTATTTTTCCAGCTGCGGTGTTGTACTGTGTTACAAAGAATAAGTCGTTACCTTGTTGTGTGGTGTTTTTCTCTTTGTATTTAAGTAACTGTTGTCTATCAGTGTCTTCCAATTTCTTGAATGCCTTATCCACAGTCTCTTTGTCATACTTTTTGTCCAGGAATTTCTGTGTCAGGTCCTGTCCTTGTTCTCTATAGTGCTCCAGCTGTGTGCAGTTCCTCCTCAATCTGGTGAATTGACCTGTAGGGATGCTTTTCAACCAGTTGGGATGGTGGCTACTGGTTGATAAGATATAGCTGTTAACGTCTACTTTTTTGTGGTATGTCCGTGTTTCTATCTTGCTGTTAAGAATGTGTATGTCTAGATCAAGAAATTCTACTTTATCCTTACTATATTGTGTTGTGAAGTGTAGATTCCGGTCATTTTTATTAATGTATGCAATGAATGCCTGTAGGTCATGCTCGGTCCCTTTCCAGATAAATATTATGTCATCGGTGTACCGTCGCCAGAGGACCAGGTGCGCCCCGAAGCCATACCCCTGCCCGATGTTATCTTCCTCCCACTTACTCATAAACAGGTTTGCATAGCTCAGGGCGAACCTGGTCCCCATGGCTGTCCCTGTCAGTTGTTTGTAGTAGTCGTTATCAAACCAGGTGTAGTTATGTTCCAATATGAATATGATGGCCTTTATAATGAAATCTGTTTGTATTTGTTGAAGTGTGTCGTCCCGTGAGAGAAAATGTTTAATACTCTCAGTGCCCTGTGTGTGTTCTATGACTGTATAGAGAGATGTCACGTTGCTCGTCACTAATGTCATGTCTTCTGTCCATGTTATGTCTTGTAAAAGTTGCAGTATGTGTGTAGTGTCTCTGAGGTATGACTTTTGTTTAGTCACATGTTGTTGAAGGAAGAAGTCAATGTATCTGGATAGATTCGAAGTCAGTGAATTGATGCCTGAAATGATAGGTCGCCCTGGCGGATGCTCTTTGTTCTTGTGGATTTTAGGTAAGCAGTAAAAGACTGGTATTACTGGATTTGTGGGGTTAAGGAAATCAAATTCTTTTTTGTTTAGGATCCCCAGGGATATGCCTTCGTTGAGTAATGTTTGTAATTCATGTTTATATTCCTGTGTAGGATCACCCTTTAGTTTGCTGTATGTGTGTGTGTCTCCCAAAAGACGTCTACATTCCTATATATAATCAGTTTTGTCAAGTAGCACAATCCCTCCCCCCTTATCTGCCGGTTTGACAATTAATGTGTCGATGTTCTTCAATTCTTCCAAGGCCTGTGCCTCGCCCTTGGTCAAATTCTGCTGTTTAAATCTTGTATCACCGATCTTATCCAGATCGTTAACCACTAATTGTTCAAATGTGTTTATGATGTGTCCCTTGATATGTTGAGGATAGAATGTAGATTGGGGTTTGTAGTCAGTGTGTTTGAATTCTGGTGTTTCAGCAGTTGGTGTGTATTGTAAATGTGTTTGTGCAAATAACTTTTTAAGGGTTATTTTCCTAGTGAAAGCCTGTATATGTGTGTGTCAAATTTGTTCATTTTTTTGGTGGGCGCAAATTTCAGTTCCTTGTTCAGCAGTGTTTTGTGGTCCTCCCCCAGTTGGAAACTACTTAGGTTGAAAGTCCCTTCTGACTGTCTTGGACAATTTGTGTTGGAGTTTGTTTTGTTTTTTTGGCCTCCCCTGCAACCTCGTCTGGTTCTGTAAGTTTTCTTTTGTTTGTTTGTGTTTGTGCTGCTGGTGACCGGCAGGACGCAATTCCTACCTCTAGATCTAAAAAATCTATGTCCCAGCTTATTCCACTTCTTGTGGTGATGGTGGTAGGATTGTGGTCTGATTGGTGTCCTACTTCTGTAGTGATCTCTTTCATGGTGTCCCTTTGGTTTTCTGTGTGTGTTCCTATACTTGGTTTTAAACCGCCATTCTTTATTGATTGTCTTATTGTGTCCTCGTACTGTGGATCTTCTATCTCGTGAACAGAAAAGGATGAGTCTATTTCTCTCGTGCATGATGTGTCTGTAATGTCTGACTCTGTTTCAGAATCTACCTCATGTGCTGTTGGTGTTTCCGAGTGTATCAATGTCATATATTGCTGATAGGTCAGGAGTTTACCAGTGTTTGGGTGTTTGTACTTTTTGGTTGCAATGTTGTGATTGATTTTCTTTCTAGTGTGCGTTTTGTTCCTAGGTGTGGTGGTTACCTTGGGTGTTGTTGGTGTGCTTGTCTTACCCTTACGTGCTGTTTTCAAACCCCACTACAGCAAACTAAAGGGTGATGCTACACAGGAATATAAACATGAATTACAAACATTACTCAATGAAGGCATATCCCTGGGGATCCTAAACAAAATAGAATTTGATTTCCTTAACCCCACAAATCCAGTAATACCAGTCTTTTACTGCTTACCTAAAATCCACAAGAACAAAGAGCATCCGCCAGGGCGACCTATCATTTCAGGCATCAATTCACTGACTTCGAATCTATCCAGATACATTGACTTCTTCCTTCAACAACATGTGACTAAACAAAAGTCATACCTCAGAGACACTACACACATACTGCAACTTTTACAAGACAAAACATGGACAGAAGACATGACATTAGTGACGAGCGACGTGACATCTCTCTATACAGTCATAGAACACACACAGGGCACTGAGAGTATTAAACATTTTCTCTCACGGGACGACACACTTCAACAAATACAAACAGATTTCATTATAAAGGCCATCATATTCATATTGGAACATAACTACACCTGGTTCGATAACGACTACTACAAACAACTGACAGGGACAGCCATGGGGACCAGGTTCCCCCCAAGCTATGCAAACCTGTTTATGAGTAAGTGGGAGGAAGATAACATCGGGCAGATGCATGGCTTCGGGGCGCACCTGGTCCTCTGGCGACGGTACATCGATGACATAATATTTATCTGGAAAGGGACCGAGCACGACCTAGAGGCATTCATTGCATACATTAATGAAAATGACCGGAATCTACACTTCACAACACAATATAGTAAGGATAAAGTAGAATTTCTTGATCTAGACATACACATTCTTAATAGCAAGATAGAAACACGAACATACCACAAAAAAGTAGACGTTAACAGCTATATCTTATCAACCAGTAGCCACCATCCCAACTGGTTGAAAAGCATCCCTACAGGTCAATTCACCAGATTGAGGAGGAACTGCACACAGCTGGAGCACTATAGAGAACAAGGACAGGACCTGACACAGAAATTCCTGGACAAAAAGTATGACAAAGAGACTGTGGATAAGGCATACAAGAAATTGGAAGACACTGATAGACAACAGTTACTTAAATACAAAGAGAAAAACACCACACAACAAGGTAACGACTTATTCTTTGTAACACAGTACAACACCGCAGCCGGAAAAATAAAACAAAGCATACAGAAGTACTGGGCAATACTGATGCAGGATGAAACATTAGCCAAGATCCTACCCTCACAACCCAAAATAGTATACAGAAAAGCTCCGGACTTGAGATTAAAATTGGTACACAACCACATACCACCACCCAAAACTCAGCAGACTAAAATAGATGGTATCACAAAGAGACAGGGCTTTCATCATTGCAGCACATGTATAGGGTGCAGGACTACCAATGCTAGATCAACCAAAAGCATAACAGATTTCTCATCTACAAATACAGGACAGACATACAAAGTCAGAGAAGAAATATCATGTCACACAAAGGGAGTCATCTATCTCATCACATGTCCGTGCGGACTCCAATATGTTGGACGCACAATCAGGACATTAAAAGTCCGAATATCGGAACATATACAAAACATCAAAAAGGGTTATGATAAACATAGTGTGTCTCAACACTTTAGAGACAAACCCACACAGGATCCGACACAATTGAAATTTATGGCCATACAACAGGTGACGTACAACTGGCGGGGAGGTGACTTCATAAAAAGAATTAACAGGGAAGAACTCAGATGGATTTTTACCCTCAAAACCCTCACACCGAGGGGGCTCAACATAGAGTACAACATTTCATCAGTACTGTAGTGAAAACTCATCATCTGACATATAATCATCATACGGATTAGGATATACTTAAGACATTATGAAGAACCCATATGTCAGGTTATGTGACTATAAGTGTAGGGGTATGGCAAGATGTCTAGGGACTCAGATTTAATTCATAATTAAACACATGGTCAGTACCATTATATTAGTCCTACATATAGGCAATTTACTTATCCATAGAAAGCCCTAAACAATTAGGGTCAGTGTAACATCACTTTAAATCAGACATGTAACTGCTTCCTGAGTTCTTATCACTAATATACATCAAAGTACTCACACACACTCTGATCATTAATATATTCTTCATCCTTATTTTTATTTTTATTTATTTTTTATTATTTTTTATTTTTTATTCTAATTTTATATTCATTTTTAATTTTATTTTTATTTATTTTTATCTTTATTTTTATTTTTATTTTTATTATTATTTTTATTTATTTTTATTTTTATTTATTTATATTTATCTATCATTACATATCAATCATATCTATCACTCATTTCTCACTCATCATTTACCATCTTTTCCTTTCATATCTTTTTCATCCTGTCATGCAATTGCATACATCGATATCTCACGTTATAGACAATTACCTAATATCATTTACAGACTATCCAAACCAATCATGTTTATCCCCCCCCCCCCACCATGTTTATTTTATCCCCTCCACCTCCGTTATTACTATAATTTTTTCAATCTATACAATATATGCACTGACAGTTCTATCATACATAATCCCTCATCTCTTTCCACACCATGTATTACTCAGGATTAGTAAAAAATCAGTGGTATTAGACATCCCAATTAGGGACAAACAGGACGTCTCTTCTTATTAACACTAGAGAAAGCCGCTCATTTAATACTGTCCATTAACATAAGGGGGCGTGCACACACATTGGGAACCAATCATTGCCATGTAACAAGCATATAATGATCTAAGGACTCAAGACTTGTAATCCTAGAAAAAGGCAGATTGCTGAAACGCGTTGGAGGACTTGTCTCACTATACACTGCACTTTACAGACACCTCTCCCCGGCTGGAGAGAGGGAACCCCGAGCAACAGGGGCTAATTGAACACTCCCACTCACGTGACACATCACGTGAGCGGCAAAGCAGGAAGTCACAGACGGGACCCGGAGGAGGAAGGAGGAAAGCGGCGGCCGCTGACTGACCACGGGGACCGAGACGAGACGGCCTGGACAGCAAAGGACACCGGAGGACTCGGGAACGGAAGCTGAGCCGGCACAGGTGCGCGGAACGCACCCCCGGCGGTAAGTGTAAGATCTAAGCCCGTACCCCCAGTCCCTCAATTGGGGCACACAGGGAGGTCTGACAGGCGGGACGCCGCAAACTGTCACACACCCACCACAACTGACGCAAACCTATTTTCAGAGCCACATAGGTGGTACCATACCTATGGTAAAAGTGCACCCTTGGGCATACCTGACATTCATCCCGCAAGGGACCTCTGAACATTAGAACTCATTAAGGACATAACACTGACACAAGGACATTGTGCCAGATTTACGGAGACGCACATATTTTTACCTACTACTCTCATTTGAGCAGAAGTGTACCATTCAGGAGGGTACACCGAAAAGGGTGGTCTGCATGACACACCTGACAGTGGGAACACACCACCATAATAAATATCATTTAAATTACCACAGATGGTCATTTTTGAATACCATTACACATTTAAATTGTCACTTTACTTCCTTCCCAATTTCTTTCATCCCTTTTTCTCCATCCCTTTCCATCTTCACCCTTTCTTTTACATTCCTTCTCTCCCCTAAGTGCGCTGACCTTACCATTGCTTAACACTAATACGGAGGTAGGACACCTCTAGGCCTAGCAGCACTAACCCCTCATCCCAGTGAGCGCAGTCTCTCTCCATTCATCTTTCACACAATGCTTTTAGTCTTTTTATCTTATGTATTTTAACTGTAATAATTTTTTTTCAGGATTATGCATATCACATGCGGAATTTTGTGTCTATTGGAAAAGATACCTTTATGAGTGGACCACCGCTACTTTAATTGTGAGCAATAGGTCGGAATCCATCTACTACATGAATTCACACACCTAGACCCGTGTAAGTTAGGTGTGTAGACTGTTTAAATTTTTTGTATCATCTCCACGTCATTTGAGAAAAATATATATTTTTGTGGATAAAGATACCTCTATATGGGCAACATACCTAATTTCACTGTAAGTAAGGTATGCTGTGCTTTACCATTAATCGACAACTAAGCTAAATCAGTATTGAGAAAGATAATCCCTCTCAACCCATCTACAAATTGGTCTGCTGTTTTCATGTTTTGCATATATACTTGAACGGCCCATGAAAAGCTGTGAGGATAAGAATATTTCGGATTCGTCGATATCTCAAGCAAAGATACCTTTATAGATGAACACCAGCACCCAATACTGTGAGTCTTTGGTACGAACACATAAAAGTTGAAAGATACCTTGATGTGTGGGAACACGCCTTTCTTTTTGTGAGTTAGGTGTGTTTAGTGGTGTTTTTAGCTGTCCACAAATCACGATTATCCATTTATAAAAGAAATCCTCATTTAAATAATTTATCTATACTGCCCAATTGGCACCTCTGTACAATAATTTGTTGATACCCAAGATATTGAAACCAACCATATATATTTATTTAAAGATTGTATATTTTTGTGATTAAGACGTTACAACACATTGTGGTGTATTCTATTTTTCATATGTCTATGAACATTTCGGAGTTGAATCATTGGAGTGTCAAGGACTTTCAACTCGTTCATTAGCTAAGTATCATTCACTTGGTTTCTCCAACCCACCTTCCCTAATAGTAGCGCCAGCTCCCTCACGATCTACCTTTTCACCACATAGCCAAGATTATGTTAATCCCTGAACATGGAGAAGGGGGTACAATTTTGGAATGCTTTGGCTCCTAGTTTTTCAGTTTGTCCAGTAATGTGGTAATTAATAATTATATATTTGCTTGGTTGAAGTCCTTTCTGTTCCACACCAATATAGGAGTGGAGGTGAAAGCCTGTATGTTGTTGCTGATTGCGTGTGCCTCTCTAATTTTTAATCATCTTCTTGACGCTGTCCTCTTCCTCTTGCCTCTTCTCATAATGTGAAAAGTCATCAAAGAAGGAGGTGGTATGTTTGTAGCTAGCTATGATTCGGAGAACTTGGCGAGATTTTTTTCAGGGGGACCACCTGTCACTGAAATTATGGGTTTATTAAACTGTGCATGTCCTGTTTAAACAACATAAGGGAGGGTGGGAGGTCCCGGGTGGGTGGGAGGGCCCAAGACAATTCCATCTTGCACCTCTTTTTTTCTTTGCATTATGTGCTTTTTGGGGATAAGTTTTTAAAACTGCCATCCTGTCTAACTCTGCAGTGCCACTCCTAGATGGGCAAGGTGTTTGTGCCTCCCACTTGTGTTGCTTAGCTTAGTCATCCAGCGACCTCGTTGCACCTCTTTTTTTTTCTTTGCATTATGTGCTCTTTGGGGCCAAGTTTTTAAAACTGCCATTCTGTCTGCCACTGCAGTGCCACTCCTTGATGGAAAGACTGGGTATCTGCACACTCAACATATATTTGTATATTGTGTGTGTATGTGAATCATCTCCATACACCCACAGGTATGAACCCCTATTTTGTATCTTGAGCAATGCTCAGTATGTTTGTTCTATATTAAAAATGGGATTGATATACCATCACAAATAAGCAATCTCTCCTATATTTCCAGTCAGATAAATTAAGATCACTAAGGACTGGGGTGTATGTGGGACGCTTAATATAAAAAATTGGGATTGCCATATCCTTGTACTTTTACCCTGCCTACACTGTTTAGCCAAACAAATAAGGATTACCCCTTTAACGGCATAGATAGTGAACTCAATCTGGTCTGACATATGGAGGTGTATATCTCAGTTGAAGTAGATCTGGGATTACAAAGATAGGGAATATATAGTAACAGTCACTGAAGGCATTCACAACCATGATATATATATAAGAACCAATACAAAAAATTGATAAAAATAACTTGCGCCCAAAAAACTGCAACTCGGGTCACCACTCCCAAGGATCACCATTCCTTGAAACAATACACAACCAGAAAAATAGAACGGCTCCCAAGCGCTGTTTTTATAAGTATATACGAATCCCTTTCTGTCGGACTTCAACAATGTCAATCCTCAAGAGAAAGAGAAGAATATATTCAACTGACCTTTAGGCAATGCCCTATGTACACATCAAGGTTTCTTTAAAATCTTCAAAGTTCATGACATCTATAAAATCTCTTCTAAACTCATTGGTATATGGCTTACCTTCCGTAAATGCCCTATGTGCATCAAAAGGTATCTTTCTTGTACTCCTTCACCAGGACTAGACTAAATTCGGTCCGGCTATTCACCTTTCAGGATTTGTAGAGTACACCAAAAAGATAGTCCGTGCAATTTTGGGTATAAACCAATTTATTTACATAAAAATATAAAAATGTATAATCCACCATACCATAGGTCACATGAACATAAAATATTCTCAATCGGCAGAGTCTACTACACCACACACCCCTCAGATGAACAAGATGGGGGGGTCGAAGAAGGGGATGGTACAGTATGGAAAAGACGTTATATATCCAAAAAGATGGCATACAAATCTTTACCAATTTCACCTGGTGAGTGACGCTGTCTGACCTATGGAAAGTGCCGAATTTCACCGACGCGTTTCGGAATGTTCCTTCCTCAAGGTGTGGGGTAGTAATGGACCCTGCCGGTCATCTTATTCCCCCTGGCTTGGTCACATGTCTTTAATTAACCAACCAGAATTCACTTATTTAAAAAAGCCATATACACATAAACACAACAATAAAATACACTCTTATTACAGAGAGAATTTCATACACATGGGAATCAACCCATCCAAAATTCATAAACCACAAAACAGCTTCTTAAAATTACATATTTCATAAATTAGGTATAATCCAAAATGCATACTGAACCCATAAATCCCAAAACTTCCTAAACAATCAATATCCTAACTGACCTATTCCGTCTGATTCAGAACCACATATTCCCTCCAACTTAAGCCCCCGTAATGCAACATATTCATTCCCATAATGCATTACGGATCTAACGTCACAGAATGTCCTCGGTTACCATTTCAACCGCACTTTTTTTTATCCAACGAATTTCCCTGACTTACAGGTCACAATAGGCACTTGATCTTTCAAAAGTCAGTCCTCACACATCAGATAATGTCTCCGGAATGTAAACACCCTATCTCAGGAGGTCTAATACTCCCCCCGTGGTTCGCAGGCTCCGTTTGTCTGAAGCTCCGGCCGGACAGGAAGTGGCGGTGACGTATTTCCGGTCTTTGAAATGCAAATAAGGAAGCGAATCCAGAGGCCGTGGAATGCATCGCTATCTTTTCTTATGCATCTAAAGTGTGAGATGCAAGGATGTAGCGCACCCACTTTGTTATTATAGCCCATTGGTATTATCAGAAAAAAGAAGAAAGACAAGCATCATAATCTTATATCATAAACTTGTACAACAAACCCACATTGAATTTGTAATTATAGTTCTTCAATACTCATTAGTCAGGAATATAAAGTATGATTATAAATAGTGAGTAAACATACTTTTAAGGCCCCAAATTCGGGGGGCCTTAACGTCGAATTTGAGACCAAATGGTTCCTATAGATCTGTACATGGATGTTAACAATAATTTATGATACCTCATATTTCCTCCAAATTATGATGATTACGCTGAGTGGAAATTAATGTTATTGAGGTTAATAACAGGGACGTGCCGTCAGGGGAGGCAGAGCCTCACCTGTCATACTTCCTATCATACTCACTATAACAATGATTAGAATAAAACAAAGAAGATATTTATAACTTATAAGCATCTTCTTTGTATTAATGCAATAATTTTTATAGATAAAACTTACTAAATTTACAGTGCTTCTTTCAATTGCAGAGGGAGAAAGAGATGAGGCAGCAGCAGCTGGGTTACACAGCGGCCAATCAGACCGCATAGAACAGGGAAATGGGAGGCATGCCTCCCAGTTGGGGCGTGCCTGAGCTCTGATGGACAGCACGGATTGGTCATGTGACCAATCCAGGAAGTGCAGGAAGATCAGAGCTGAACAGTGGGTTGTGTAGGACCTGAAGTGCCAGCAGCAGCATGCACAGTGACCGGGGTGATTAACAGCCAGTGTGGGGACAGGACTCTGCATGTGTGAGTGTTTGTGGCATCTGTAGTTAGTGCAGGGACAGGACTGTGTGTGCGCGTGTGTGTGTGTGTGTGTGTGTGTGTGTGTGTGTGTGTGTGGCATCTGTAGTGAGTGTGGGGACAGGACTGTGTGTGTGTGTGTGTGTGTGTGTGTGTGTGTGTGTGTGTGTGTGTGGCTTCTGTCGTGAGTGTGGGGACATGACTGTGCGAGTGTGTGTCATCTGTAGTGAGTGTGGGGACAGGTGTGTGTGTCATCTGTAGTGAGTGTGGGGACAGGTGTGTGTGTCATCTGTAGTGAGTGTGGGGACAGGTGTGTGTGTCATCTGTAGTGAGTGTGGGGACAGGTGTGTGTGTGTGGCGTCTGTAGTGAGTGAGGGGACAGGTGTGTATGTGTGTGGCATCTGTAGTTAGTGTGGGGCAGGACTCTGTGTGAGTGTGGCATCTGTAGTGAGTGTGGGGACAGGTATGTGTTCCTGCAAATGTGTCTTTCTCTTCTTTCTTCTTACAGGGTACTTTCCCCCCACTGTGTGCTATTCCTGTAATGTGTACCTCCATTGGTTGCACACCCTGCCAACAGTAACCTACACAGTGTGCCTCACATGGCTGCCTCGGATGGTTCCTCCATGGGCAGGGTGTGCTTCATTTGGATCTTTCCATGCAGGGTATAGCATACTCCTACACTCGTGTCAGTTTTCCCGTGAATGCATTTGGCCCTTGTATGGCTCATCTCCCACTGTGTAACCTTCGTAGTGCGCCCAACATGGCTGCCTTATCTGGTAAACTTGTGGATGGGATGAAAAATACATGGACCTGATGGTTTTACTGGAACCCTACTCTGAACCTAAGGACTCTGCAATCTCCCCGTTTTGTGTTCTCTTCTAGGGGTGGACTATTCCACCCTGGGTAATCCTACGCAGAGCGCCTAAGATGGCTGCCGCACCTGGTACCTTGTGAGGGTGGAATACACAACCCCTGGAGGTTATTACCCAAAATGCTTACACCAACCCTGCATTATGCTTTCTGTCTTTATTGTCTGTGTGGTTTATCTTTTGATGTAATACTTAAATCTTCTGTATTATGTGCATTGTTTGAGTTCTAGTTGGCTCCGCGGATGGCTGCCTCGGTGCTGCTCTGCCAAGCAGCCTTTGTGTTTAGTCCTACATGTATAATATGTCTAATATGTTGAGTCTATTGTACAGTTGCAATGTGCAGTATCAACTCATACGTGTAATGTGTGTAATGTATGCTATGTTCTTCCCCCTTCGTATGCTATGTATTCCCCCTTCATGTTGCTGCTTGGCGATGCATTGTACCAAAAAGAATTCCTAGTGTACGTGAGTACACATGGCCAATAAAGCTGATTCTGATTCTGATTCTGAGTGTGGGGACTAGTGATGAGCGGGTTCGGTTCCTCGGAATCCGAACCCGCCCGAACTTCAGCTTTTTTTACACGGATCCGAGCGACTCGGATCTTCCCGCCTTGCTCGGTTAACCCGAGCGCGCCCGAACGTCATCATGACGCTGTCGGATTCTCGCGAGGCTCGGATTCTATCGCGAGACTCGGATTCTATATAAGGAGCCGC
This sequence comes from Pseudophryne corroboree, assembly GCF_028390025.1. Taxonomy (NCBI): domain Eukaryota; kingdom Metazoa; phylum Chordata; class Amphibia; order Anura; family Myobatrachidae; genus Pseudophryne; species Pseudophryne corroboree. The sequence continues at coordinate 292,214,969 of NC_086447.1, read as the reverse complement.
GCGTCGCCGCCATTTTACACGTGCATTGAGATTGATAGTGAGAGGACGTGGCTGGCGTCCTCTCCGTTTAGAGAAGAAATAGATAGGAGAGTGAGAGTGAGACAGTGACACTTCATTTACTGGAGCTTAGGAGGAGTACTCAGACAGAGAGTGCAGAATTTTGCTGATAGTATTAGTTAGTTATACTAGTGACAGAGTGAGACAGTGACACTTCATTTACTGGAGCTTAGGAGGAGTACTCAGACAGAGAGTGCAGAATTTTGCTGATAGTATTAGTTAGTTATACTAGTGACTGACCAGTGACCACCAGTGCAGTTTTATATTATTTAATATAATCCGTTCTCTGCCTGAAAAAACGATACACAGTGACTCAGTCACATACCATATCTGTGCTCAGCCCAGTGTGCCGCTGCATCATCTATGTATAATATCTGACTGTGCTCACACAGCTTAATTGTGGGGGAGACTGGGGAGCAGTTAGGTTATAGCAGGAGCCAGGAGTACATATTAAAATTAAACAGTGCACACTTTTTTTCTGCAGGAGTGCCACTGCCAGTGTGACTGACCAGTGACCTGACCACCAGTATATAGTATACTATATTGTATTGTGAATGTCTGCCTGTAAAAGTTAAACACACGTCGTGTGACTTGTGTGGTGTTTTTTTATTCTATAAAATAAAAAACTCATTCTGCTGACAGACAGTGTCCAGCAGGTCCGTCATTATATAATATATACCTGTCCGGCTGCAGTAGTGATATATATATATTTTTTATATCATTATTTATCATCCAGTCGCAGCAGACACAGTACGGTAGTTCACGGCTGTAGCTACCTCTGTGTCGGCACTCGGCAGTCCATCCATAATTGTATACCACCTACCCGTGGTTTTTTTTTTCTTTCTTCTTTATACATACTACATCTCATTATCATCCAGTCTATATTAGCAGCAGACACAGTACAGTACGGTAGTCCACGGCTGTAGCTACCTCTGTGTCGGCACTCGGCAGTCCGTCCATAATTGTATACCACCTACCCGTGGTTTTTTTTTTCTTTCTTCTTTATACATACTACATCTCATTATCAACCAGTCTATATTAGCAGCAGACACAGTACGGTAGTCCACGGCTGTAGCTACCTCTGTGTCGGCACTCGGCAGTCCATCCATAATTGTATACCACCTACCCGTGTTTTTTTTTTCTTTCTTCTTTATACATACTACATCTCATTATCATCCAGTCTATATTAGCAGCAGACACAGTTCAGTACGGTAGTCCACGGCTGTAGCTACCTCTGTGTCGGCACTCGGCAGTCCATCCATAATTGTATACCACCTACCCGTGGTTTTTTTTTCTTTCTTCTTTATACATACATACTACATCTCTTTATCAACCAGTCTATATTAGCAGCAGACACAGTACGGTAGTCCACGGCTGTAGCTACCTCTGTGTCGGCACTCGGCAGTCCATCCATAATTGTATACCACCTACCCGTGGCTTTTTTTCTTTCTTCTTTATACATACATACTACATCTCTTTATCAACCAGTCTATATTAGCAGCAGACACAGTACGGTAGTCCATGGCTGTAGCTACCTCTGTGTCGGCACTCGGCAGTCCGTCCATAATTGTATACCACCTACCCGTGGTTTTTTTTTCTTTCTTATTTATACATACATACTACATCTCTTTATCAACCAGTCTATATTAGCAGCAGACACAGTACGGTAGTCCACGGCTGTAGCTACCTCTGTGTCGGCACTCGGCAGTCCATCCATAATTGTATACCACCTACCCGTGGTTTTTTTTTTTCTTTCTTCTTTATACATACTACATCTCATTATCATCCAGTCTATATTAGCAGCAGACACAGTACAGTACGGTAGTCCACGGCTGTAGCTACCTCTGTGTCGGCACTCGGCAGTCCATCCATAATTGTATACTAGTATCCATCCATCTCCATTGTTTACCTGAGGTGCCTTTTAGTTGTGCCTATTAAAATATGGAGAACAAAAATGTTGAGGTTCCAAAATTAGGGAAAGATCAAGATCCACTTCCACCTCGTGCTGAAGCTGCTGCCACTAGTCATGGCCGAGACGATGAAATGCCAGCAACGTCGTCTGCCAAGGCCGATGCCCAATGGCATAGTACAGAGCATGTCAAATCCAAAACACCAAATATCAGTAAAAAAAGGACTCCAAAACCTAAAATAAAATTGTCGGAGGAGAAGCGTAAACTTGCCAATATGCCATTTACCACACGGAGTGGCAAGGAACGGCTGAGGCCCTGGCCTATGTTCATGGCTAGTGGTTCAGCTTCACATGAGGATGGAGGCACTCAGCATCTCGCTAGAAAAATGAAAAGACTCAAGCTGGCAAAAGCAGTAGCACCGCAAAGAACTATGCGTTCTTCGAAATCCCAAATCCACAAGGAGAGTCCAATTGTGTCGGTTGCGATGCCTGACCTTCCCAACACTGGACGTGAAGAGCATGCGCCTTCCACCATTTGCACGCCCCCTGCAAGTGCTGGAAGGAGCACCCGCAGTCCAGTTCCTGATAGTCAGATTGAAGATGTCAGTGTTGAAGTACACCAGGATGAGGAGGATATGGGTGTTGCTGGCGCTGGGGAGGAAATTGACCAGGAGGATTCTGATGGTGAGGTGGTTTGTTTAAGTCAGGCACCCGGGGAGACACCTGTTGTCCGTGGGAGGAATATGGCCGTTGACATGCCTGGTGAAAATACCAAAAAAATCAGCTCTTCGGTGTGGAACTATTTCAACAGAAATGCGGACAACAGGTGTCAAGCCGTGTGTTCCCTTTGTCAAGCTGTAATAAGTAGGGGTAAGGACGTTAACCACCTCGGAACATCCTCCCTTATACGTCACCTGCAGCGCATTCATAATAAGTCAGTGACAAGTTCAAAAACTTTGGGTGACAGCGGAAGCAGTCCACTGACCAGTAAATCCCTTCCTCTTGTAACCAAGCTCACGCAAACCACCCCACCAACTCCCTCAGTGTCAATTTCCTCCTTCCCCAGGAATGCCAATAGTCCTGCAGGCCATGTCACTGGCAATTCTGACGATTCCTCTCCTGCCTGGGATTCCTCCGATGCATCCTTGCGTGTAACGCCTACTGCTGCTGGCGCTGCTGTTGTTGCTGCTGGGAGTCGATGGTCATCCCAGAGGGGAAGTCGTAAGACCACTTTTACTACTTCCACCAAGCAATTGACTGTCCAACAGTCCTTTGCGAGGAAGATGAAATATCACAGCAGTCATCCTACAGCAAAGCGGATAACTGAGGCCTTGGCATCCTGGGTGGTGAGAAACGTGGTTCCGGTATCCATCATTACTGCAGAGCCAACTAGAGACTTGTTGGAGGTACTGTGTCCCCGGTACCAAATACCATCTAGGTTCCATTTCTCTAGGCAGGCGATACCGAAAATGTACACAGACCTCAGAAAAAGAGTCACCAGTGTCCTAAAAAATGCAGCTGTACCCAATGTCCACTTAACCACGGACATGTGGACAAGTGGAGCAGGGCAGGGTCAGGACTATATGACTGTGACAGCCCACTGGGTAGATGTATGGACTCCCGCCGCAAGAACAGCAGCGGCGGCACCAGTAGCAGCATCTCGCAAACGCCAACTCTTTCCTAGGCAGGCTACGCTTTGTATCACCGGTTTCCAGAATACGCACACAGCTGAAAACCTCTTACGGCAACTGAGGAAGATCATCGCGGAATGGCTTACCCCAATTGGACTCTCCTGTGGATTTGTGGCATCGGACAACGCCAGCAATATTGTGTGTGCATTAAATATGGGCAAATTCCAGCACGTCCCATGTTTTGCACATACCTTGAATTTGGTGGTGCAGAATTTTTTAAAAAACGACAGGGGCGTGCAAGAGATGCTGTCGGTGGCCAGAAGAATTGCGGGACACTTTCGGCGTACAGGCACCACGTACAGAAGACTGGAGCACCACCAAAAACTACTGAACCTGCCCTGCCATCATCTGAAGCAAGAAGTGGTAACGAGGTGGAATTCAACCCTCTATATGCTTCAGAGGTTGGAGGAGCAGCAAAAGGCCATTCAAGCCTATACAATTGAGCACGATATAGGAGGTGGAATGCACCTGTCTCAAGTGCAGTGGAGAATGATTTCAATGTTGTGCAAGGTTCTGATGCCCTTTGAACTTGCCACACGTGAAGTCAGTTCAGACACTGCCAGCCTGAGTCAGGTCATTCCCCTCATCAGGCTTTTGCAGAAGAAGCTGGAGACATTGAAGGAGGAGCTAACACGGAGCGATTCCGCTAGGCATGTGGGACTTGTGGATGGAGCCCTTAATTCGCTTAACAAGGATTCACGGGTGGTCAATCTGTTGAAATCAGAGCACTACATTTTGGCCACCGTGCTCGATCCTAGATTTAAAACCTACCTTGGATCTCTCTTTCCGGCAGACACAAGTCTGCTGGGGTTGAAAGACCTGCTGGTGAGAAAATTGTCAAGTCAAGCGGAACGCGACCTGTCAACATCTCCTCCTTCACATTCTCCCGCAACTGGGGGTGCGAGGAAAAGGCTCAGAATTCCGAGCCCACCCGCTGGCGGTGATGCAGGGCAGTCTGGAGCGACTGCTGATGCTGACATCTGGTCCGGACTGAAGGACCTGACAACGATTACGGACATGTCGTCTACTGTCACTGCATATGATTCTCTCAACATTGAAAGAATGGTGGAGGATTATATGAGTGACCGCATCCAAGTAGGCACGTCACACAGTCCGTACTTATACTGGCAGGAAAAAGAGGCAATTTGGAGGCCCTTGCACAAACTGGCTTTATTCTACCTAAGTTGCCCTCCCACAAGTGTGTACTCCGAAAGAGTGTTTAGTGCCGCCGCTCACCTTGTCAGCAATCGGCGTACGAGGTTACATCCAGAAAATGTGGAGAAGATGATGTTCATTAAAATGAATTATAATCAATTCCTCCGCGGAGACATTGACCAGCAGCAATTGCCTCCACAAAGTACACAGGAAGCTGAGATGGTGGATTCCAGTGGGGACGAATTGATAATCTGTGAGGAGGGGGATGTACACGGTGATATATCGGAGGATGATGATGAGGTGGACATCTTGCCTCTGTAGAGCCAGTTTGTGCAAGGAGAGATTAATTGCTTCTTTTTTGGGGGGGGTCCAAACCAACCCGTCATATCAGTCACAGTCGTGTGGCAGACCCTGTCACTGAAATGATGGGTTGGTTAAAGTGTGCATGTCCTGTTTATACAACATAAGGGTGGGTGGGAGGGCCCAAGGACAATTCCATCTTGCACCTCTTTTTTCTTTTATTTTTCTTTGCGTCATGTGCTGTTTGGGGAGGGTTTTTTGGAAGGGCCATCCTGCGTGACACTGCAGTGCCACTCCTAGATGGGCCCGGTGTTTGTGTCGGCCACTAGGGTCGCTTATCTTACTCACACAGTCAGCTACCTCATTGCGCCTCTTTTTTTCTTTGCGTCATGTGCTGTTTGGGGAGGGTTTTTTGGAAGGGACATCCTGCGTGACACTGCAGTGCCACTCCTAGATGGGCCCGGTGTTTGTGTCGGCCACTAGGGTCGCTAATCTTACTCACACAGTCAGCTACCTCATTGCGCCTCTTTTTTTCTTTGCGTCATGTGCTGTTTGGGGAGGGTTTTTTGGAAGGGACATCCTGCGTGACACTGCAGTGCCACTCCTAGATGGGCCCGGTGTTTGTGTCGGCCACTAGGGTCGCTTATCTTACTCACACAGTCAGCTACCTCATTGCGCCTCTTTTTTTCTTTGCGTCATGTGCTGTTTGGGGAGGGTTTTTTGGAAGGGCCATCCTGTGTGACACTGCAGTGCCACTCCTAGATGGGCCCGGTGTTTGTGTCGGCCACTAGGGTCGCTTATCTTACTCACACAGTCAGCTACCTCATTGCGCCTCTTTTTTTCTTTGCGTCATGTGCTGTTTGGGGAGGGTTTTTTGGAAGGGCCATCCTGCGTGACACTGCAGTGCCACTCCTAGATGGGCCCGGTGTTTGTGTCGGCCACTAGGGTCGCTTATCTTACTCACACAGCGACCTCGGTGCAAATTTTAGGACTAAAAATAATATTGTGAGGTGTGAGGTATTCAGAATAGAGTGAAAATGAGTGTAAATTATGGTTTTTGAGGTTAATAATACTTTGGGATCAAAATGACCCCCAAATTCTATGATTTAAGCTGTTTTTTAGGGTTTTTTGAAAAAAACACCCGAATCCAAAACACACCCGAATCCGACAAAAAAAATTCGGTGAGGTTTTGCCAAAACGCGGTCGAACCCAAAACACGGCCGCGGAACCGAACCCAAAACCAAAACACAAAACCCGAAAAATTTCCGGCGCTCATCTCTAGTGGGGACAGGTGTGTTTGTGTGCATCTGTAGTGAGTATGGGGACAGGTGTGTGTGAGGCATCTGTAGTGAGTGCGGGGTCAGGTGTGTGTGTGTGTGTGTGTGTGTGTGTGTGTGTGTGTGTGTGTGTGTGTGTGTGTGGCATCTGTAAACATACTTTTAAGGCCCCAAATTTGGGGGGCCTTAACGTCGAATTTGAGACCAAATGGTTCCTATAGATCTGTACATGGATGTTAACAATAATTTATGATACCTCATATTTCCTCCAAATTATGATGATTAATGAAAGTATGTTTACTCACTATTTATAATCATACTTTATATTCCTGACTAATGAGTATTGAAGAACTATAATTACAAATTCAATGTGGGTTTGTTGTACAAGTCTATGATATAAGATTTTCTCTAACGTCCTAGAGGATGCTGGGACTCCGTAAGGACCATGGGGATAGACGGGCTCCGCAGTAGACATAGGCACTTTAAGAAAGACTTTGGATCTGGGTGTGCACTGGCTCCTCCCTCTATGCCCCTCCTCCAGACCTCAGTTTGATACTGTGCCCAGAGGAGATGGGTGCACTTCAGGGAGCTCTCCTGAGCTTCCTGACAGAAAATATATTTTCTCTGACGTCCTAAGTGGATGCTGGGGACTCCGTAAGGACCATGGGGAATAGCGGCTCCGCAGGAGACAGGGCACAAAAGTAAAAGCTTTAGGATCAGGTGGTGTGCACTGGCTCCTCCCCCTATGACCCTCCTCCAAGCCTCAGTTAGGTTTTTGTGCCCGGCCGAGAAGGGTGCAATCTAGGTGGCTCTCCTAAAGAGCTGCTTAGAGTAAAAGAGAATTACGTGATAATGTCAACACGCTGCAAGGTCGGTTGACGACATGAGACGGCCGGCAAACCAATTAGTACCTGTCCAGGCGTCTCAAACACCGTCAGGGGCTTTAAAACGCCCATTTACCTCAGTCGGTCGACACAGACACAGACACGGACAATGACTCCAGTGTCGACGGTGAAGAAACAAACGTATTTTCCATTAGGGCCACACGTTACATGTTAAGGGCAATGAAGGAGGTGTTACATATTTCTGATACTACAAGTACCACAAAAAAGGGTATTATGTGGGGTGTGAAAAAACTACCTGTAGTTTTTCCTGAATCAGATAAATGAAATAAAGTGTGTGATGATGCGTGGGTTTCCCCCGATAGAAAATTATTGGCGTTATACCCTTTCCCGCCAGAAGTTAGGGCGCGTTGGGAAACACCCCTTAGGGTGGATAAGGCGCTCACACGCTTATCAAAACAAGTGGCGTTACCGTCTCCAGATACGGCCGCCCTCAAGGAGCCAGCTGATAGGAGGCTGGAAAATATCCTAAAAAGTATATACACACATACTGGTGTTATACTGCGACCAGCGATCGCCTCAGCCTGGATGTGCAGCGCTGGGGTGGCTTGGTCGGATTCCCTGACTGAAAATATTGATACCCTTGACAGGGACAGTATTTTATTGACTATAGAGCATTTAAAGGATGCATTTCTATATATGCGAGATGCACGGAGGGATATTTGCACTCTGGCATCAAGAGTAAGTGCGATGTCCATATCTGCCAGAAGATGTTTATGGACACGACAGTGGTCAGGTGATGCAGATTCCAAACGGCACATGGAAGTATTGCCGTATAAAGGGGAGGAGTTATTTGGGGTCGGTCCATCGGACCTGGTGGCCACGGCAACAGCTGGAAAATCCACCTTTTTTACCCCAAGTCACATCTCAGCAGAAAAAGACACCGTCTTTTCAGCCTCAGTCCTTTCGTCCCCATAAGGGCAAGCGGGCAAAAGGCCAGTCATATCTGCCCAGGGGTAGAGGAAAGGGAAGAAGACTGCAGCAGGCAGCCCCTTGCCAGGAACAGAAGCCCTCCACCGCTTCTGCCAAGTCCTCAGCATGACGCTGGGGCCGTACAAGCGGACTCAGGTGCGGTGGGGGGTCGTCTCAAGAGTTTCAGCGCGCAGTGGGCTCACTCGCAAGTGGACCCCTGGAACCTACAAGTAGTAACCCAGGGGTACAGATTAGAAATTCGAGACATCTCCCCCTCGCAGGTTCCTGAAGTCTGCTTTACCAACGTCTCCCTCCGACAGGGAGGCAGTATTGGAAACAATTCACAAGCTGTATTCCCAGCAGGTGATAATCAAAGTACCCCTCCTACAACAAGGAAAGGGGTATTATTCCACACTATTTGTGGTACTGAAGCCAGACGGCTCGGTGAGACCTATTCTAAATCTGAAATCTTTGAACACTTACATACAAAGGTTCAAATCAAGATGGAGTCACTCAGAGCAGTGATAGCGAACCAGGAAGAAGGGGACTATATGGTGTCCCTGGACATCAAGGATGCTTACCTCCATGTCCCAATTTGCCCTTCTCACCAAGGGTACCTCAGGTTCGTGGTACAGAACTGTCACTATCAGTTTCAGACGCTGCCGTTTGGATTGTCCACGGCACCCCGGGTCTTTACCAAGGTAATGGCCGAAATGATGATTCTTCTTCAAAGAAAAGGCGTCTTAATTATCCCTTACTTGGACGATCTTCTGATAAGGGCAAGGTCCAGAGAACAGTTGGAGGTCGGAGTAGCACTATCTCAAGTAGTTCTACGACAGCACGGGTGGATTCTAAATATTCCAAAATCGCAGCTGATTCCGACGACACGTCTGCTGTTCCTAGGGATGATTCTGGACACAGTCCAGAAAAAGGTGTTTCTCCCGGAGGAGAAAGCCAGGGAGTTATCCGAGCTAGTCAGAAACCTCCTAAAACCGAGCCAAGTGTCAGTGCATCAATGCACAAGAGTCCTGGGAAAAATGGTGGCTTCTTACGAAGCGATTCCATTCGGCAGATTTCACGCAAGAATTTTTCAGTGGGATCTGCTGGACGAATGGTCCGGATCGCATCTTCAGATGCATCAGCGGATAATCCTGTCTCCAAGGACAAGGGTGTCTCTTCTGTGGTGGCTGCAGAGTGCTCATCTACTAGAGGGCAGCACATTCGGCATTCAGGACTGGGTTCTGGTGACCACGGATGCCATCCTGAGAGGCTGGGGAGCAGTCACACAGGGAAGAAATTTCCAAGGAGTGTGGTCAAGTCTGGAGACTTCTCTCCACATAAATATACTGGAGCTAAGGGCAATTTACAATGCTCTGAGCCTAGGAAGACCTCTGCTTCAAAGTCAACCGGTGCTGATCCAGTCGGACAACATCACGGCAGTCGCCCACGTAAACAGACAGGGCGGCACAAGAAGCAGGAGGGCAATGGCAGCAAGGATTCTTCGCTGGGCGAAAAATCATGTGATAACACTGTCAGCGGTGTTCATTCCGGGAGTGGACAACTGGGAAGCAGACTTCCTCAGCAGGAACGACCTCCACCCGGGAGAGTGGGGACTTCATCTGGAAGTCTTCCACATGATTGTGAACCGTTGGGAAAGACCAAAGGTGGACATGATGGCGTCCCGTATGAACAAAAAACTGGACAGGTATTGCGCCAGGTCAAGAGACCCTCAGGCAATAGCTGGGACGCTCTGGTAACACCGTGGGTGTACCAGTCGGTGTATGTGTTCCCTCCTCTGCCTCTCATACCCAAGGTACTGAGAATTATAAGACGGAGAGGAGTAAGAACTATACTCGTGGCTCCGGATTGGCCAAGAAGGACTTGGTACCCGGAACTTCAAGAGATACTAAGAAGGGACTTGCTTCAGCAAGGATCATGTCTGTTCCAAGACTTACCGCGGCTGCGTTTGACGGCATGGCGGTTGAACGCCGGATCCTAAGGGAAAAAGGCATTCCGGAAGAGGTCATCCCTACCCTGGTCAGAGCCAGGAAGGAGGTGACCGCACAACATTATCACCGCATTTGGCGAAAATATGTTGCATGGTGTGAGGCCAGGAAGGCCCCCACGGAGGAATTTCAACTCAGTCGATTCCTGCATTTCCTACAAACAGGAGTGTCTATGGGCCTCAAATTGGGGTCCATTAAGGTTCAAATTTCGGCCCTGTCGATTTTCTTCCAGAAAGAATTGGCTTCAGTTCCTGAAGTCCAGAAGTTTGTCAAGGGAGTACTGCATATACAACCCCCTTTTGTGCCTCCAGTGGCACTGTGGGATCTCAACGTAGTTCTGGGATTCCTCAAATCACATTGGTTTAAACCGCTCAAATCTGTGGATTTGAAATATCTCACATGGAAAGTGACCATGCTGTTGGCCCTGGCCTCGGCTAGGCGAGTGTCAGAATTGGCGGCTTTGTCTCACAAAAGCCCATATCTGATTGTCCATTCGGACAGGGCAGATCTGCGGACTCGTCCCCAGTTTCTCCCTAAGGTGGTGTCAGCGTTTCACCTGAAGCAGCTTATTGTGGTACCTGCGGCTACTAGGGACTTGGAGGACTCCAAGTTGCTAGATGTTGTCAGGGCCCTGAAAATATAGATTTCCAGGACGGCTGGAGTCAGGAAAACTGACTTGCTGTTATCCTGTATGCACCCAACAAACTGGGTGCTCTTGCTTCTAAGCAGACGATTGCTAGTTGGATGTGTAGTACAATTCAGCTTGCACATTCTGTGGCAGGCCTGCCACAGCCAAAATATGTAAATGCCCATTCCACAAGGAAGGTGGGCTCATCTTGGGCGGCTGCCCGAGGGGTCTCGGCTTTACAACTTTGCCGAGCTGCTACTTGGTCAGGGGCAAACACGTTTGAAAAATTCTACAAATTTGATACCCTGGCTGAGGAGGACCTGGAGTTCTCTCATTCGGTGCTGCAGAGTCATCCGCACTCTCCCGCCCGTTTGGGAGCTTTGGTATAATCCCCATGGTCCTTACGGAGTCCCCAGCATCCACTTAGGACGTCAGAGAAAATAAGAATTTACTTACCGATAATTCTATTTCTCGTAGTCCGTAGTGGATGCTGGGCGCCCATCCCAAGTGCGGATTGTCTGCAATACTTGTACATAGTTATTGTTACAAAAATCGGGTTATTATTGTTGTGAGCCATCTTTTGAGAGGCTCCGCTGTTATCATGCTGTTAACTGGGTTCAGATCACAGGTTGTACAGTGTGATTGGTGTGGCTGGTATGAGTCTTACCCGGGATTCAAAATCCTTCCTTATTGTGTACGCTCGTCCGGGCACAGTATCCTAACTGAGGCTTGGAGGAGGGTCATAGGGGGAGGAGCCAGTGCACACCACCTGATCCTAAAGCTTTTACTTTTGTGCCCTGTCTCCTGCGGAGCCGCTATTCCCCATGGTCCTTACGGAGTCCCCAGCATCCACTACGGACTACGAGAAATAGAATTATCGGTAAGTAAATTCTTATTTTTTAGGTTTTTAATTTTCAGGGAGCCTGCTGGCAACAGACTCCCTGCATCGAGGGACTGAGGGGAGAGAAGCAGACCTACTTCTGTGAGTTTCAAGGCTCTGCTTCTTAGGCTACTGGACACCATTAGCTCCAGAGGGAGTCAGAACACAGGTCTCACCCTGGGGTTCGTCCCGGAGCCGCGCCGCCGTCCTCCTCACAGAGCCGGAAGATAGAAGCCGGGTGAGTATGAGAAGAAAAAGAAGACTTCAGAGGCGGCAGAAGACTTCATGATCTTCACTGAGGTAACGCACAGCAGTGCAGCTGTGCGCCATTGCTCCCACACACCTCACACACGGCAGTCACTGTAAGGGTGCAGGGCGCAGGGGGGGCGCCCTGGGCAGCAATATAAACCTCATTTCTGGCAAAAGAGATATATATACAGCTAGGCACTGTATATATAAAGAGCCCCCGCCAGTTTTTATTATATTTAAGCGGGACAGAAGCCCGCCGCTGAGGGGGCGGGGCTTCTCCCTCAGCACTCACCAGCGCCATTTTCTCCACAGCACAGCTGAGAGGAAGCTCCCCGGACTCTCCCCTGCTTATCCACGGTGAAAGGGGGTTTCAGAGAAGAGGGGGGGGGGCACATAATTGGCAGCAAATAATAGTATTACAGCGCTACTGGGTAAACACATTGTGTGTTTTTCCTGGGGTATTAGCGCTGGGTGTGTGCTGGCATACTCTCTCTCTGTCTCTCCAAAGGGCCTTGTGGGGGAACTGTCTTCAGATAAGAGGATTCCCTGAGTGTGTGGTGTGTCGGTACGTGTGTGTCGACATTTCTGAGGTAAAAGGCTCTTCTATGGAGGAGATGGAGCAAATGTGTGTGTGTGGTGTCTCCGTCGACAACGCCGACACCTGACTGGATATGTGGAATTAAGTGCTGAGGTAAATTTATTGCACAAAAGATTAGAGAACAGACAGGGAATCTACCCATGTCTGTCCCTATGTCGCAGGGACCTTCAGAGTCTCAAAACGCCCACTATCCTAATAGACACTGATACCGACACGGAGTCTGACTCCAGTGTCGACTATGATGATGCAAAGTTACAGCCAAAACTGGCAGAAAAGTATTCAATATATGATTATTGTAATAAAAGATGTTTTGCATATCACTGATGACCCATCTGTCCCTGACACGAGGGTAAACATGTTTAAGGGGAAGAAAGCTGAGATAACATTTCCCCCCTCTCATGAACCAAATGAATTGTGTGAAAAAGAGCGGGAATCTCCAGACAAGAAACTGCAGTTTCCCAAAAGAATTCTCATGGCGTATCCTTTCCCTGCTAGGGCCAGGATACGATGGGAATCCTCCCCTAAGGTGGACAAGGTGTTGACACGTTTACTCAAAAGGTAGCGCTGACATACCAAGATACAGCTACCCTCAGGGATCCTGCAGATAGCATGCAGAAAAGTACTTTGATGTCCATTTACACACATTCTGGTACACTACTCAGACCGGCGATTGTGTCGGCAGGGGTTTATAGCACTGTAGCAGCGTGGACAGATACCTTATCAGCGGAGATTGAAACCCTAGATAAGGATACCATGTTATTGACCCTAGGATATATAAAAGATGCTGTCTTATATACAGTATAAGACATGCTCAAAGAGACATTGGTCTACTGGGTTCTAGAGTCAACGCTATGTCGATTTCTGCTAGACTTGTCCTGTGGAACATGCAATGGACAGGTGATGCCGACTAAAAGAGGCATATGGAGGTTTTACCTTACAAGGGTGAGGAATTGGGTGGAGAAGGGCTCTCGGACCTGGTCTCCACAGCTATAGCTGGTAAATCTGATCTTTTGCCTTATATTCCCTCACAGCCTAAGAAAGCACGACATTATCAAATGCAGTCCTTTCGGTCGCAGAGAAACAAGAAAGTACGAGGAGCGTCCTTTCTTACCAGAGGAACAGAAGTCCTCTGGTAAGAAACAGAAGTCCTCCCCGGCCTCTACTAATTCCACCGCATGACTCTGGGGCTCCGCTAAGGGAGTCCGTCCCAGTGGGAACACGTCTTCGACTCTTCAGCCACATCTGAGTTCACTCACAGGTAGATCCCTGGGCAATAGAAATTGTTTCTCAGGGTTACAAGCTGGAATTCGAAGAGGTGCCTCCTAGCCGGTTTTCCTTATCGGCCCTACCGGCTTCTCCCCCAGTAAGGGAGATAATATTAAATACAATTCACACATTGTATCTCCAACAGGTGGTGCTCAAGGTTCGCCTCCTTCAACAAGAAAGGGGATATTACTCAACCTTGGCTGTAGTCCCGAAACCGGACAGTTCGGTCAGACCTATTTTAAAATTAAATTCTCTGAACCTATACTTGAAAAGGTTCAAATTCAAGGTGGAATCGCTCAGAGCGATCATCGCCAGCCTGTAAGGGGGGGATTTTATGGTGTATCTAGACATAAAGGCTGCATACCTTCATGTTCCCATTTATCCACCCCATCAGGCGTACCTGAGAATTACTGTACGGTATTGTCATTACCAATTTCAGGGTAATTGACGGAAATGATGGTGCTCCTACGCAAGCAAGGAGTCACAATTATCCCATACTTGGACGATCTCCTAATAAGGGCGAGATCAAAAGAGCAGTTGTTGAACAGCGTGTCACTTTCACTGAAGGTGTTACAGAAACACGGCTGGATTCTCAATATCCCGAAGTCACAGTTGGTTCCTACGACTCGTCTGACCTTCTTGGGCATGATTCTGGATACAGACCAGAAAAGGGTTTTTCTTCCGATAGAAAAAGCTCAGGAACTCATGACTCTAGTCAAGAACCTGTTGTAGCCAAAACAAGTGTCAGTGCATCATTGCACTCAAGTCCTGGGAAAAATGGTGGCGACGTACGAAGCCAATCCCTTCGGCAGGTTCCATGCAAGGACTTTCCAATGGGACCTATTGGACAAATGGTCCGGGTCACATCTGCAAATGCATCAGCGGATCACCCTGTCCCCCAGGGCCAGGTTATCTCTCCTGTGGTGGCTGCAGAGTGCTCACCTTCTAGAGGGCCGCAGGTTCGGCATTCATGATCGGATCCTGGTGACCACGGACGTGAGCCTCCGAGGTTGGGGAGCAGTCACACAGGGAAGAAATTTCCAAGGCCTTTGGTCAAGTCAAGAGACTTGTCTTCACATCAATATCCTGGAACTAAGGGCCATATACAACGCCCTACGTCAAGCGCAGACCTTACTTCGCGACCGACCAGTTCTGATCCAGTCAGACAACGTCACCGCATTAGCTCATGTAAACCGGAGCTGAGTGGCGATGGCGGAAGCCTCCAGAATTCTTCGCTGGGCGGAGAATCATGTAAGCGCACTGTCAGCAGTGTTCATTCCGGGAGTGGACAACTGGGAAGCAGACTTCCTCAGCAGACACGACCTGCATCCGGGAGAGTGGGGACTTCATGAGGAAGTCTTCGCACAGATTGCAAGTCGGTGGGGACTGCCCCAAATAGACATGATGGCGTCCCGTCTCAACAAACAGCTACAATGGTATTGCACCAGGTCATGAGATCCTCAGGCGGTAGCTGTAGACGCCCTAGTGACACCGTGGGTGTTCCAGTCGGTCTATGTATTCCCTCCTCTTCCTCTCATACCCAGGTGTTGAGAATAATAAGAAAAAAAGGAGTGAGAACAATAATCATTGTTCCGGATTGGCTACGAAGGGCCTGGTATCCGGATCTGCAGGAAATGCTCACAGAAGATCCGTGGCCTCTTCCTCTAAGACAGGACCTGTTGCAACAGGGTCCCTGTCTGTTCCAAGACTTACCGCGGCTGCGTTTGACGGCATGGCGTTTGAACGCCGGATCCTAGCGGAAAAAGGTATTCCGGATGAGGTCATTCCTACGCTAATAATGACTAGGAAGGACGTGACATCTAAACATTATCACCGAATATGGCAAAAATATGTTTCTTGGTGTGAGGCCCGGAATGCTCCTATGGAAGAATTCCATCTAGGCCGTTTTCTTCACTTCCTACAAACTGGAGTGAATTTGGGCCTAAAATTAGGCTCCATTAAAGTTCAGATTTCGGCCTTATCCATTTTCTTTCAAAAGGAATTGGCCTCTCTACCTGAAGTACAGACTTTTGTGAAGGGAGTACTGCATATTCAGCCTCCTTTTGTACCTCCGGTGGCGCCTTGGGACCTTACCGTGGTGTTAAGTTTCCTTAAGTCACATTGGTTTGAACCACTTAGAACAGTGGAGTTGAAATATCTCACTTGGAAGGTGGTCATGTTGTTAGCCTTGGCTTCGGCTAGGCGAGTTTCGGAATTAGCGGCTTTATCACATAAAAGCCCCTATCTGGTTTTCCATATGGATAGAGCGGAATTGCGGACCCGTCCTCAATTCCTACCTAAGGTGGTCTCATCCTTTCATATAAACCAACCTACTGTCGTGCCTGTGGCTACACGTGACTTGGAGGATTCCGAGTCCCTTGATGTGGTCATGGCTTTGAAAATTGACGTGGCCAGAACAGCTAGGATCAGAAAAAAAGAAGCACTGTTTGTCCTGTATGCAGCCAACAAGGTCGGCGGCCCTGCTTCAAAGCAGACTATTGCTCGCTGGATCTGTAACACGATTCAGCAGGCGCATTCTACGGCAGGATTGCTGTTACCAAAATCGGTTAAGGCCCATTCCACTAGGAAGGTGGGCTCATCTTGGGCGGCTGCCCGAGGGGTCTCGGCACTACAGCTGTGCCGAGCTGCTACTTGGTCGGGGTCAAACACCTTTGCAAAGTTCTATAAGTTTGATACCCTGGCTTAGGAGGACCTCCTGTTTGCTCAATCGGTGCTGCAGAGTCATCCGCACTCTCCCGCCCGTTTGGGAGCTTTGGTATAATCCCCATGGTCCTTACGGAGTCCCAGCATCCTCTAGGACGTTAGAGAAAATAAGATTTTAAACCTACCGGTAAATCTTTTTCTCGTAGTCCGTAGAGGATGCTGGGCGCCCGTCCCAAGTGCGGACTTCTTCTGCAAGACTTGTATATAGTTTTGCTTACATAAGGGTTATGTTATAGTTTTCATCAGTCTGGGACTGATGCTATGTTGTTTTCATACTGTTAACTGGTTCGTATATAACACAAGTTATACGGTGTGAATGGTGTGGGCTGGTATGAATCTTGCCCTTGGATTAACAAAAATCCTTTCCTCGTACTGTCCGTCTCCTCTGGGCACAGTTTCTCTAACTGAGGTCTGGAGGAGGGGCATAGAGGGAGGAGCCAGTGCACACCCAGATCCAAAGTCCTTCTTAAAGTGCCCATGTCTCCTGCGGAGCCCGTCTATCCCCATGGTCCTTACGGAGTCCCAGCATCCTCTACGGACTACGAGAAAAAGATTTACCGCTAGGTTTAAAATCTTATTATGATGCTTGTCTTTCTTCTTTTTTCTGATGATACCAATGGGCTATAATAACAAAGTGGGTGCGCTACATCCTTACATCTCACACTTTAGATGCATAAGAAAAGAGAGCGATACATTCCACGGCCTCCGGATTCGCTTCCTTATTTGCATTTCAAAGACCGGAAATACGTCACCGCCACATCCTGTCCGGCCGGAGCTTCAGACAAACGGAGCCTGCGAACCACGGGGGGAGTATGAGACCTCCTGAGACGGGGTATTTACATTCCGGAGACATTATCTGATGTGTGAGGACTGATTTTTGAAAGATCAAGTGCCTATTGTGACCTGTAAATCAGGGAAATTCGTTGGATAAAAAAACGTGCGGTTGCTATGGTAACCGAGGACATTCTGTGGCGTTAGAGCCCGAATGCATTATGGGAATGAATATGTTGCATTATGGGGGGTTAAGTTGGAGGGAATATGTGGTTCTGAATCAGACGGAATAGGTCAGTTAGGATATTGATTGTTTAGGAAGTTTTGGGATTTATGGGTTTAGTATGCATTTTGGATTATACCTAATTTATGAAATATGTAATTTTAAGAAGCTGTTTTGTGGTTTATGAATTTTGGATGGGTTGATTCCCATGTGTATGAAAAGTCTCTCTGTAATAAGAGTGTATTTTATTGTTGTGTTTATGTGTATATGGCTTTTTAAATAAGTGAATTTTGGTTGGTTAATTAAAGACATGTGACCAAGCCAGGGGGGATAAGATGACCGGCAGGGTCCATTACTACCCCACACCTTGAGGAAGGAACATTGGTTCCGAAACGCGTCAGTGAAATTCGGCACTTTCCATAGGTCAGACAGCGTCACTCACCGGGTGAAATTGGTAAAGATTTGTATGCCATCTTTTTGGATATATAACTTCTTTTCCATACTGTACCATTCCCTTCTGTCCCCCCCCCCCCCCCCTTTTGTTCATCTGAGGGGTGTGTGGTGTAGTAGACTCTGCCGATTGAGAATATTTTATGTTCCTGTGACCTATGGTATGGTGGATTATACATTTTTATATTTCTCTGACGTCCTAGTGGATGCTGGGAACTCCGTAAGGACCATGGGGAATAGACGGGCTCCGCAGGAGACTGGGCACTCTAAAAAAAAGATTAGGTACTATCTGGTGTGCACTGGCTCCTCCCTCTATGCCCCTCCTCCAGACCTCAGTTAGATTTCTGTGCCCGGCCGAGCTGGATGCACACTAGGGGCTCTCCTGAGCTCCTAGAAAGAAAGTATATGTTAGGTTTTTTATTTTACAGTGAGACCTGCTGGCAACAGGCTCACTGCAACGAGGGACTAAGGGGAGAAGAAGCGAACCTACCTGCTTGCAGCTAGCTTGGGCTTCTTAGGCTACTGGACACCATTAGCTCCAGAGGGATCGACCGCAGGACCCGTCCTTGGTGTTCGTTCCCGGAGCCGCGCCGCCGTCCCCCTTACAGAGCCAGAAGCATGAAGATGGTCCGGAAAATCGGCGGCAGAAGACTATAGTCTTCACCAAGGTAGCGCACAGCACTGCAGCTGTGCGCCATTGCTCCTCATACACACTTCACACTCCGGTCACTGAGGGTGCAGGGCGCTGGGGGGGGGGCGCCCAGAGCAGCAATAAAAACACCTTGGCTGGCAAAATAATCACAACATATAGCCCCAGAGGCTATATATGTGATAATTACCCCTGCCAGAATCCATAAAAAAGCGGGAGTAAAGTCAGCGAAAAAGGGGCGGAGCTATCTCCCTCGGCACACTGGCGCCATTTTCTCTTCACAGTGTAGCTGGAAGACAGCTCCCCAGGCTCTCCCCTGTAGTTTGCAGGCTCAAAGGGTTAAAAAGAGAGGGGGGGCACAAAATTTAGGCGCAATATTGTTTATACAAGCAGCTATTGGGAAAATTCACTCAATATAGTGTTAATCCCAACATTATATAGCGCTCTGGTGTGTGCTGGCATACTCTCTCTCTGTCTCCCCAAAGGGCTGTGTGGGGTCCTGTCCTCAGTCAGAGCATTCCCTGTGTGTGTGCGGTGTGTCGGTACGGCGGTGTCGACACGTTTGATGAGGAGGCTTATGTGGAGGCGGAGCAGATGCCGATAAATGTGATGTCGCCCCCTGTGGGGCCGACACCAGAGTGGATGGATAGGTGGAAGGTATAAACCGACAGTGTCAACTCCTTACATAAAAGGCTGGATGACGTAACAGCTATGGGACAGTCGGCTTCTCAGCCCGCGCCTGCCCAGGCGTCTCAAGGGCCATCAGGGGCTCAAAAACGCCCGCTCCCTCAGATGGCAGACACAGATGTCGACACGGAGTCTGACTCCAGTGTCGATGAGGTTGAGACATATACACAATCCACTAGGAACATCCGTTACATGATCCCGGCAATAAAAAAAATGTGTTACACATTTCTGACATTAACCCAAGTACCACTAAAAAAGGGTTTTATGTTTGGGGAGAAAAAACAGGCAGTGTTTTGTTCCCCCATCAAATGAGTGAATGAAGTGTGAGAAAGCGTGGGTTCCCCCGATAAGAAACTGGTAATTTCTAAAAAGTTACTGATGGCGTACCTTTTCCCGCCAGAGGATAAGTTACGCTGGGAGATATCCCCTAGGGTGGATAAGGCGCTCACACGTTTGTCAAAAAAGGTGGCACTGCCGTCTTAGGATACGGCCACTTTGAAGGTACCTGCTGATAAAAAGCAGGAGGCTATCCTGAAGTCTGTATTTACACACTCAGGTACTAGACTGAGACCTGCAGATAGTGCTGCTGCAGCGTGGTCTGTAACCCTGTCAAACAGGGATACTATTTTGCTAACATAAGACGTCGTCTTATATATGAGGGATGCACAGAGGGATATTTTGCCGGCTGGCATCCAGAATTAATGCAATGTCCATTCTGTCAGGAGGGTATTAGAGACCCGACACTGGACAGGTGATGCTGACTTTAAAAGGCACATAGAGCCTTATAAGGGTGAGGAATTGTTTGGGGATGGTCTCTGGGACCTCGTATCCACAGCAACAGCTGGGAAGAAAATTTTTTACCTCAGGTTTCCTCACAGCCTAAGAAAGCACTGTATTATCAGGTACAGTCCTTTCGGCTTCAAAAAAGCAAGCGGGTCAAAGGCGCTTCCTTTCTGCACAGAGACGAGGGAAGAGGGAAAAAGCTGCACCAGTCAGCCAGTTCCCAGAATCAAAATTCTTCCCCCGCTTCCTCTGAGTCCACCGCATGACGCGGGGGCTCCACAGGTGTAGCCAGGTACGGTGGGGAGCCGCCTCAAAAATTTCAGCGATCAGTGGGCTCGCTCACAGGTGGATCCCTGGATCCTTCAAGTAGTATCTCAGGGGTACAGGCTGGAATTCGAGGCGTCTCCCCCCCGCCGTTTCCTCAAATCTGCCTTGCCGACAACTCCCTCAGGCAGGGAGGCTGTGCTAGAGGCAATTCACAAGCTGTATTCCCAGCAGGTGATAGTCAAGGTGCCCCTACTTCAACAAGGACGGGGTTACTATTCCACACTGTTTGTGGTACCGAAACCGGACGGTTCGGTGAGACCCATTTTAAATTTGAAGTCCTTGAACACATACATAAAAAAATTCAAGTTCAAGATGGAATCGCTCAGGGCGGTTATTGCAAGCCTGGACGAGGGGGATTACATGGTATCCCTGGACATCAAGGATGCTTACCTACATGTCCCCATTTACCATCCTCACCAGGAGTACCTCAGATTTGTGGTACAGGATTGCCATTACCAATTCCAAACACTGCCGTTTGGACTGTCCACGGCACCGAGGGTCTTTACCAAGGTAATGGCAGAAATGATGATACTCCTTCGAAAAAATTTTAATTATCACGTACTTGGACGATCTCCTTATAAAGGCGAGGTCCAAGGAGCAGTTGTTGGTCGGAGTAGCACTATCTCGGGAAGTGCTACAACAGCACGGATGGATTCTATACATTCCAAAGTCACAGCTGGTTCCTACCACACGCCTGCTGTTCCTGGGGATGGTTCTGGACACAGAACAGAAAAAAGTGTTTCTCCCGCAGGAGAAAGCCAAGGAGCTGGCATCTCTAGTCAGAGACCTCCTGAAACCAAAACAGGTATCGGTGCATCACTGCACACGAGTCCTGGGAAAAATGGTAGCTTCTTACGAAGCAAAATTCCATTCGGCAGGTTCCATGCAAGAACCTTTCAGTGGGACCTCTTGGACAAGTGGTCGGAATCGCATCTTCAGATGCATCGGCTGATAACCCTGTCTCCAAGGACCAGGGTATCTCTACTGTGGTGGCTGCAGAGTGCTCATCTTCAAGAGGGCCGCAGATTCGGCATACAGGACTGGGTCCTGGTAACCACGGATGCCAGCCTTCGAGGCTGGGGGGCAGTCACACAGGGAAGAAATTTCCAAGGACTTTGGTCAAGTCAGGAGTCGCCCCTACACATAAATATTCTGGAACTGAGGGCCATTTACAATGCCCTAAGTCTGGCAAGGCCTCTGCTTCAAAACCAGCCGGTACTGACCCAATCAGACAACATCACGGCAGTCGCCCATGTAAACCGACAGGGCGGCACAAGAAGCAGGATGGCGATGGCAGAAGCCACAAGGATTCTCCGATGGGCGGAAAATCACATCTTAGCACTGTCAGCAGTGTTCATTCCGGGAGTGGACAACTGGGAAGCAGACTTCCTCAGCAGACACGACCTACACCCGGGAGAGTGGGGACTTCATCCAGAAGTCTTCCAACTGTTGGTAAACCGTTGGGAAAGGCCACAGGTGGACATGATGGCGTCCCGCCTAAACAAAAAACTAGATATTGCGCCAGGTCAAGGGACCCTCAGGCAATAGCTGTGGACGCTCTAGTGACACCGTGGGTGTACCAGTCGGTTTATGTATTCCCTCTCTGCCTCTCATACCAAAGGTACTGAGAATAATTAGAAAACGAGGAGTAAGAACGATACTCGTGGTTCCGGATGGGCCAAGAAGAGCTTGGTACCCAGAACTTCAAGAAATAATATCAGAGGACCCATGGCCTCTACCGCTCAGACAGGATCTTCTACAGCAGGGGCCCTGTCTGTTCCAAGACTTACCGCGGCTGCGTTGGACGGCATGGCGGTTGAATTCCGGATCCTAAAGGAAAAGGGCATTCCGGAGGCAGTCATTCCTACGCTGATGAAAGCCAGGAAAGAAGTAACCGCAAACCATTATCACCGTATTTGGCGAAAATATGTTGCGTGGTGTGAGGCCAGGAAGGCCCCAAAAGAGGAATTTCAGCTGTGTCGTTTTCTGCTCTTCCTACAGTCAGGAGTGACTATGGGCCTAAACTTGGGTTCCATTAAGGTCCAGATTTCGGCTCTGTCGATTTTCTTCCAGAAAGAACTGGCTTCACTGCCTGGAGTTCAGACATTTGTAAAGGGAGTGCTACATATTCAGCCCCCTTTTGTGCCTCCTGTGGCACCTTGGGATCTCAACGTGGTGTTGAATTTCTTAAAATCACATTGGTTTGAGCCACTTAAAACTGTGGATTTGAAATATCTCACGTGGGAAGTGGTCATGTTATTGGCCTTGGCTTCGGCCAGGCGTGTGTCAGAATTGGTGGCTTTGCCATGTAAAAGCCATTATCTGATTTTCCATATGGATAGGGCAGAATTGAGGACTCGTCCCCAGTTTCTCCCTAAGGTGGTATCAGCTTTTCACTTGAACCAACCTATTGTAGTGCCTGCGGCTACTAGGGGCTTGGAAGATTCCAAGTTACTGGACGTAGTCAGGGCCTTGAAAATTTATGTTTCCAGGATGGCTGGAGTCAGGAAAACTGACTCGCTTTTTATCCTGTAGGCACCCAACAAACTAGGTGCTCCTGCTTCTGAGCAGACTATTGCTCGCTGGATTTGTAGCACAATTCAGCTGGCGCATTCTGCGGCTGGATTGCCGCATCCTAAATCAGTAAAAGCCCATTCCACAAGGAAGGTGGGCTCATCTTGGGCGGCTGCCCGAGGGGTCTTGGCTTTACAACTTTGCCGAGCTGCAACTTGGTCAGGGGCAAACACGTTTGCTAAATTCTACAAATTTGATACCCTGGCTGAGGAGGACCTTGAGTTCTCTCATTCGGTGCTGCAGAGTCATCCGCACTCTCCCGCCCGTTTGGGAGCTTTGGTATAATCCCCATGGTCCTTACGGAGTTCCTAGCATCCACTAGGACGTCAGAGAAAATAAGATTTTACTCACCGGTAAATCTTTTTCTCGTAGTCCGTAGTGGATGCTGGGCGCCCATCCCAAGTGCGGATTGTCTGCAATACTTGTATATAGTTATTGCCTAACTAAAGGGTTATTGTTGAGAGGCTCAGTTATATTTCATACTGTTAACTGGGTTTAGTATCACGAGTTATACGGTGTGATTGGTGTGGCTGGTATGAGTCTTACCCGGGATTCAAAATCCTTCCTTATTGTGTCAGCTCTCCCGGGCACAGTATCCTAACTGAGGTCTGGAGGAGGGGCATAGAGGGAGGAGCCAGTGCACACCAGATAGTACCTAATCTTTCTTTTAGAGTGCCCAGTCTCCTGCGGAGCCCGTCTATTCCCCATGGTCCTTACGGAGTGCCCAGCATCCACTACGGACTACGAGAAATAGATTTACCGGTGAGTAAAATCTTATTTTTTATGTAAATAAATTGGTTTATACCCAAAATTGCACGGACTATCTTTTTGGTGTACTCTACAAATCCTGAAAGGTGAATAGCTGGACCGAGTTCAGTCTAGTCCTGGTGAAGGAGTACAAGAAAGATACCTTTTGATGAACATAGGGCATTTACTGAAGGTAAGCCATATACCAATGAGTTGAGAAGAGATTTTATAGATGTCATGAACTTTTAAGATTTTAAAGAAACCTTGATGTGTACATAGGGCACTGCCCAAAAGTCAGTTGAGGATAATCAACGTGAACAAACACACATATGAATACATTTACTGCATTAATATATTCTTCTCTTTCTCTTCAGGATTGACATTGTTGAAGTCCGACAGAAAGGGATTCGTATATACTTATAAAAACAGCGTTTGGGAGCCGTTCTATTTTTCTGGTTGTATATATAAGAACCAAGTTGGATTGACACGTGGATTGCCATTCAGTAGAATTGAGGTTGCTACACCACTAACAGAAGTTATACCCTTCACACTCCCAGTCAGACTAAATAGGACCAATAAAGGTTTGAGGCATATATGGGTTGCTTTATATTAAACGTGGCATTGCTAATTGCTATATCCCTTATAGCAACCCTCTCCACATGCATTGTCGAACTATTTACCTCCACTTTTCTAACAATACAGACAGCGAGTGTAAGACGTTTGGGACATTTGGAGATCTATTTACCAGCTGAAACAAACTGATCTGGGATTATATATATAGGGGATATACAGTAAGAGCAACCGAAGGCACCAATAATTTTCACAATCCCCAACTGGAGACCAACTAATATACTTACACCTACCTATACTTACAGACTCTATATTAGGGACGGTTCCCATGAGGTAATTTCTGTTGAGTAATTGGTGAACCTGTGATAGGATTGACCTCTAAATTCAATAATTCGGTCTATGGGACCAACCTAGTACCAACTAAGACAGCTTTCAGTTAATATAACACGAGTGACCTTACATCAATAACACTCGGATATCTATAGAAACCTTAGGAGCGTTACGTATCAGTAAAGACACGTGGACACGTTTTTTATTCTTTATTCACATTTTTCTAATCCTTTTTTGGATTCACATACGTGTTAGTCTTTGTGATTTTAACCTCTATGTTTCACTGTAGTCTGAGATAATAATTTACATATATCCTATTTTTGCGGTTATATTTTACGATAAGTCAACCCTCTTTCTAGTGCATCAACAACTCAACTCCTAGATGCAGTAGCGGATCTTGCCACGGGCAAGCAGGACTTTTGCCCGGGGCGCCGCCTTCCGGATGGCGCTGGCACCATCCGGAGGGCGCCGCACCGTGGCAAGATCCGCCACTGCTGCCCGCTGTGTCCCCCGTCCGCCTCCGCTGCCCGGCCCGCTGTGTGCCCGCCTCCTGTGAAGGGAACTAGACGCTACGCGTCTAGTTTCCCTTCGTGGAGAGTACCTTTGCTGAGCGGTGCGCGATGACGTCATCGCGCACCGCACAGCAAAGGTCCTCTCCACGAAGGGAACTAGACGCTACGCGTCTAGTTTCCCTTCGTGGAGAGGACCTTTTGCTGTGCGGTGCGCGATGACGTCATCGCGCACCGCTCAGCATTCAAGCAGCGCTAGTAATGTACAGGGGGCGTAACTGACCACGCCCCCTGTATTAGGCCACGCCCCATTTCCTGCCCGGGGCGCAGAGCGGCCTTGAACCGGCCCTGCCTAGATGGGCCAGGTGTTTGTGCCGCACACTTGTGTCAGCTTAGTCATACAGCGATAAGTCAACCCTCTTTCTAGTGCATCAACAACTCAACTCCTAGATGGGCCAGGTGTTTGTGCCGCACACTTGTGTCAGCTTAGTCATACAGCGATAAGTCAACCCTCTTTCTAGTGCATCAACAACTCAACTCCTAGATGGGCCAGGTGTTTGTGCCGCACACTTGTGTCAGCTTAGTCATCCAGCGACCTCGGTGCAACCTTTTGGCCTAAAAACAATATTGTTAGGTGTTCAGAATAGACTGGAAATGAGTGGAAATTAATGTTATTGAGGTTAATAACAGGGACGTGCAGTCAGGGGAGGCAGAGCCTCACCTGTCATACTTCCTATCATACTAACTATAACAATGATTGGAATAAAACAAAGAAGATATTTATAACTTATAAGCATCTTCTTTGTATTAATGCAATAATTTTTATAGATAAAACTTACTAGATTTACAGGGCTTCTTTCAATTGCAGAGGGAGAAAGAGATGAGGCAGCAGCAGCTCAGCCTCATCTCTTACACTGTCAGACACTGCCTGTACAGCGAGGCTGGGCTACACAGCGGCCAATCAGACCGCATAGAACAGGGAAATGGGAGGCATGCCTCACAGTGGGGGCGTGCTTGAGCTCTGATGGACAGCACGGATTGGTCATGTGACCAATCCATGAAGTGCAGGAAGATCAGAGCTGAGCAGTGGGTTGTGTAGGACCTGAAGTGCCAGCAGCAGCATGCACAGTGACTGGGGTGATTAACAGCCAGTGTGGGGACAGGACTCTGCATGTGTGAGTGTGTGGCATCTGTAGTGAGTGCAGGGACAGGACTCAGTGTGTGTGTCATCTGTAGTTAGTGTGGGGACAGAACTGTGTATGTGTGTTTGGCATCTGTAGTGAGTGTTGTGACAGGACTGTGTGTGTGTGTGTGTGTGTGTGTGTGTGTGTGTGTGTGTCTTCTGTCGTGAGTGTGGGGACATGACTGTGCATGTGTGTGTCATCTGTAGTGATTGTGGGGACAGGTGTCTGTCATCTGTAGTGAGTGTGGGGACATGTGTGTGTGTCATCTGTAGTGAGTGTGGGGACAGGTGTGTGTGTCATCTGTAGTGAGTGTGGGGACATGTGTGTGTGTCATCTGTAGTGAGTGTGGGGACAGGTGTGTGTGTCATCTGTAGTGAGTGTGGGGACAGGTGTGTGTGTGGCGTCTGTAGTGAGTGAGGGGACAGGTGTGTATGTGTGTGGCATCTGTAGTGAGTGAGGGGACAGGTGTGTTTGTGTGGCATCTGTAGTGAGTATGGGGACAGGTGTGTGTAAGGCATCTGTAGCGAGTGCGGGGTCAGGTGTGTGTGTGTGTGTGTGTGTGTGTGTGTGTGTGTGTGTGTGTGTGTGTGTGGCATCTGTAGTGAATGTGGGTTCAGGTGTGTGTGTGTGTGTGTGTGTGTGTGTGTGTGTGTGTGTGTGTGTGTGTCATCTGTAGTGAATGTGGGGACAGGACTCTGTGTGTGTGGCTACAGTAGTGAGACATAGTGTACATATATGTTCCTGCTCTCCCTCCCCAGGTGCTGCTGACTGTATCACTGATAACTGTATTGCCCTGAGTAACCTCCTTTGCCAGGCCAGCGGTGTTCTGCAGGTGAAGGTGCAATGGGGGCACCTTACCCAGAAGTTAGTGTCCACCAGTTTACTCACAACACTAGGGTGATGGTTGTGACCTGGCTACTACTGTATGTATGTTTTCCCGATGTTTGCATGGACGTAGTGCAGAGACATGGGCCCTCATTCCGAGTTGATCGGTCGCAAGGCGAATTTAGCAGAGTTACACACGCTAAGCCTACGCCTACTGGGAGTGTATCTTAGCTTCTTAAAATTGCGACCGATGTATTCGCAATATTGCGATTACAAACTACTTTGCAGTTTCTGAGTAACTTCAACCTTACTCTGCCTGTGCGATCAGTTCAGTGCTTGTCGTTCCTGGTTTGACGTCACAAACACACCCAGCGTTCGCTCAGACACTCCCCCGTTTCTCCAGCCACTCCTGCGTTTTTTCCGGAAACGGTAGCGTTTTCATCCACACGCCCATAAAACGCCGTGTTTCCGCCCAGTAACACCCATTTCCTGTCAATCACATTACGATCGCCGGAGCGATGAAAAAGCCGTGAGTAAAAATACTATCTTTATTGTTAAATTACTTGGCGCAGTCGCAGTGCGAATATTGCGCATGCGTACTAAGCGGATTTTCATTGCGATGCGATGAAAAATACCGAGCGAACGACTCGGAATGAGGGCCATAAGACATTGGGGGTAATTCAGACCTGATCGCACGCTAGCTTTTTTGGCTGCGCTGCGATCAGGTCAGAACTGCACATGAGTATGCACCGAAATGCGCAGGCGCGTTGCTTGGGTACAAAGTGGATTGTTGCTGTGCGATGGGTTTTACAAAGAATCCATTCGCACAGCTAATCGCAAGGAGATTGACAGGAAGAGGGTGTTTGTGGGTGGCAACTGACCGTTTTCTGGAAATGGTTGGAAAAACTTAGGCGTGTCCAAGCATTCGCAGGGCTGGTGTCTGATGTCAATTCCGGCCCCGGACAGGCTGAAGCGATCGCAGCGGCTGAGTAAGTCCCGGGCTACTCAGAAACTGCAAAAGATCTTTTTGTACCGCTCGGCTGCACATGCGTTCGCACACTTGCACAGCTAAAATACACTCCCCTGTAGGCGGCGACTATTTGATTGCAGCGCTGCAAGAAACTGCTAGCGAGTGATCAGGTCTGAATTAGGCCCATTGTGTAGGGATGAGACAGGCTCCCGGCACGGAGACACACCACCATTTGTGTCTCCCCAGCCTCTGACCTCACCGCACGTCACTGGGTAATAGTACCATAGGATCAAAAGTATCCCCTAATTTTAACTGTTTTTATATTTTTTCAAAAAACATCCAAAACCAAAACCCAAACGTGTGGTTTTGGCAAGACCAATCCAGATCCAAAACACGAGCGGAGATCCAGATCCAAAACCAAAACACAAAACTCGAAAAGTGTCCGCCGCACATCTCTAGTTTATAGGAATGTATTTTTTTGATGTACATTCTGGACAGTCAACAGATTAACCAAACAAGGATATATAACACTAAGGAGCATATTCCCATAGATAAATGTAGTTCTTTCACCACTGCATCCTCATTACCAACTGACTTACAGTTGTTACACATACAATTGTTCCCTCTAGATCACAAAATAATACATGGAAATAGACCATCTGCCTCCCTCCTGACCTCCACAGTATTTTACACTCCAGAAGTCTTAACACTGCTGAACATCTGGGAGGACTAAAATGTGAATTATTTACTGAAAAACATTACTCACCTGAGGTTATATGGTAGGGAAATGAAAACTTGCTCCCGAAGAATGCAACATATGCTAGATGCTGAATTTGTGTAGCTTCAAAGAAATTATTAATTCTTAGGCAAATGTTTGGAGTAGGTTTAATAAACAAAATTGATCATTTATTTGGAAAACCAGTGGGGAATAAAATCATCTTTACCATGACTGAATGCAGTAAAATTAATTTGCAAAGATATCTACTTTCCCATGTTCAGCAGAAAGCACCATGCTGATTTTTTTTTTTCTTGAAATTTGGCAATGAGACTAGAAAATGCACAAAATGTCATGGTCACATGCTAACATAATACAAATTTTGACACTTTCATTAAACCACGTTATAAAAGCGTTGCCATGTAAGACAAAAATAAATCTGAATAAAGGCATGAAAATGTTTGTGAATTAAATTAATTTACAAAAAAATTTTGTACAACATTGTATTCAAGACAGTTTTTTTTTAATTTTGTTGCCCTTAGATAAAATCATAATTCCCAACTTTCTGGCTGCCTCCTCCTGGTTACTGGGCGAGCTGGTGGGCATGATGATGATGTGATTGTGTCATCATGGTCTCGCCCCCGCTACACAATGCCACGATTACCAGCATTGTGAAGTATCGATCAGGGCCACAATGATTCAGCACCTTCAGACACCTGGACTGCCAACTTATGCTCGGTAAGTGGGTGTTGTCAGCCACAGCGCAGCTTGTGGTGGAGGCCGGTCCCGGCCGTTGCTAAGCGACCGGGATGCTGCACTTCAGCCGGTGCTTCCGGGTCCCGCCTTGTGCTCAGGGGGACTGGGAGCCGCCAAGCGCCTATCAACAAGGACGCTAGATGCAGGTAGCATTCCCAGTTGCTGGGCAACTAGTCTGGCAGCAAGCTGTGGATGTGCAGCAGCGCAGCTGCACATCCTTTCATTTATTATCTCATCTTTGGGGCATATGGGAGCAGCTGCATAGAGTTTATTTGTTAATATCACTGGGTTCTTATTGGTGCAGCACCATTTATAGTCCCTTCCTGGCCTCTCCCATATGGCTGGTGATAATTCCTGCTCTTGTGAGAATCTGCCATCTCCTGTGAGAACCTGTCTAGCCTGTGATTCTGAGATCCTGCCTGACTGACTTCCTGATCTGATCCAGCGAGCCTTGTATTCAGGTTTTGGTGTGGAGTTTCCACACAGGCCCAGACTTGCCTGCATTTCTTTATTGTATCCACCTTGTGCATTGTTGCATTTTAAAATCATTTGTACTTACAATGCTATTATTCATAACATCCTGTGCATTGTTGCACGTACGTGCATTTCTCAGATATCCCTCAGTCTGTGTCTTAACACAGTAGTAAGGTTGTGTCAGGTGATGTCTCACCGTACTCCATTTACCCGTGCCCAGCCTCTGATATTCACCTTGTATATACATAAAACCTGGGAGCATCTGAGTACAGGGAGGACCTAATTCACCTTGGAAATGCAGCTACTATAGGCGAAGTCTTTGGCTGCAGGAGACTAAAAGACTTCTGTGCAGTGGGTAATTGCGTGAGCATCATAAGGTACTACCTATAAACCTACGGAACTGAGTGTCATAACAGTGGTCGAGTGGCGGCCAGCTTCAGGAAGCTTGCCCACTCTTATGGGCGGCCGGGAGTGTTATGATTCCTGTACTCCAGACCGGAGGAGATCTTATGGCAGGGATCTGAGTACAGGAAAATAAGCTGGTTGTGGGAGCTGGATAGCCTAGTAACCCCTGGCGCCCTAACTCCGTTGTCTCGCCCGTGTTATCAGAAATCCCCTGCGAGACTATGGTTGCTTGAGCCCATGGCAGCCGCGTTCGAAGGGCGGATTATGTCTGCCCAACCCCGATGCCCCCGCAGGTCTTAATGGGAGACAAGGGGAAGTCCGAGACAGGGTGATAACAAGGGGCCCTCTGACTAAGCAACCAGGCCAGGGGTTACAAGCTAACTAACTAAATCAAAAGGTATGTGCGGACTAGCCGCCAGGAAAAAGGACAACCAAGGATCCACTGATCCGACACTCCTATCCGGCACCGCCGGACACCAGAGTGGATCTGTGGAAGCGGAATCCTCCGCAAAGCTCCAGAACACAATTAAACAAAATAATAAACAGAAGCGGACAAGCCGCAACACACGGCTGCGCCGCGACTCACGAACACCACCAGATGTTAAAGGTGCTCGGTCAGACTCCAGGAACAGATGGTAACTTCCGAGTACAGGATCTCTGAGGACAGGAACAACCGAAAAGACCGGGACTGGGAACTCTCTGCAGCAGACACAGGCAAACAGGAAGCTATCACCGGCGTCTGTAAGAAGTCCTGAGGGTGCCTTTATTCAGGCACCCTCCAATCAGGATCCAGACAGGACAATCAAATAGAAATGCCGTGCAGCTTGCATGCTGCACGGCCAGCACATAATCAGGGTAATGAGAATAGACCCAGCAACGGGGAACGCGGCTGAACGTGGCGTCCCCGTTGCTAAGGTCAGAGCGGCTCCGTGCGCCCGGCGTCTTAGCGTTGCCAGGGAGCCGGCGGCTGAACGCGCACGGCGTCCCTGGTTGCTAGGCGCCGGGCCGCACGGCCGAGCGGACCCCGGCGCCTAACAGTACCCCCCCCCCTTGAGGAGGGGTCAAGGAACCCCTAAAGCCAGGTTTCCGAGGAAATTCACGAAAAAATGCCCTTTTGAGCTTTGGGGCATGAAGGTCTTCATCCAGGACCCACGACCTTTCCTCTGGCCCATAACCTCTCCAATGCACCAAAAAATAAAGCCGACCCCGGGACAACTTGGAATCGAGAACCTTCTCAACCAAGAACTCTTGCTGACCCTGTACATTAACTGGTGATCTCCCCTGAGATTTTTTACGAGGAAATCTGCTGGACGAAACATATGGTTTAAGCAATGAGCAATGGAAGGTATTTCCGATCCGTAAAGTCTTTGGTAAACGTAACCGGAAAGCAACTGGATTGACTTTTTTGATAATGAGAAATGGTCCAATATATCTAGGACCCAATCTGGCTGAGGTTTGTCGAAGTTTGATGTTGCGAGTCGACAACCACACCCTGTCTCCTACTTTAAAAGTGCACGGCCGCCGGAGCCTGTCAGAAAATTTTTTTTCCCGGAAAGCTGCTTTTCTGAGAGCCAGGTGCACTTTTTTCCAAATAAGTTTAAGATGAGAGGTCAGGGCCAGAGAGGAGACAGAGGAATGTTGAAAAAATGAATTAGCTCTGGGGTGGAAACCAAAAACTGCAAAAAATGGAGACACATTGGTGGAGGAATGACAGGCATTATTATAAGCAAACTCCGCCAATGGAAGAAACTCAGACCAGTCATTTTGGAGTTTGGCCGAGTACAAACGCAAATATTGTTTTAGAGATTGGTTAACTCGCTCAGTCTGTCCATTGGATTGTGGATGATAGCCGGAGGTTAATGATAATTTCATCTTTAATGAAGCACAAAAAGACTTCCAAAATTGCGCAATGAATTGTGGACCCCTGTCAGAAACAATATCAGTGGGTAACCCATGGAGTCTGAAAACATGACGGAGGAACAAGACTGCCAATCCCTGGGCAGATGGCAATCGGGGAAGAGCAATAAAATGGGCCATCTTGCTAAAACGGTCCACTACCACCCATATGACTCGGCATCCGGCTGACAGAGGGAGATCCACCACAAAATCCATGGAGATATGCGACCATGGCCTAAGAGGAACTTTCAAGGGCATAAGTTGACCAATAGGCAAAGAACGGGGAACTTTATGCTGTGCACAGACCTGACACGAAAAAACAAACTCTTTAATGTCTTTGGAAAGACCAGGCCACCATACTGAGCGGGATACTAATTCCAAAGTCTTAGCGATTCCCGGATGCCCTGCAACTTTGCTATCATGAAATTCCGCCAAAACAGTTGCTCTCAAAAACTCAGGAACAAAAAGACGACTAGCAGGAGTATTTCCCGGAGCTTGATGTTGAAGCAGCTTTAATTGGGAAAATACATCCTGTGTGAGACCTGCCTGATTGACTGAAGGCGGAAGTATGGGCGTAACAGGACTGTTGTCTTGAACCGGAAGGAAACTGCGTGACAGGGCATCTGCCTTGGTATTCTTGGAACCTGGTCTGAAGGTGATAATGAATTTGAAACGAGTAAAAAATAAAGCCCAACGAGCCTGTCGGGCATTCAGTCGTTTAGCCGATTCAATGTATTGAAGATTTTTGTGATCAGTCAAAACTGAAATGGTGTGGGTAGCTCCTTCAAGCCAATGTCTCCACTCCTCGAAAGCCCATTTAATAGCCAGCAATTCCCGGTTACCAACATCGTAGTTGGATTCTGCAGATGAGAATTTCCTGGACATAAAGGCACAAGGATGTAACTCAAGGGAATCTGGATCCTTCTGAGAAAGGATAGCCCCTACTCCAACCTCCGAGGCATCCACCTCAATAATGAAAGGTAATTCTGGGTTGGGATGTCTAAGGACAGGGGCTGAGACAAAGGCTTGTTTTAAGGCCTGAAAAGATAACTCCGCTTCACATGACCAATTGGTAGGATCTGCTCCCTTCTTAGTAAGTGCCACAATGGGAGCAACTAGGTCAGAGAAAGAGTGAATAAATCTTCTATAGTAGTTTGCAAACCCTAAAAAGCGCTGAATTGCTTTTAAATTGGTGGGTTGCGCCCAACTAAGGATGGCTTGGAGCTTTTTTGGTTCCATTCGGAATCCCCGAGGGGAAATAATGTACCCTAAAAAGGATACTTCCGTGACATGAAATTCACACTTCTCCAGCTTGGCATATAAGTGATTTTCACGTAATCTCTTTAGCACCTGACGCACCTGGGTAACATGTTGTTCCACGGAGTCAGAATATATCAAAATATCGTCTAAATAGACCACGACGAATCTTCCCAGAAACTCACGGAGCACATCATTAATGAGATCCTGGAAAACTGCCGGAGCGTTAGATAGGCCGAATGGCATGACCAGATACTCATAGTGGCCCGACTGAGTACTAAATGCCGTTTTCCACTCATCCCCTGACCTGATTCTGATGAGGTTATATGCTCCTCTAAGATCAATCTTAGAAAAAATAACAGCCGAACGTAGCTGATCAAAGAGGACAGAGATCAGCGGCAGAGGGTAAGTATTCTTTACTGAGATTTTATTCAAAGCTCTAAAGTCAATGCAGGGTCTGAGTGAACCATCCTTCTTCTCTACGAAGAAGAAACCTGCACTTAAAGGGGATTTAGATGGCCTGATAAACCCTTTCCCAAGGCTTTCTTTCACATACTCATTCATGGCCACAGTTTCAGGACCAGACAATGCATATAACCTTCCTTTAGGCAACGTGGCACCAGGAATTAACTCAATGGCACAATCATAAGGCCTATGGGGAGGCAAAATATCCGCATTGCCCTTGGAAAACACATCAACAAAATCCTGGTATTCCCCAGGAATATGTGCGGAACTGGCGGCAGCTACTCGGATAGGAAGCGTAATACATTCTTTATCGCAGATGGTAGCCCATTGTAGGATCTCCCCAGACTGCCAATCAATGACGGGATTATGAAAGGCCAGCCAAGGATGACCCAGAACCACAGGAACTGCTGGACAATGGGTAAGGAAAAACTCAATTTTTTCAGAATGCAGAGCTCCCACCGAGAGCAAAACAGGAGGTGTACATAGAGAAATAACCCCATTGGATAAAGGACTCCCATCTAAACCATGCATGGTGATACACCTACCTAAGGTTAGCTGAGGAATACCTAAGGCCTTGGCCCATGTTAAATCCATAAAGTTTCCTGCAGCTCCACTGTCCACAAAAGCAGAGACCGAGGAACAGAGGCTGCCATAGGAAACTTTAGCAGGAACCAACAGTGAATTATTTGAGGAGATGAGCTGCAGACCAAAGTGAACCCCCTCACAATTCACTTGGTCAGGAAGTTTCCCAACTTGTTTGGACAACTACGGGCAAAATGTCCCTTACCTCCGCAGTATAAACACAGACCATAATTTTGCCTCCTGGTTCTTTCTTCCGGAGACAATTTGGAGAGACCAATCTGCATAGGCTCCTCTATGTCTACAGGAATGGAAGGAACCCAGGGAGAGGACCCGACAGATGCCCCTTTTTCAGCCCTCCGCTCTCTGAGCCGACGATCTATTTTAATAGATAGCTCCATGAGGTTATCGAGGGTCTCAGGAGCGGGATACTGGAGGAGACTGTCTTTTATAGATTCCGATAAGCCGAGGCGAAACTGACTGCGCAGGGCTGGGTCATTCCAGCCACAGTCGTTCGACCAACGGCGAAACTCCGTACAATAATTCTCTGCGGGATTCCTACCCTGTCTAAGAGCACGCAACTGACTTTCTGCGGACGCCTCTCTATCAGGGTCGTCATACAATAGCCCTAAAGATTTTAAAAAGGCGTCTACAGACGATAAGGCCGGATCGTCTGTCTTTAAACCAAAAGCCCAGGTCTGAGGATCCCCCTGAAGTAGAGAAATAATAATCCCAACCCGCTGAGCCTCTGTACCTGAGGTAACTGGTCTTAAACGAAAATACAGTTTGCAAGATTCTTTAAAATTAAAAAACTGTTTTCTATCCCAAGAAAAACGGTCAGGCAGATGCATTTTTGGTTCAGGGATGACCCTCGGGGAAGTCCGTAACAGATCTTCCTGTGACCTCACCCGGAGGGACAGATCCTGAACCATCTGAGTAAGTTCCTGAATCTGACTAACAAGAAGCTGGCCAGGGTTTGGCCCAACACCGGTGGGATTCATAAGGCCGACAAAAATCTCCCAACTAAAAAGTGAAAAAATTTACTGTAAGTTAAATCTTTTCTTTTGTAGGCCGGTGATAATGTTATGATTCCTGTACTCCAGACCGGAGGAGATCTTATGGCAGGGATCTGAGTACAGGAAAATAAGCTGGTTGTGGGAGCTGGATAGCCTAGTAACCCCTGGCGCCCTAACTCCGTTGTCTCGCCCGTGTTATCAGAAATCCCCTGCGAGACTATGGTTGCTTGAGCCCATGGCAGCCGCGTTCGAAGGGCGGATTATGTCTGCCCAACCCCGATGCCCCCGCAGGTCTTAATGGGAGACAAGGGGAAGTCCGAGACAGGGTGATAACAAGGGGCCCTCTGACTAAGCAACCAGGCCAGGGGTTACAAGCTAACTAACTAAATCAAAAGGTATGTGCGGACTAGCCGCCAGGAAAAAGGACAACCAAGGATCCACTGATCCGACACTCCTATCCGGCACCGCCGGACACCAGAGTGGATCTGTGGAAGCGGAATCCTCCGCAAAGCTCCAGAACACAATTAAACAAAATAATAAACAGAAGCGGACAAGCCGCAACACACGGCTGCGCCGCGACTCACGAACACCACCAGATGTTAAAGGTGCTCGGTCAGACTCCAGGAACAGATGGTAACTTCCGAGTACAGGATCTCTGAGGACAGGAACAACCGAAAAGACCGGGACTGGGAACTCTCTGCAGCAGACACAGGCAAACAGGAAGCTATCACCGGCGTCTGTAAGAAGTCCTGAGGGTGCCTTTATTCAGGCACCCTCCAATCAGGATCCAGACAGGACAATCAAATAGAAATGCCGTGCAGCTTGCATGCTGCACGGCCAGCACATAATCAGGGTAATGAGAATAGACCCAGCAACGGGGAACGCGGCTGAACGTGGCGTTCCTGTTGCTAAGGTCAGAGCGGCTCCGTGCGCCCGGCGTCTTAGCGTTGCCAGGGAGCCGGCGGCTGAACGCGCACGGCGTCCCTGGTTGCTAGGCGCCGGGCCGCACGGCCGAGCGGACCCCGGCGCCTAACAGGGAGAACAGGCAAGTATGAATAAAACTGCTGTTTTATCCAGTTGTATCCATTAGTTTTTCTGCCAGTGAAGTATATCTACCTGGAAGATTAAATTGACATGGGGAGGAATTGACTAAACTGGTTTTTAAAATGTATGCATTTTTATGTGCGGTCTTTAAACTACTTGATCTACTAAAAGCCAAACCCCACATCAAAGTGCATAAATGAAAACTGCAAGCTCTCAATCTGCATTTGAGGTTTGGAGATCTTGCATGGAAGACTGCCGCTTAATAGTAAAAGGACATGGTCTGACAAGCTAGATTGGGCAAGCTACATGCTATTTGGACTATCTCACTTATCAACAAGTGTTAAAACAAAATAATAAAGGGGAAAATGTCTCCGCTTTTATGTAAGTGAAACCAGTCTATTCAGCATTAGGCACAATTATCTAGACATGATGGAGCCCCTGCTCCTGTTTTCGTCTGCTGCTTCGGGGACACAGTTTAGTGTAAATGCAGGGTCTTTTATAGCCCCTACCTCTCCTTTTTCCTGCCGGTACCAGCTCTTCACATACCCCACCCTACATGCCTAGACTAGGCAGGGCTGGCTCTAGTGTCTCTTTGTTGGCCATATTGGTGATGTTTATGCTGGATGCCACCATCTATGGTGAGGCATTTCCCAGTCAGCACCATAGTTTCCTGTACCAGGCCGTACAGGTGGACCAGAGGCTACAGTTGTGCACTTTGAGAGATAAGGTTTGTTTTAAATGTAAAATGTTGTGTCAAAACTACTAGAGAAAGGCAGAGGAAAAGGGTCTGGTAATGAATGGATTTAGTGGGATAGCACTTTGCAGATTCTACAGCACTAGCATCCAAACACCCAGGCTTTTCCTGTACCTCCCAGTATTTCAACTTCTCATGGGAAAACAGTGTGTTTCTTCAGAGGGGTAGTGAGAACTTGAAGGCCATCGCTTTTTCATATCAACTATTATCAGGGAGAAAGTGGGTACTGGGGAGTATTAGTATACAGTGCATGCTCAGATGGGATCAGTATGATTTGCCGATGGACGGGATGCCGGTGGTTAGAATACTGACAGCAGCATCCCATCCATCAGAATTCCAACAGCCCCCCCAGTAAGCACCCTAACCCTCCTCTGCCCCCTACCCTAACCCTCCCTTGTGGGTGCCTAACCTAACCCTCTCCAGTGGTGCCTAACTCTAACACTCCCCGCTTTGTGCCTAACCCTAACCCTCCCTTCCCTGCTGGCTAAACCTAAACCTCCCCACTTGATGCCTGACCCTAAACTGTCCTTCTATTTGTTTAACCCTAACCCTCCCTTCCCCGCTGGCT
The DNA here is from genome assembly GCF_028390025.1 of Pseudophryne corroboree. Lineage (NCBI taxonomy): Eukaryota > Metazoa > Chordata > Amphibia > Anura > Myobatrachidae > Pseudophryne > Pseudophryne corroboree. Next base: position 292,176,887 of record NC_086447.1, on the reverse strand, counting down.
AAACCTAACCCTCCCCGCTTGATGCTGAACCCTAACCTTCTCTTCTATGTGCTTAACCCTAACCCTCCTTCCCCGGTCCCTAACCCTAACCTTCCAGGCCCTGTAGCCTAATCCTAAGCCCCTTCTTCTGCCTAAACCTAACCTTCCCCGCGTCCTGCTGTCCGTATGATCGGGATGCCAGTTGTCAGTAATGTGACACCACCATCTCATGCGGCATTGGTATCTCAACATCAGCTTTGCCTCCTACTTCGGATTTCCGGTGTAGGTATGTTGACTGCCGGCATCCTGTCTGTCAGGAGGTTAACTGCTTCCCGCTCAGATGCCAATTTATGCATTATTGTGTACGTATGTCCATTTCTGAGCCATATGGAACTCAGGGCCTGATTCTGATTTCTACACAAAAGCCTAAGCAGCTGAGACTTTTCAGGCTTAGGACTTGCTAGGCATCGCAAGTGAAGCAGCTGCCCAGAATTCCAGAGTAAGGGAGCAGCACATGAAAAATCTTGGAGATAGGAGTGGGAGTAAGTAATCAGAAGACAGGAGAGTCAGCGTGCATTAGCCGAGCAAAGAGGATGAGTGGGAGAGTACAGGGAGATAGGTCAGAAATGTAAATGGGAGAGGAGTTGGTGTTTCAATTGGATTCTGAAAGGAAAGGGAATCCAGTGAAGGGCTTGAAGGAGCGGGAAGGGGGACGTAGTGCGTTTGGTGAGGAAGATGAGCCAGGTTGTAGCATTGAGGATAGATTGGAGTGGAGAGAGGTAATTGGCAGGGAGGCCAGGTAGGAAGAGATTACAGTAATCCAGTCTGGAAATGATCAGTGACTGGATAATGTTCTTGGTGGCATCCTGGGTGAGAAAGGGTCTGATCCTGGAAATATTTTTGAGATGAAAATGACTGGTTTGTGAGAGGTGCTGAATGTGTGGTTTGAAGGAGAGGGAGGAGTCAAGGATTACGCCAAGACAGCGTATTTGTGGGCTGTAGGAGATAGTTGTGCCATCAATGGATAATGAGATTGTGGGAGGTGAGGTTGTGGAAGAGGGTGGGGAGATGATCATTTCAGTCTTGGACATGTTGAGTTTAAGAAAGTGATGGGACATCCAGGAAGAGATATCAGAGAGACAGTTGGAGGTACGAGTAAGGAGAGCCGGGGAGAGATCAGGGGAGGAAAGGTAGATTTGAGTGTCATTAGCATAGAGGTGATATTGGAAGTTAAAAGAACTAATGAGTTCACCTAAAGAGGACATATAGAAAGAGAAAAGGAGAGGATCAAGAACGGAACCTTGGGGGACACCAACAGTTAGTGGAAGTGGGCGGGGAGGTAGTGTCATGAGAGGAGACAGAGAAGGAATGATCAGAGAGGTAGGAGGACAGCCAGGAGAGGGCAGTATTATGCAGAAGGAGAGGGTGATCCACAGTGTAAAAAGCAGCAGAGAGGTCAAGAAAAATAAGCAGAGAGTAGTGGCCCTTAGATTTGGCTGCATGGAGGTCATTGCAAACTTTTGTGAGGGCAGTTTCAGTGGAGAGAACAGAAACCAGACTGGAATGGGTCAAGCAGTGAGTGGGAGGAAAGAAAGGCTGTGAGGCAGTTATAGACAATACGCTCAAGGTGTTTGGAGGCAAAAGGGAGGAGAGAGATGGGTCTGTAGTTGGAGAGGGTGTTTGGATCAAAGGGTAGGTTTTTTAAGAATAGGGGAGACAAGAGCATGCTTGAAGACAGAGGGGACAGTGCCCGATGAGAGGGAGATTGAGAAGGTGGGCAAGATGGGAACAGGCAGAAGGAGAGAGGTAGCGGAGGAGGTGGGAGGGGATAGGGTCAAGTGGGGGGTTGTGTAGGAATGGATGAGGGCCATGACTTCCTCACCAGATACATGTGAGAAAGATGTCAGAGTTGGTGAGAGGGAAGGGGAGGGGTGACAAGGGATGGGTGGTGGCTGGTTGCTGGTCTGATGGGTTGTGATGTCCTGACGTTGGTTGTGTTGATGTTGGTTTTCAATGCCATTATACAATTTCTAGTAATCACTCATTGGTTATAAAGCACCATAATATTCATATTGAACTATTAATAAAGAAAATAATTGTTATCTAGAGAGTTTCCTGGTTGTGAAATCTATTAGAAACAGTATTGGCATTACAGAATAGACTGAAGTATTGGCTCTAGGACAGTCAGCCAGGCATTAGGTCCTGTTGACACCGATTGCATATAAACTACATTTGGTGATAGCTGAGGCGTCCTTATTTTTTAACTTTTGAATCACTTTCCAGGACCTAATTCAATTCAATAAACAGATTCCTGCTCAGCCTAGCAAAACCTACTAAAAGTTACTGAAATCACACATGGATTTTCAATGCGCTAAGCATAATTGCATTCAATCCCATGAATGAAGTCCGGCAATAATGAATGAATTGGTGTATATTTACTAATACTAGGATTTCTTGATTGTCACATTATCTTTATTATTACTCTGACTACAAAAATACATGGTAAACTGCTGTACGATAGGTGTGGGAGTCAGGAATACGTGATTAATAAGTACTGTGCTGTGCAACTATATCAGGTAATTCACACCTGGAACATTGTAATCATAACCTAAGCTGTACATATTTCTGTTTGTATAGGGCTCATGCAATATAGATCCTACAGATCATGCACACGTGTCTAGGAGGCCTCAATTGTTCAAAAGAAATAAAACAAGTGGGAAATGTAGAATAATGGGGGTCATTCCGAGTTGTTCGCTCGTTGCCGATTTTCGCAACGGAGCGATTAAGGCAAAACTGCGCATGCGCATGGTACGCAGTGCGCATGCGCTAAGTATTTTAGCACAAAACTTAGTAGATTTACTCACGGCCGAACGAAGAATTTTCATCGTTGAAGTGATTGGAGTGTGAATGACAGGAAGTGGGTGTTTCTGGGCGGAAACTGCCCGTTTTCTGGGAGTGTGCGGAAAAACGCAGGCGTGCCAGAATAAAACGCAGGAGTGTCTGGAGAAACGGGGGAGTGGCTGGCCGAAAGCAGGGCGTGTTTGCGATGTCAAACCAGGAACGAAATGGGCTGAGCTTATCGCAGTGTAGGAGTAAGTCTCGAGATACTCAGAAACTGCTAAGACATTTTCTATTCGCAATTCTGCTAATCTTTCGTTCGCAATTCTGCTATGCTAAGATACACTCTCAGAGGGCGGTGGCCTAGCGTGTGCAATGCTGCTGAAATCTGCTAGCGAGCGAACAACTAGGAATGAGGGCCCATATCTGTAATAACATGCAATCAACTACGAAAGTGATTGTATGAGTCCCGGGGGACATTTATAACACAGGTCATTCGTTTACAGGTTGAGTCTCCCATATCCAAAATGCTTGGGACCAGAAGTATTTTGGATATGGGATTTTTTCATATTTTGGATAAGTGCATACTATAATGAGAGATCTTGGGGAAGGTACCCCAGTTTAAGCACAGAATACATTTATATTTCATATACACCTTATACTCACAGCCTGAAGGTCTTTATATAATATTTGTAATCATTTTATGCATGAAACAAAGTTTGTGTACATTGAACTAACAGATAGCAAAGGTTTCACTATCTTAGTCGCGCTCACAAAATTCCTTATTTTGTAATATTTCGTATTTTGGAATTTTTGTTATGGGAGACTTTTCCTGTATTAACAAATAAGGGTCGGTATGAAAAGGTGGATAAGGTTTCTGTCACGACGCTGCCGGCCAATTCCACAAATACGCCAATTTGAGAATTGCCACATGCGACGTGGGGGTCACTTTTTACACACACAAGATTAATCAAACACCTTAGCTGCCACCAGCAAGAGGAAATTAGCGTCTAAAGGCAAGGTAGCCTTTGCTTCTACCTGTCACACACACACTGCAATACTTAGAAAAGTAGGTAGATGTGAGCCACACGTGCCCTGAGTTCATAAGAATCACAGGATCAGAACTAAAATTAGATATTTCATTTCAAGAATACTTCAGAGCTTTAGTTACAAAAAGGTTACAAAGATTATTAAGAATATTTTAAAAACACGCACAGAATACAGCAATCTCAACAAATGAAAAGAAATAAAAAATACAGAAAACCTAACTCTCTTACTCAAATGAACTTAGGTCATCTCCAACATATTGTTGAGTCCCCAAGAGATGCACTTTCTGTCCCAGTGAGAGGCACATATATAGTCCTCAGCTTCATCAGCCTCCACCCTTGGGATTTTTAACTACTTCCCTACTGGACAGTAAACATACACAATTTTTACATACTTGGTACTTGGCAACAGGTGGGGGGGAGGGGGTGTCACCAAAAGGCATACTGTATGAATCTCTTTCAAAGAGAGTTAGTTCTGGGATCTGGGTGTCACATCTTCCTTGCATGGAGTTGTGGATTGAAGTTCTAGAGGTTTATGATGTTAGCCAGGAAATAGGATTCCTGAACATACCAGTCAGGGCATTTGTCCCACTTCCCTGGTCTGTTTACAGAGCCCCCATGTTGACATAACAAACAAATTGGGCTTTTCAGACCTCAACGTCCAGAACTTGGCAATATCTGCTTTTGATGTAGAAATGCATCCCTTTTACAACGTTATGTCAGGGTCCCAGATCACAGATAATTTTGGACAATACACCACTCTGAGGTCAGCTCACAGGAGAAATTGTGATTTCCCTGACATCTCCCTCTTATCAGTATTTATAACCTCTGGTCTGGTCATTGCTTTCATCCCTAACTTTATGGTCTGTAGATAAGACAGAACCTACTCTCTCTCACACAACCTTGATGCATGGAGGTTAAACGCAGGACATTGCCTGTCATCCATTTTGTCACATCTAAGATGAAAGAATACAAAATTATATGTATAGTCACTTGAAAACATTATTGGTGATTATTTCTGCAGGTAATCACCACACCTTAGATCACATATAATTTGTGATCCTCCTTTCTGTATCTTTTGTGCAGTAAGTGTACTGCACTGCACAGTCACTCCACTGTAGAAGGCTTTATGGTTATTTACTCCGTACTTTGCGGTAGCACCTACTAATTCATGGAACATATGCATGTGCATGCCCCAAGAGCCACAAATTACTATCTGTCTTCAGCACCAGCCCTTAGAGGTAATTCGCTGGATTGAAAACAATGCAACAATATTGACTGATGATGAAAACAAGAAGCACTAGAGAAAAGATGCATGTAGTTTACAAGACGTGAAGAACTTTACTTCACATCTGAAATTGATAAAAAAAAGTATGGCCAGACATTTTACAACAGGGATGACAGTTTCCATCTATTTATAATTCCCATCTCAGCCTGTGATAGTAATGCTTCTCAAGAGTCAAAAACATTTCCACAGTGCTTTTAAAGGATACAGAGAAATGAGAATGTCAGAAATGATAGAGCAGAAGAGGATTGTATTCAGTCAAGATTGATGCACATAATGTACAACCACCTGAAAGCATCTGGTTTTATGTGCACCACTGAACGATATACAAGTAGGTCATTTGAAAATGAAATATACTAAATGTTATTGAGGAGAAAATGGTAGACATGTTCAGTATAATGAAAGCTAAAAATTCAATCCTAATCATTTGATCATTTATAGCACAGAATATTTTGGAATGGTAAAATAAATTCTCATACATAGATAAGTTAAATGCAAAACTATTTAAAAATAGCATGTTTTCTGTAGAGATGTTTCCTCCCTATGGCGTTGTGAAAGTAGCTATTAGATGTAAGATAGTTAAAACATTCTGCTGTATTAAAGGAAATGTGCATACAAAATAGATTATTAAATTAATCAGATTATGGGGGAGATTTATTAAAGCTTGGAGGGAGATGTATACTAAGCCTTGGAGATAGAGTGGACTGAGATAAAGTACCAAGTACCAACCAGCTCCTACAGTAACTGTCATTTTTCAAACCCAGGAGCAGATGTATTAAGCCTGGATAAGTGAGAAGGCAGTGATAAAGAAGTGATAAATGGGAGGTGATAATGCACCAGCCAATCAGCTCCTAACTGTCATTTTTCAAACTCGTAATAATTGGCTGGTGCATTATCCCCTTACACTTATCACTCCTTTATCACTGCTTTGTCGCTTCTCCAGCCTTAATACATCTGCCCCACAGTCTGTAACATGGCATTTGGTAATTTATCCCTCTCCATTTTATCTCCCTCCAAGCTTTGATACATTTCCCCCTATACATGACATCTACTGTGAGAAATCCGTGCAATTCACATGGTTTTACAATTGCGTCTGAAAGGATGTAATGCCTACACAATATTGTGTAATTAAATGAGAATTTATTTGTAACACAAAGTTAGCGCGTTCCACTCCTCTTTTGAGTGGAGATATTCAGTAATCATAAAGGGTAGGTAAAACAAAACATAACATCACATACATATAATTACTCTTGACAGGGAATGGAATAGGTAAAAAGGTAGTGTGCAAATATGAAGGTAAGTGGTAATAGTTTGTTTGTTAAAAATGCAGAGGACCAAAAACTATTTCCTGGGATAAGTGATTATTACACTGGTAAGATGGTTGTGGTACCCCTCAGTTGGTATGCGGGGTGACTCTTCTACAGAAAGAGCACAGTGTGGGGGCTCCGGACTTAACCGCTATCTACCAGCATCTGACTGACACAGAGGACGCCTTGTTACAAGCACTCTTTGGTTTTCAGAATGCCGGTATACTGTCACAGTCTAGAGGAGGGAAAAAAACAGCAGCTTTAAGACCTCCAACAGGACTACCCACCATGCTCCCCCCCTCTTACAGAGCCTTACCTTCATCTCTGCAGTGGTGTACCAGCGTCCGCTTACAGAAATCCATCCTTGGTTTGCCATCTTAATATGATGTTACACACTCTTTAGTTTGATGGTTCTCACAGAGCAAGCTGAAGGAACCAGTATCATAACAGGTCTTCGTGCAAAGATCTTCAGGGTCTGAGTTCTTCGCATTACTGCTGTCTAAATTCCTACTACTTACCTGTATTATTCATCTTACATACTGTACACCTTTGATGATGGTGGGGAGCCGTTTGCCACTAGGGAAGTTGGGAGAACCTTAAAGTGAAACATGACTATTAGCTTTTGTTAAGGAGAGCTCTTTTTAGAGTTTTTGTAGTTATTATTTTACAAACCTGCTAATTGCTCTGATCCATTACATAGTTACATAGTGAGATTGAAAAGAGACAAAATGCCCATCGGGTTCAACCTGTATTCTGTGTTAAGCTGTGCATATTATAATGCACCTGCTGAAGTAATGGTTTAGTACCAATTGACAACCATGGTTCTTACCACTCCCAGATATTTAATGTCAATATGTTAAATGCTATAGCCATGGATACTTTTTCCAGTTATAAATTTGTCCAATCCGTTTTTAAATGCATTTACAGAGTCCGCCATTATTACCTTCTCCGGCAGGGAGTTCCAAATCTTTATTGCCCTTACCGTGAAGAACCCTTTCCTATGTTGTGTACAGAATTTTCTCATCCAAATAAGTTGTGTATCATTGAGGGAGATGTAGTCAGGATCCCAGTGGTCGGGATCCTGACAGTCATTATCCCGAAACTGGAATCCCAATGCTCACAATACCGACAGATGGAAAAGGTAAGTATTAGGGTTATTTGAAGTGTTAGGCACTAGGGGGAGGGATAGGGTTAGGCCGTGGGGTGGGGTGGGGGGCTAGGGTTAGACTGCAGGAATGTCTGAGCATTGGGATTCTGCTGTCGGGCTACTGAACATTGGGTTCCTGGCCGCTGGTATTTTGATACCAACCCATTGAGGGATTACTTTTGGTGGATTAGCTGAAGTTAATTGTATCACATATTTAAACTTCTCACTATTTTTTTTAATCTTAATTTATTTTTACTAAATTGCTTAGAATTTGTGCACTAGTTTCTTTTAACTTTTTCTCTTCATTTACCTTTTACTCAAATGAAAAGAAGATTCAATGACATTAGTAAGCACTATTCTAATAATCATTTGTCTCTCTGGACTAGTTTTCTGTAGTCACCTTCATTGTGAGAAGTGATTATTTTCTTTTTTGGTAAATGCATTAAAACTATGGGGGAGATGTACAGTATAATACATTGGAAAAAGTTAAAGTGGTGTTAGGGAACTCCAGCACTATTTGTGCGAAACCCCTAGAGCTGGTGAGAGGGTCTTCCACCAATAACAGCCGTTTCTGTTCCCATAGAGCTGAACGCACTCACCGGTACTTGAGATGCTATCTGGTATTAACCAGTAGGGGCTCCCACAATAGGTAATAACCTGGATTGTAGCAGCTGGCAATCCAAGAGTTAAATGTAAGCAGACTAGACACAACAATGGTAATTGCAGACAGACTTTGCTGGCTGAAGACTGCTGGACTGGATTTGCAGTGGTTACATGACAGGACAATGATTACTGGAGTAATAAGGTGTTAGTTGCAGGTGTATACAGCCAGGCGATAGTTAACGGAGAATCAATCAGGAGCAGGGTGTATACTGAGAGCTGACAGAATGGCAAACAAATGCAGGGATTTGCTATATGAATTGTGGCTAGGCTGCAGCCTGAAATAACAGGAAATACAACAGAGGGAATAATTCAGATCTGATCTCTGCGCTGCATTTTTTGCTGCCCTGCGATCAGATAGTCGCCGCCTAGTGTGCATTCCTATGTGTTGCAGAGCTGCACAAAAATCAGTTTGTGCAGTCTCTGCGCAGCCCAGGACATACTTATCCAGTGCGTTTGAATCCTGCTGATTGGGGCCGGAGCTGACGTCAGACACATTCCCTGAAAACGCTTGATCCCACCTTAGTTTCAATCATCTTGCATATGCCCATGTGAATGGATCTTTCGCACCATCTCATCTCTGCCTGCTGATGCCCATTGTAGCCGTCCGACGCGCCTGCGCATTGCTGTGCATATGCAGTTCGGATCTGATTGCCCGCTGTGCGAAATTGCACAGCAGCGATCAGATCTGAATTAGGCGCAGAGTGGCTAAGCTGTGACTTGAGAACAGATCTGGGAATAATGGAAACAGCTGTAGATTTGCAGTTATAGACACTGCTAAAACGAATGTACTGTAGCGCAGTGGGTGTGCTCAGTCACACAGGCTGGATATGCATAGAACTAGGACTGAATATGACTGAACTGACAGTGTGAATCCACAGGAACTTGTTGGAACTTGACACAGACCAAAGGAGACACAAAAGGTAAGCTGGATGTTCTTGGCAAGGCAAGTGTGCAGAGCTGGGATAATACAAGACACAGGTGTAGGGCAGAATCCAGTTTGGCATAAGAGCAGTACTGGCAGGAACAGCACACTGAGGACTTGAGGCAAGGTATAAGAATGCAGGAACACAAAGGCAGGGAAATAGGACTCAGGAACAGACAGGCAGGCTGGGAACTGTACAGGGTATAGCAACTGTGTGAAAAGCTCACTAGGTGCAGGAACTAGGGAATATCACCAGCAAAAGGAACTGGCTAGAATCCCTAATGAAAGGGAGAGAGACCAATCACAGAAGTAATCAGGCTGGAGTCAAGGCATTCCAAACGTGTGTTGCTGCACGAGCAGCCAGCATCCTAGTTGTTAGGAGACAGCCAGAATACAGACAGAAATGGCAGCAGCAGCGACACATAACAAGTGGAGAAAGTTAAAGTACTAACCAATCAGCTTGTAACTGTTATTTTATTGGCTATGTTTGAAATATAATGGAAGCTGATTGGTTGGTACTACTTTATCTTACTCCAATATATATATATCTCTCAGTGGTCATTTTCTAACTGTCCCCAGCAACGCTAAATGCAATCTGCCCACATATCTTGGGATCCATACAGCTAGATTTCTTTAAATTTGGCTCCCACTGTATGTGAAATTAAAGACTATTTTTTAGCTTAAGTTGTGTCATTCAAGACTCCTATGCCAGATACAATGTTTTTCTTGTTTGCATGACACAATGGCCCTCATTCCGAGTTGTTTGCTCACTAGCTGCTTTTAGTAGCATTGCAAACGCTAGGCCGCCGCCCTCTGGGAGTGTATCTTAGCTTAGCAGAATAGCGAACGAAAGATTAGCAGAGCTACTACTAAATAATTCCCTGCAGTTTCTGAGTAGCTCCAGACATACTCCTAGACTGCGATCACCTCAGTCCGTTTAGTTCCTGGTTTGACGTCACAAACACGCCCTTCGTTCAGCCAGCCACTCCCCCGTTTTTCCAGCCACTCCTGCGTTTTTACCTGGCGCACCTGCGTTTTTTAGCACACTCCCTGAAAACGGTCAGTTTCCGCCCAGAAACACCCACTTCCTGTCAATCACACTACGATCACTCGAGGCGATGAAAAAACGAGCTTGTGTAAATCTACAAAGTTTTGTGTGAAAGTACTTAGCGCATGCGCGCTGCGTACCATGCGCATTTTTGCCGCTTTTTCACTTGATCGCTGCACTGCGAAAATTGGCAGCGAGCGAACAACTCGGAATGACCACCATTATTCTATAAGAAAGGCAAGGAAATTTATCAAAGCTTCGAGAGAAATAAAGTACCAACCAATCAGCTCCTAACTGACATTATTCAAACATAGCCTGTAACATGACAGTTAAAAGCTGATCGGTTAGTTTTTTTTTATCTCAATCCACTTTATCTCTTGACAAATTTTGATAAATATCCCCCATGGTTTTTTAATAAAGTTCTTGTGACAACGACATGCCTGGACAACTGAGAGCATTCATCTTTTACATTTTTCCCTATCTGTAAATGTACCTTATTTTCATTCAAGTAGCATGATTTATGACAGACCTGTGAGATTAGGAAAACTGTATGAGTAAATGAAGATAAAGACTTGTCTTTATTACATTATTCCTTCAGTACCAGAGGAATGCAGGACCCTGTGTACAAAATATAATTATTAATAAATAACAAACAAGCATACGTTTCAGGATTTGCTTTAATTTGTTAAGTTCCCAAGCTGCAAAATTCTAAGCTTTCCTGTAAAGTGATTCACACAAATGTGACTTCTGAATTACTTACATTTAATTGCAAATATGTCTAGATGAAATATATTTATGTTGAGTTATCATTATTGACAGAACCCATCTTGATGGTTTAATTGAGTTTATTTACATAGAATCTTTACTGGGAAGACTAGATGGGCCTAGTGGTTTTTATCTGCCATAAAATGCAATGTTTCTATGCAATCTTCTCCCAATATATTGTTATAGATGGTGTATAATGGAATGGAATACTCAGAAAAAATTCTACTAATTCTACTTTCTGGAAAATCTCCTGTTTTCAGTGGTCTGTAGAATCATGTCATATGTTTCAATAATTCTGCTAGGAAGATAAGGGTTTTGGCATGCATTTAGTTTAGTTATATTTAGTTATACATGAATGGAAATGTGTATCTATAATGGCTGCATCTTTTTTACCATTTCTTTTCTGTATACTATTTCTGCTGTTTACATGCAAGAGGCAATTGCACCATTAAATCATATAAAGGGTAAGCGAGATATGTAACTGACTATAAAGTGACAATATCCAAATATGTTACTTGCAAAGTGGTGAGTTCTTGGAAATGCCATTTACATGGCAGATTTGGGTTCATTGCTTTTCCTACTTGTTATATAGAAATAATAAAATATAACACAGACCCTTGCTGTTTCACCAAAACCTATTCCCTCTTATTTGAGCTCATTAGTACAGGAAAAGGTTTTCTCTTTATTACATGAAATGCTTAGAGATAAATTACATTATTGTGGATGAAAAAATATTTACTTTTTAATAGTCATTGTAGGGTCTTATCGTGTACCTTAGAGGTTCACTTGGTACCGTCATTTCTTTTAACAAATTTTACCAAAGCCTCCTTAATTTCTTAATCTATGCTGATGTTGTAATGGGTGTTCCCACCCTGCCAACTTTGCTCATGGTTGTATATGTGTACCCAGGTTTGGTAAATGAATAAATAGTGCTTAATACCAACTTCAGATGAGATGGTCTTTTAATGACACAGCTCACATCTCATGATACCATGCCCTCGAACTCCATCTCCCGGTGTTTAAAAATGTGCAGAACTAATTTCCTCCTGAAAGCCCAGCCCCAGACTGTGATGTGATTATCTGACCGCCAAAATCACATGTCGACTGACCCACAGAGAGACGTGCATAAGGCATTCTGGTGCATATGTGCGGACTGCTAACTTCAGCGTTATCAAGTGCAAAGAGGGGAACTGAAGTCGGAGATAATGCTGTAGGGGTGATGGGAATATGCAGCAGGGGTGGGAGGGATAATGCTGTAGGGGGCATCAAACCTAGAAGGGAACGGGAAATGCCTCAGTGGACCTACAGTACAAGGCTAATTGGAAAATGCTATAAGGGTCTTGGGATAATGGTAAAGTTTTCCACTAGACACACCCACAGGGTGATGCTAGATATCCACTAGGCATTTTTGTTTTGGACTAAAACATTATTTTCTTTTTTTTATTAATGAATTATAAAAAAAATCAACAATTTATGAGACATTTTTGTAAAAAATATTTGTCAGTCAAGTAGTTGAAACCAAATGAAAAGACAAAAAAATATATTAAGGCATTACATAAGTATATTCAACTTAATTTAATAATTTGTATAAGCAACCTTTAGGTGCAATTACAGTAATAATTCTTTCAGATTTCCATATCTGGACAAGTCCCATCCTTCTTTGCAAAACGACTTCAGTTCATTAGGTTGGATGGAAACCATTTACAAAAAGCTATTTTCAAATCAGTTCATACTGTAGATTCTGGTTTGGTTGAGGTCTTAATATTGAGTGGACCCCTCCAAGAGCCTGATTTTATTTTCTATATGAATCACACTATTGTGGCTTTTCCTGTGTATTTTCAGTAACTGTCCTCCAAATCTTGCCCAAGTCCAGACAACAGCAGATTTCTCTATATGTTCTTCCTTCCAACTTGACATTTCTTTCAGTCCTTAAAGCAGTGAAATTTTCTGACTTAAGTGCCAGGTGCAATGCTGTTGGTGCACATGGAAAGCCCTCAACCAGCATCTCGGCACTAGTTAAATCATATTTCTGCACACATGTCAGGATGGTGCTTGAAGAAATCCTATCGTTGCAGGTTTTATACACGGCCACTCATTCCCGGAGATAAACAACATCGTGAAATCCCCCGATTGAGGCCAAAAACAAATCAGCTTTGGTCTCATGAGATCATTTGATACTGTACGTCAACAAACTCTAGATGGGATTTCATGTGAATCTTCTTCAATAATGTTTACTTTTTGCCCATTGAACACAGGTCGGAGTTGGGGCTTCAGATATACTTACCCCTTTCACATCGCCACTGGGACTCGGGTTGTTGCAACTCAAACAGGATGCTTGGAGATGACGCATTCTCCAAGCGCTATTGAGCCAGCCTATCAGCAGCTTTTTAGGCATAACCGAGTCATCAATGCCTTTCACACTGCAGCCAACCCTGGTCGGACCCAGGTATAACCCAGGTAGTGACCCAGTTAGCGGACACAGGATGCATGACCTGGGTCAACCATTTCACACCAAACCTGGACTCAGATCATGTTAGCCTGCCCTGGAAATAACCCAGGTTCTCAGCTCAGTGTCAAAGATGTACTTCTGGTGTCCCCGGTGCATTTCATGGGGTTCAATTTTTGAGGACAATTTCATTTTGCCAACTATACAGTTATGTTATATTCTAACCATGTCCTTATTTTGGACATAACTATGCTCAGTTGGATATTAAACATTTTTAAATCTTCCTACAGTATATGTCTTCCCTAATTTTGAAGTATACTCCAATATATTTCTATTGTTTGAAAAAGCACTTAACAGCACTGAGACTAATCACAAGTCATACACATATGGGAGTAGATTTACTAAAACGTCTAAAAATGAAAATTGGTGGAGTTGCCAATAGCAAGAAATCAGATTCTATCATTTTGTAGGATGCAGCAGAGAAATGATAGACAGAATCTGGTTGCTATGGGCAACATCATCACTTTTCCTAACTTTTAGAAGTATTAGTAAATCTACCCCACAGACTTAGGGGTCTATTTACTAAGCCTTGGATGGAGATAAAGTCGCTGGAGATAAAGTGCCAGCCAATCGGCTCCTAATTGCTATGCCACAGGCTGTATTCTAAAAATGACAGTTAGGAGCTGATTGGCTGGTACTTTATCTCCAGCGACTTTATCTCCATCCAAGGCTTAGTAAATAGACCCCTGAGATATGTATAAATGGTATGTTCTGCTTATAACTTTACATAAATGCTATATTACCTTTATGCATAATGCTACTTTACTAAGAGTGTTGTCCATCTTTTTCTATCTGCTTATGGCCTTATTTGATTGTTTGGGGACTTTTTATATATATTTTTTATTTTAACTACGTAAACATTTGTGTGTATGAAATGGCAAGAGATACATTGTAAACCGATGCGTGATGTCCACACTAGTGATTATCAAACCTCGTGTAAAGAAGCTAAGCAATCCTGGGCTCCTATCCATTGGATACAGAAGGGCTGCTACTGGCTTTAGATTACAAAGAATTTTTAAATCTTTCTTGGCTGCAAAATAGTCTGGGGATCACTGAAATAATTTATTTCCCTATATATTATGAATGAAAAACATGATATTGCAGAATTCTGTGTATTAGCCATTGCTTGATGATAGATGGTCTGTAAAGGTCTGCCAGTGGTTATTGCTGGAATACAAAATAGCTCATTTATTTTGAGATGGAAGTTTTATGGAGTGTACTTTTTTTTAAAGTACAAATGATCCAAATATCAATACACCACAATTTCAACAAAAAGGTGGCATGTCTCAATTTAAAGGTGATCTTGGCATTCAGCATGTGATTTTCTAAAGGGAAAGTCTTTATTAATTTCTTGGCATTAATAATTATACATTGGTACTAATCAAATTTAAATTTTTGCATATATTAAATTATGTTTTTTTGTTTTTGTTTTTTTACCAGACACTATATATGTTACTGTATAATATATAATATTACTGTATAACTAACTAGTAGGGTCAACAAGAATACACATTTTTTGCAGTCAGTCATTAAAATGTGTATATACAGTATTATAGAACTTTAATTCAGTTTCACACCAAATTAAACATTTTCTTGTGTGGTTTTTTTTCTCTTCTTTTGATGAAATCTGATTTTAGGTTTTATGTTTGTACTGTAGTGTCTTTGACTCATGTAGAGTTAATCAAAATGGCAATGCTTCCTCAGATGTAAGAGATATATTACTGGGAGTTCGCAAATATGTTGTTAATCTCCGATTCTGTTTCCTGACTTTATCTGTTTACTGTTGATGGTGACTTTTTGTACAGTATCTGCAGAATACATACAGTACTGAACATTTAGTAAAAATGTCAACCAACAACAGATCAGGAAATAAAGAGTCCAGCTCCATTTGACTGAGGTATTCAAAATCTTCATCCTTGTTAAGATGCTGTTACCGTGTAACCTTCTATAGCCAAAATTAGTTTATCTAAATGTAAAAAGTAAGTATAATGGCAAGCAAAGAGAATGTAGAGAACTCTTCACTTTTCACTGTCCTTGTTTCCTTAGATGACTTGCTTTGTTTAATACATTTTGGTAAAATGTAAATGCTGAATATATGCTGTGTTAAACTATTATACCAGTACATAATTCCCCTGTTGAACCATTATTTTTTGTTTTATAGCAAATTAAAAACCCACTTTGTACTTTTGTACGCCTTTGAAGTGCTACACCTGGTTGTGATGATATATCAGATTAATATTTTGCAGTGCAGCGTGGTAGTTATATTTTATATATAACATTAGTGAGAAACTCAGTGGGTGGAAAAGACATGAATGAATGATCCTGATGATATGTCCATACACTGTCTTGTCATGACTTAGGGGCTGATTTATTACCATCTGCATCTGAGGATGGGATGTGATAAAATCGACCCAATCCGCATGATAGTTAATTACATCACATGGATGTATCAAATATCGGATGCAGGGACAGAGCTTGTGAGACAGCTCTGTCCCTGCGATGCCTCTCCACAGAAATATTGGGGTGTTTTTCATAAAAAAAATACCCAGAGTATGTGCTGCACATGCAGGGTTGCCAACATTGCTGCGGCTACCACTGCCGCCAGGTCGACTCCCCCATCTTGACTCTCCCCAGACCCACGCTGCCACCAGCTGATCATACTTGCCTACCTGGGGATCAGTGGTCGGAGCTTCTGGAGGGCTGATGGTCATCGGGCTCCCTGCTGCTACAACCTCCGGCGCTGTAAAGTGAGCTGCCGCTTTGCAGCATCACTTTACTGCAAAGGGGGTCACAGGAGTGGCAGGGTGCCCTGATGACCAACAACCCTACAGGAGCTCCGCTCACCGGTCCCTGGGTAGGTAAGTATAATTTTTTAATATACTTTGATCAGCTTGTGTCCATCTCACATAGCTGATCACACTGCTGGTTCTCTGCACAGCTTTCGCTGTGAGCCCTCGGTTAACATTGTCTCAGGACAGCGTTATTATCACAGTGCTCACTGCGGTATTTTTTTTACAAAAATTGGTGTAAATTTAGTCAGATGGCATTTCCCACTTATAAGTATGGGAAATGTGATCTGGTTACTAAAAAAAAGTGAATTAAAGAGTTTGGAGCAGTTTTTCACGAAAACTGCTGTAATAAAAAAAATGTTAAGAAAGATTCCTGTATGTACTGAAACTAACCACTATTACTGAATCATATACTGTAGCAATGAAATCACCAGAAATGAACATGTTCCTCCCTTCTATTCAGCTCTTTACCTGTATTATATGTCCCAAAACATCTGCATTATACTGTAAATGTGTAAAATGGAAGTTTTTTTCAGATGAAGCTGACATAAATAGCTAAAAATATACCCTATAAGACTCTGGTGAAACAAGTCATTATTGATGCCTGAATTAGTACAGTAAGTTCATATTTGTAAATGTAATGAATATTTTCATTGCTTGTAAACTTTGTAGGATATCCCCCGAAAAAAAAAAAAAAATATTAAGTATTACCTGGAATTGTGTAGGAGGTACCATAGCAGCCAAAAGGTGTGTGTGTGTGTGTGTGTGTGTGTGTGTGTGTGTGTGTGTGTGTGTGTGTGAGTGTGTGTCTGTGTGTGTGTGTGTGTGTGTGTATATATACACAGAAAACACACAAAACACAATTATGCTCACCAGCTATACCCTCAGTTTCCTGCCAGACGGCTGGCCCTTCTTCCTCGCTCCTGTAATAGAACACACAATACAGCCACATGGGACGTGGCGCTGCTTACGCAATACAATGGAGAGACACTTATGCAGAGGTTATGACACAATGCAGTTATACTGTTTCAACCTTGTGAGACTCACCAGCACATAACTTCCGACACCCTACCTTTAATGGGGGCCTGGCTGTGGGGAAAACTTGAGTACTTACCACAGTTTACCTTTAATGGGGGCCTGACTGTATCCCCTAGATCTTGGGGTCTACTCTACCTAGCACCGTATCATCAGATACCACGGCCTAGCGCCAACTTACACATCTGCGGCCTAGCGCCGCATCATCAGATAACATGGCCTAGCGCTGACTTACCACACCACTTAATCTCACCATGTAAGACTGCTGGGCCTTGTGTCCTTGCATATAGCAACCCTGTTGAACACACAATAGCTTTGGGCTCCCCTGCCCACGGTGCCCCGGCCTTTTGCTGTCTATCTGGGGGACTTGCTATTGGGTCTGTTGCTCACCTACCTAACCCTGCACAGAAACGTGGGCCTTTTTCCCCAGCCTACTGTTGCCGTTGTGAGCCAATCCTAACCCTGGAGGCCTAACTCCTAACACAACATCCTATTGGGGACTAGTGCCCATATTGCCTGCAGGCCTAGAGCCTGAGGTGGCCGCAGGCCTAGTGCACATATTGCCCCGTGGGCCTAGTGCCTGTATTGCCCTGCTGGCCTAGTCCCCATATTGCCTGCAGACCAAGCGCCTGAGGTGGCCGCGGGCCTAGTGCCCATATTGCTCCGCGGGCCTAGCGCCCAAACGCTGGTGGTCTAGGGAGGAGCTGGTTGGACTTAACCATCCTAAAGGTGGTGGCTGGGCCAAGCCTGGTCCGGCCCCGCCCACCGTGTGGACTCCCAACACCTTCGGGCTTCCTGGAGTCTTCACCTGGGATGGGGTGGCCAGTGAAAGCTCTTTTCTGTCGCACTCTGCTGTCCCAGGACTTCCGATGTCTTCACCGACAGGCGTCGGCTCTTTGCACTTAACCCGGCAGGCAGCGTCCTGTTTAAGCTCTTTTACGATGGCCGCCGCCCGCCGAGACTTCCGGCGCTACTCCAGCTTCTTCTGTCTTCTCTCTTCAGTAGCTCTTCTCTGCTCCTTCCCAGCCGTCAAACTGAGGCCTCGCACCCGGCACTGGCTAATATTAGCCAGCACCAGGGGGTGGGGTTATGACATGGTGAGCCAGGATTAGCTCGCCGCCGCCACTCCTCATTGGCCACCAGCCAGTGAGCCGTGATTGGCTCACAGTGGGAGCCAAATTCAAACTGCAGTGCTGGGATTGGCCGAGCCTGCATCCGCCCACCACCATTGCCCACGTGTAGCAGTGGCGACGATCCAGATCCCGACTCATCCTGGACAAGCGATAGGGTGCACAGTAGCAGGGCTAGTGGAAGCGCTAGTACACTGGCCCTTGCTACATTGTCATCAGATAGACAGTTCCCCATAACCCGCCAGTGAGGGGGGGAGCCCAGAGTAATAAACTGTACTGTAGTGGCATTGGTGTACGAATGAGGTCCAACAAGGAGTGATAGTGGTAGCCAGTCCAAAGCTTAGAGGTCGCCACTTGGAGTGGACCAGCCAGCTACAGACCGACCGGCCAACCACTTCCCTAGTCTAAGGGATGCGTTATCCTGTTAGGAGAGACATTGCCCTTTGAGGGAAAGTCAACTGTCAGTATTGTGGTTATTAAAGCCATCCCTCTGATTGGTATTGCTACAAATGTCAACAGAAGAGCATGTTATCAGTACTGATTAAGCCCTGATTAATCTAGAGTGACATAGTTCCCAATGCAGTGAACACCAAGGAACTAGTTTTCGCAGTGACCCCCTTTTATCTGCGCATCTCTCAAATGCTTATTGAATAAGGAAGTGCTCCTGCATTTGGGCAAAGGAAACTAGGGGTGTCATTCACCGGTGGTGGACATCCAAGTGCAACGACTACTGAGGAACAAGGAGAATAAGGACAGGGGCTAAATACTTTTAGCCAGAAACTCTGTCCCTCCTCATCTGAGGGAAATTGGAGTCTTGCCTCTACCGTGCACTGTTTAAAGCACTGATAATCCAGGAAAAGCACCCAAAGCATAGGATACAGTTGATAGTGACTTGCAGGTGAGACTCATCCGCTCATAACAGAGAATCAACTGTTTCACAATTTCCCCCGAATTTAGTTAAGGGGTCCATCCCCTCCAAGGTACCTCAGGTGTCAGGACATAACCTTGGCCCGCTGGCCATCATTATTACCCCAGCTACAAGTACTGTATTTATTTTTTTGTCCCTTGTTGTCTACTCTGCGCAGACCATAGCAGATAAACCCGGGTCTATATTCGCTTAGACTATAGTAAAGGTATAAACTTTTTTTTGTATTACATGCAGTAAAGTTGTAATATAGGATATTGTAATTTGGTTAGAGTTGTATCGAAATGTGCTTAATGTATTGAGTCACACTATTGGATAAACCAAGGCGGTATATACTAGAGACGAGGTACTGATCTATAAAGCACGTAATTTACTTACCTGACCGAGTGTAGGGTTCTTTGTTTTGTTGAAGACACAAGCCAGAACGAAAGCCAGAGAAATCTCAGAGTTAGGAGGAAGGACCCCGACCCGGGCAATCTCTGCTAACTACTCTAACTCTATTCCATTACTGCCAACCCAGGGGCTTACCCCTATACTTCCTGACGACATTTACAGAGGCCCCATAGCCCCCCCCCCCAACATAACGGGGGTAGCTTACCCAAGCAAGCCAGGGTATGCCAGCTTTGGTGGAGGCACTAAACAAATAGCCACAGAGTAACTATATATACACATGCAGGAACTGCATATAGATATAGAGTTTTAGGGGGAAGGAGCAGGTTAGGGTACTTTCTGGGGGGCTGGAAGCCATGAATGCTGTTGCACCACCAGCACCAGCAGAGCACCAGGCCTGGCAGAGAGTGCCTCCCCGGATACTTTGCTTCTCCTGCCCGTCGCCAGCCGGCCGCCTCCCACGCCTTTGTCCACGTCATCTCTGCAGGCGCGATGGCTGCAGCAACCATTGGGTTTGGGGGCCCTCTGTGTGTGGGGGCTTTGGGATGACCGCTTCTGTCACCTCCCTCTTAATCCGGCTCTGCATGACAGATATCAGAGATATGGGGGCTGCTTGATTGCCAAATTTTCTGAACTAAGGAAAAGTAAAGTCATTGTAGCCTATATGTTGCACTCTGCAAAAGTCAACAGGAGAGACATCGTAAGATGTCCCGCAAGTGAATGGGCACTTGCAATGGTCGCTCCCGGCTGCTGTCAGTGGGCCACAGCGCAGACCACACAGAGAATAGGTCGGGGTGGGGGGGCTTAACACATATAAACATATCTTTAATGTTGTATGTCATTTCTGTGATGGTTGCCTGACTTGGGGATCAGTAGCGCTGTGTGTATCACAGCCGCTGCTTGCATTCAGGATGCTGCTCTCAGCTTCTCCTTCCTGTATAAATCCGCCACCAGACAGGCAGAAAGAATTAAAAAGTTTTTACAGTCTATACTTGCACTAACACTTTAAAATAACACATAAAACATTTTGCAGAGCCTCTGCAGAAGCACCTTAAAACTTGTTGGGCGCTATCTGCTTTCTCCTCATGGCAGGTAGGTATGTTGCCCACAGGAGTGGAGTGGGCCAGCACTATTTCCACCTTTCCCAGCCCCAGCAGCCACTCACCAGCTTGTTCCCATGCAATTTAACAATTTGATCATCAGCTTCTCCTTTGTGGTGGCTGCGCCTGGTTGGGTGCTGGGTAACTTCCTGGATAGGTCACCTGACACTGCATAATGCCACACACCCTTTTAGCAGTATTATTGGCCACAGTGCGGCAATGCCCCTAGCTCCAGGCAGTTTCTGACTATCACAGAGGGGAGGCTGAACTCATAGCTTTCTCACCTCTGGTCTCTCCTCGACAGTCTAGGTATTTCTCACGGGGATTTCAATGCATGGGTGGATGATGAGCTCTCACGCCTGGTCTGGGCTTCACACAGGTCATTCCTTCTGCCACACATAAAAGTGGTCACACTCTTGATCTTGTCTTCCAGATTGGATTAGAAGTCGCTGACCTTAAAATAAACCCAGTCATCTGGTCAGACCACCACTCCCTTTGGTTCTCAGTTGCAACCCCTCAAATAAGATCTCTGCCCGTGGAGTTAACCAGGTATCCTCCAAGGAGGGGTATGACTCCCCAGGCTCTAGCAGCACATATGGATCTCTCTGCTGTACTGGGTTCCTTGTGAAGATCCCTGTTCCCTAGTCCGTTATTAAAATTGGGATGTTATAGCTGCAATTTATATTATCGCCCCTGTGCGTATAACACCTCGTAAACCACAACGTCGAGCTCCCTAGTTCGACAACAGTGTTAGTGAGCTCAAGAAAAGGGGGCGTAGACTGGAAAGACGATGGATGAAGACTAACCTAGTGGATGACAAAATAAAACTAACAAAGCATAACGAAGAATATCAATCGACAATCACCCGTAAGAAATCACAGTTCCTGTCAAATGAGATCACGGCATCAAATAATAGGCCAGCTCAACTTTTCCGCACAGTGGAGATGCTTTGCAAGCCAGCATGCCTGCAGACTGATGTAACTCTCTCCCAGGCAAGATGCAACGAGTTTGCAAACTTCTTTGCAGATAAAATATCCACCATCCGGGCTGGAATCTCCACAGTGCCATCAAAGGAGTGCCAAACTACAAAGCCTGCCAATATAAGCCACCTGCCTTCATGGACCAGCTTTAACCTAGTGGATGTAAAGGACATTGCTGATATTGCTCGGATTTTGTGTCCTACCACCTGTGCTCTGGACCCTGCCTCAACCAAACTTCTAATAGGTTGTATGGATATAATTGGTCCTGTCTTTGCAAAAATTGTTCAATGCTCTTTGCAGACAGGCATTTTTCCTGGACCCCTAAAGTAAGCAATTGTTAAACCTCTTCTTAAAAAAACTAATTTAGATACCGACTGCATGACCAACTACATACCTGTATCAAACCTTCCTTTTCTAGGAAAGCTTATTGCGAAAGTGGTGGCAAATCAACTGGAAACCCGTCTGACAACCTATGATATCTATGATCCTTTCCAATAAGGATTCAGGAGATGACATAGCACTGAAACAGCCCTGGTGTGTGTGTGTGTGTGTGTGTGTGTGTGTGTGTGTGTGTGTGTGTGTGTGTTAAATGATCTTCTGATGGCAAGAGACAGAGGTGACTGTTCAATACTAATCCTTCTGGATCTCTCTGCAGCATTTGATACCGTGGACCATGGGCTTCTGATTGAGCGACTGATACATTTTTGTGGACTGGATGGCACAGTCCTAACCTGGTTCAAATCATTTCTCACAGGCAGGTCACACAGAGTATTGTTTAAAGTATACTCAGCACCATCAGTGCAATTGCCTTGTGGTGTCCCAAAAGGTTCTATACTGTCCCCCATGCTTTTTGCAGTATACATGCTCCCACTGGGTGAAATTATCAGGTGCCATGGGCTGGTCTACCACTGCTATGCAGATGATACACAACTGTACTTGTCCTTTGCTCCGGGCACTGATAACCCAATAGCAACCCTAAATGGCTGTCCAGCTGAACTCCAGGAGTGGATGAGTGCCAGTTGGCTGCGACTGAACCCGGATAAAACAGAGACCCTTATGATAGCACCGTAACATCAAAGGACAAGACTGCAGCATAGCCAACCAACTGGACTTACACTCGGGGATTCAGAATTACAGACCAGTGATCGTTTGCGGAATCTTGGCGTTGTCCTGGATGGTGGCTTGACACTTAAACATCAGATATCAGCCGCAATCAAATCCTCATTCTTTCACCTGAGGAACATAGCCAGAATCAAGCACTTAATTCCCTCAGATGATATGCCAAAAGTCATATATGCATTTGTATCATCTCGATTAGACTACTGTAATGCCCTCTACCTTGGTCTACCAGCAAAAGAATTGCAGTGCTTACAGCTGGTGCAAAACACAGCTGCCAGGCTGTTAACCAACCAGCCCCGTTCTAGCCACATAACACCCATCCTCTACTCCCTTTACTGGCTGCCTGTAAGATGGCGAATCATCTTCAAGATTGGCTTACTGAGTTTCAAAGCATTACATGACCAAGGCCCAAGGTACCTGAAACAGCTTCTGACCCCATACTGCCCCACTCGATTACTGCGATCTGTAGATGAAGGACTTTTAGCAGTACCTAGAATCTACCGTAATTCATCTGGGGGTCGAGCTTTTAGTCATGCGGCTCCGACTCTATGGAACTCACTTCCCCGCACAGTGCGAGAGGCCCCAACTATAGAATCCTTCAAAAGTAGACTAAAGACTTTTCTGTTTACTCAAGCATTCCCATAATGTCCCTTTAGTATCTATATGCTTCTATATTTTATGAAAAGCTTTTCTGTACTTCATTATTTTCTGTACTATATTATGCTATGTATCTGTTAAGCGCCTTGAGTCCTATTGGAGAAAAAGCACTATATAAATAAAATTATTATTATTATTTACAACAAAGCCCTGCAAATTTGTAAGTTTTGACAACAAAAATGATTTGAATAACACAAAGCAGATATCTATAAGTTCTAAATATCTTCTTTGTATCATTCTAATCATTTGTACAGTCAAAACTCAAGAATATAATGAAAGGTCAGGCTCTGCCTTCTGAGCCTACCTTGATCGCACATCACTGGTGTTAACTGCCCCTCTCCCATGCTATGTGCCACCACTGCCCTGCACTATTCTTGACTCACAGTTAGCTAACCTCACAGAACAGCACTCATTGAGAGCGATTCAATTGTTTCCCCCATTGCTGGCGGTGCTGATTAATGGGCACCTGACAGAGCAATTCAATTGTTGCTGCTTTCGGGTGCCCATTAGCCATAAGAGATACATTTCTGCTCACACCCAAACACTTTTTGTGTCGCGCCTAGTACTTTCATCGGGTTTAGTCAATGACTGTTTGAACCTTTTTAGATTGTATCGTTTGTTTATACTATTTAATTTTTCCTGTACTGCGCTAAGGACACTTGGTAGTGACACACAACCACATTCGCAACTAGGGCGGTAGTTATGGTGTGCCGCACACAGCGCAGTTGACCTGTAGGCTGAACTGTCCACCCTGAGCGCGTTATTGATGATCTGTATGAGCCACTCACCTCTATCTATCACCCGTCTGCACATGGCCTATTGCATCCTTCATTTATG
This sequence comes from Pseudophryne corroboree, assembly GCF_028390025.1. Taxonomy (NCBI): domain Eukaryota; kingdom Metazoa; phylum Chordata; class Amphibia; order Anura; family Myobatrachidae; genus Pseudophryne; species Pseudophryne corroboree. The sequence continues at coordinate 292,152,419 of NC_086447.1, read as the reverse complement.
CTGCAGTGCTGTTCAACAGCGTCGCACTTCATGCTGGAAGATGTAATCCTGCCGACGCTGTCTGT